>NC_062567.1:43115283-43418033 GCF_022837055.1 Prionailurus viverrinus | reverse complement strand
TTTTTTTTTTAATGTTTTTATTTATTTTTGACACAGAGACAGAGCATGATCGGGGAGGGGCAGAGAGAGGGGGAGACACAGAATCTGAAGCGGGCTCCAGGCTCTGAGCTGTCAGCACAGAGGCCAACACGGGGCTCGAATGCACGGAGTGTGAGATCATGACCTGAGCTGAAGTCGGATGCTCAACCGACTGAGACACCCAGGCGCCCCTAAATCACATTCTTTTATATGTCCATTATTCTCATCAAAAAAGTCTTTCAGTATTAGGAAGTGGTCAAGATTTTGCTGTCAAGTTCAGGTTTTCAAAAATTCTTATTTTATCTTGAAAGCTCAAATTTTATCATTGTCAACAGATAGTGTCAGTTTTTTCCTTGAAGTGTCAGGCTCACTTTATTCATGTTAGAGAAAATATCTGCCACATACCTCAGTCTGATTAGCCATTGTCTGCCACTCATTCTTTTAAGCAAAAATGGTATTCTATGAAAAAATCATGGTTTAGCTCCCAACTCAAACAATTGCATAAATGCTTTTCCTTAAGGCAGCTGTTGTACTAGGTATGCAGCAGAAGTGTTTCTTGTATACTTACCATTTCGTAACACAATATTATAAAGACCAAGTTCTCAGGAGTCAGATGCAACAAAAATAATAACTCTGACTGTTTTGGCAAGGACATTGTGAAGTGAAACCGACTTTTTAAAAAAATGATTGATGTAGTGAAGGATATAATTATTACTCGTATAGTTCTGTACTTCTGCCTTGATTTATGCTAAAGCACCAGCAGTTTTGCCCACCTTTGCTTTTGTACCATTAGAGCAGATATCAACATGGTTTTTTCAAGATAAATCATGAGACTCAAAACATTATTTAATACTTGGAGTAATTCAACAGCATTTATGTTCGTTGCCAACCATTCACATGAAAGAAGACCTTCTTCGATGATTAGTTGGCATGGATACTAGAAAGTGAAAACAAAACAGTCCACCCACATCTACGGATCTGTCCACTTACAAAGCATAAGTACCGTCCTTAAGGCAAGATATTAACTTGTAATTCATGTTTGCAACAAAATCTTTAATTTGATGAGATGCTGCATCATTTTTTTAGGTGGCACTGCTGTGATTTCTTTTACTAATTTTTCATCCAACATTCAGCAGTGTTAACCATACCAACCAGTGCAATATGGTTATTTACTTTGTATAATGCTTCGGTGGTCTTTTTATTTCTTAAAACATTTTTTTATGTTTATTTTTGAGAGACATAGATCATGAGCAGGCGAAGGACAGAGAGAGAGGGAGACGCAGAATCTGAAGCAGTCTCCAGACTCTGAGCTGTCAGCACAGAGCCCAACTGTGGGCTCGAACCCACGAACTGTGAGATCGTGACCTGAGCCAAAGTCAGATGCTTAACTGACTGAGCCACCCAGGTGGCCCAGTTTTTTTATTTCTAACATGAAAAATCTTTGGGTTTTAAAGAGTTCACCATGTCAGTGACTAAAACATTTAATTTCTTTAAACACGAGATGAATTCATTGGGCGATAATGAAGTTGTGGAGATGATAGCAGATATTAGCAGAAATTGCTATTGCTGAGAGCATAGAAGTACTAAGAACACACTCAGTTAATTTCTGAAAACGTACATATTTATGCCTTAAACTTTCTACCTTAGAAAATTAAAAAAACATAAGAATCTGTTAGTTGGCAGCATGATACATTATCATCACACACCACATATCCTCTGGATTCACTGTTGTACACTCATGAGAGAATGAGAGCAAAAAAGGCAGATTACATCTTTGTATTACTAAAAATAATTTTGCCATTGTGGATCCCCCAGAAGGGTCCCAAGGGCCTCCCACCCAAGAGTCTCTGGATCACCCTTTTAAAATGCTGATATAGGGGCACCTGGGTGACTCGGTTAAGTGTCCAACTCTTGATTTTGGTTCATGATCTCATGGTTCATGAGATTGAGCCCCACGTGGGACTCTGTGCTGACAGCGTGGAGTCTGTTTGGGATTCTCTCCGTCTGTGCCCCTCCCCTACTCATTTTTGATGTCTCTTAAAAATTAATTAATTTAAAAAATGCTGATATAAACTAGCACCATGTCCTATCATATTTTTAGAGGAGTCTATCGTAGACATCTATAGCAATTAAGTAATGTTTCCGTCTTGACTGATTAATTTGTCAGGAAGAAGGGAGTATGCTATTGTGTGGGATGAGCCATGTGACCCAGAGACCATAATGGGTGGAAGGTCATAGAACATCAGAAAGTGGTTGGTAAAGGGTAGACGGAAGGGAGGAGTCGGTAAAAGCATTCTACAACTTAACAAAAAATGAGCATTTGTTCTCCTGTTTTTCTTTTTGTAAACTAGAAAAGCTATTAGCCCATATATACGTACATATATAAATATACGTTCATACTCATTTATGTCTGGGCTCGAACTCAGCAGTACTTGGTCATTTTTTGGGGTGGGGGGAGCAGAGAAGAGACAGTATCATAATTAAGAGGATGGGTGCTCATCACAGTCATTTGTTCTTCCAACTAGGGAGGCTGTTGACCTTTCTTTCCTGAGGAAGCTGAGGGATGACAGAAGACAAGTGAGGTTAGAAAGAAATTCTGAAAGAAGAGTGAGTGGCATAGCCATTGCCGATCATGGGAATAGCTGTAGGCAGAACTGGGCTGTGGACGGAAGTGGAGAGATAAGCACTGGAGAGCAGAGAGGACTGGGGGTGAACTGGGTTCTCCCATGTTCCGGACACTGGAAGAAGTACAGAGATGGGTGCAACAGGAGTCTTGGAGCTGAACGTATATTTGAGAGAGTTCTATCAAAATACAGTTAAAATAACTATTTTAAATAACTGCACTGGATAGTCTGCAATTTTTTACGTCTTACCAACATTTAGATTTAATTATTATAACCCATGTATTTAATTACAGTAGGAGAAAATAACAATGCCACGAGTTTGGTGCAATGCTGGTAAGTCTCTAAGCTTTGGTTAGGGCATCAGTATATGAAAATAGTGGCCGGGGCAGGTTTGGAACTGAAAATTCAAGAGGGAAATTTGAATACTTTATTTTTTACTAACAGGAGACCGAAGAGTTTCGTTCCAATAGATCTCCTTTATCAGTTTGTTATATATGTGGTACTTATTTCCAAAAAGGATTTGAGATGGCGGAAGGAAGGATCTAAGTCAATAATCAAGGACAAACATGATTCTAAATTATGTTTTTTCCCCCTATTCCCTACTGATGACATTTTAATAGAGACATATAGTTGAGGTACTGTAATTAAATTGGTCTTTATTTACTATGCAGGAGAAATATAATCCTGTCCTCTCTTAGTTGCATGTAGCATAAGCAGAGTATATTGTAAAGGGAGTGAGTTTGGGCAGGAAGATCATAGCATGTTAGAGAAAATTTTTTAAAAAATTCAGGACTGCTTTCAGCTGTAGTTAACAGAAAGCCACTAGCAGAGGTTTAAACCATAAGCCGTTTATTATTGCACAGTTCAGAGAAGTTCAGAGGTATGTGGTCTCTGTTGGTTTAGCTGCTCCGCAGTGTGCTCAAGGCCCCAGCTTTGCTCTGGTCTTTGACTCTGCCATCTTTTTGCATGTTCATTATTGCCACCAGGTAACAAAATGGCTGCTCACTTTAGACATCACATCCGTTTTCAAGGCAAGAAAGAAAGGGAACCAAGCAAGCAATCCCTCCTGTGCTTGCCTGACAGAGAACACAGTCTTTCCCGGAGGCATCCATCCTATTTTCTCTGAAGTCTCATATGCTTGAACTGTTTTTACAAGACTGCCCCTAGTTCTAGGAGAGGCTGGGGAACTGTGAATGGCTAAGGGAAATGGCATGGTTGGGGTAGTGTGCATCATGTATTGTTTCCTAGGCTTTGACACGTTGCATGCTGCCCAGGAAGAACTGGGATTCTGTTAGCAAGTTAGAAGGGAAGCAATGTCTGTTGGGTAGCTTTGTGTCTGTCACAAATATGCGGAAAGGAAAGCCCAAAGGATACTAAGTAACTTGCTAAAACAACTTTCTTTTAGTCTAGAGAGTGTTTTGAGTGTTCCTTCTCAAATAAGGCCATATCTATTTTCTTGTTTTAGTGGAAGGTTATACAGACCTATATCCGTTAGTTCTAGAGCTAATTTAAACACCGTTAGGTCTCAGTCTTAGTGTGACATAAGAATATTGTATTAGATAATAGCAGATATAATCTCCAGTTCTAAAATTCCTGTCTCCTTTTTTTCCCTGTCTTGACCACTCCACATTTATTATCTTTTTTCAATCAAAAAAGTGAACAGGATTAGAGAGAAGATACAAAAACGTATGGTGTTTCCTAGTCATCTTGATAGCTGCGTAGGATCTTTAATAAAGATCTTGATGGCAGGGCACCTGGGTGGTTCAGTCTGACTTGAATGTCCCACTTTGGCTCAGGCTGTGTATCTCACGGTCCGTGGGTTGAAGCCCTGCTTTAATAAACAGTAAAATAAATAAATAAATAAATAAATAAATAAAAAAGATCTTAATGGCACAGAAGGTTAAAGTTAAAATGGGGTTTTGAGGGGCGCCTGGGTGGCGCAGTCGGTTAAGCGTCCGACTTCAGCCAGGTCACGATCTCGCGGTCCGTGAGTTCGAGCCCCGCGTCAGGCTCTGGGCGGATGGCTCGGAGCCTGGAGCCTGTTTCCGATTCTGTGTCTCCCTCTCTCTCTGCCCCTCCCCCATTCATGCTCTGTCTCTCTCTGTCCCAAAGATAAATAAAAAACGTTGAAAAAAAAATTAAAAAAAAATAATATGGGGTTTTGACTTTTGGGCAGTTACTTACACTACTACTGCCTCAAGTTTCTGCTGAAAATGGAAACTAAATATTTTTATTTTAATAGAGGAATATGTATATACATGTGTGTAGTCTATAATCAAAACACCCTGGGTACAGTGTTCTGAGAAATTGCCCTTTGTCCCAACAGGAGGCATTTTATCTTTATTTTTTAATTTTTTTTTATTTATTTAACATTTTTTTTAATGTTTATTTTTGAGAGAGAGAGGGAGACACAGAATCTGAAGCAGACTCCAGGCTCTAAGCTGTCAGCATAGATAGAGCCTGACATGGGCCTCAAACTCACAGACCTCTAGATCATGACTTGAGCTGAAGTCAGCTACTTAATGGACTGAGCCACCCAGGCGCCCCCAACAGGAGGCATTTTAAACTCTATTGTTAAAAACCTGGTAGAACATCCCCTTTTGCTTGTTGGGCATTTGTTCTTATTTGTTAATACTGTTCACACTGCATATTTGCTTTAGATAAAATTAAAGGACAACCAAAGGAAAGTGATCTCCTTCATGCATTATGGCAACTAAATTTTACTTGATTGAGGCAGAAACTTTGAGGTTTTGAGTGCCTTAAAAAGGGATTCTACTTGTGTTTCAGCAAGAGCAGTGATCTGGTTCCTCATATAAAATCCTGTCAAGTTTATATGAATTTGGATATACAGTGAGTTGAAAATCATATTCCCACCTCTAGCAAATTGCAGAGCAATTACACTTGCTTATAAAAGAGGCTGTTAAAATGTTAACATAAAAAGTTTTAATCTTCTATCCAACAAAACTCTTGTAGAGCGATCCCACTGCATTTTATTTGTGGTTTATTTGTGGTTTATCAGTATTGGGAGACCCTGGAGATTAACATTGTTAACTGTGGCATTTAGGGGACCAAAAGGCACCTGCACTTTTGGGTGTATTTTTCAGAATAAAATGCATGTATGTATAACAATTTAATAGCTGCTTAAAACAGCTTAGGGGTAGCTTAGGGGCATTTAATTTCGTTACCACAGAATATCCAAATATCAGAAACTTTTTCTTCTACAGAAAGCCTCTTAAGTATGTAATTAAAGCAATTGTTTCCATTTTTCCTTATGTGAATGACTAAGAGCCTTGTTAATGTAAATATTCAGGAAGCTTGATTTTATAACCAACAATAAAAATCTTGTACAGCGGAAAACCCCATCTCTTGTCCGCAGTCCAACTGAAAGACAAACTCAGGCGTTTTTTTTCTGGCAGATGAATGACCCTTGTGGAAGGATCTTAGATGCTGTCAGTGGCTATCTCATTACATAATGTAATTAATGAGATGTTAGTTTAAAGAGAGTATTTTGGGGGGGGACGGGGGGAATTTCCAAGTACAAAATGTAGGCAATGTGGTATTCACTTGCCAGGAAAAAGTAGTTTTATACAAGTTTTTAGTAAAAGTTATTGTGAAATCATTGGAGATTTTTATTATGGAAATGACCTTAATTCATTCATTAAAATAAGCACTTTGGCTTCTGAGTCTGGTAGGCTTTTTTTTCTGGACAAAAGATCCATTCTTTTTGCCAGTGGTCATCAATATGTCATTGTTATCAGCACAAACAAGTATTTACTGAGTGACTTCTAAGAGTGAGGTATTAGAAGGGATGCAAAGAAGTATAGCATGTACTTGGTCATCAAGGAGTTTATACTTGTCACCATCTCTTTATTTTCTACTTTTCATGATTTAAACAAATCACCATAAAAGACTCCTTACTCTTTTCCCCAGGGGTTCTTCAACTAGGGGTCCAGCACACTCTATTTTCCTAGGCTGAGGGATAAAGTCACAATTAGAAGTGGAGGCCAGTCAACTTGAGGTCCTCTCCTGGCCGTTTCCCCTTCCTTCCTATGATTGCAGACTTGCCCTGTTTGCTCTAAGAGGATTGTGCTAGCCGGCTGCTTCTATAGGGTAGTTGGGGAGAAGGAAGACAGGGTCCTGCAGCAGCTCTTGGCTCCTTTCAGAATATGGAAGGTTGTGTGTGGAGGGGTGGGAGGGCCGTCTGGGTGGCTCCGTCAGTTAAGCGTGTGATTTTGGCTCAGGTTCATGATCTCATGGTTTGTGAGTTTGAGCCCCACATGGGGCTCTGTGCCGACAGCTCAGAGCCTGGAGCCTGCTTCAGGTTCTGTGTCTACCTCTCTGTCTCTTCCTCCCTTGCTCGCGTGTGTGCTCTCTCTCTCAAAAATAAATAAACATTAAAAAACAGAATATGAAAGGTTGGGAAGGACACAGCAAGAAAAAGTAAGAGATCTGTTGTCATTTTTTCCTTTTTTTTCTTAGTAAAAACAACATAAAATTTGCCATCTCAACTAGGAGTGTTAAGTACGTTCCCATTGTTGTAAAACATACCTTTAGTATGTTGTAAATTTTTTCACCTTGCAAATCTGAAAACTCTGTACCCATTAAACAACAAATCCATTTCTCCCTTCCCCCAACCCCTGCCTGGTAACCTCCATTCTCCATTCGGTTTCTGTGATTTTGACTATTTTAGATACCTGATGTAGGTGGAATTCTATAGTATTTGTCTTTTCATGACTTATTTTACTTAGCATAATGTCTTCAAGGTTCATCCATGTTACAGCATGTGACAGGATTTCCTTCCTTTTAAAAGCTGATTATCGTATTATCATTTCATGTATAACCATGTTTTGTTTATTCATCTGTCGACGGACATTTGAGTTGCTTTTAGTTATGAATAATGCTGCTATGAACATGGGTATACAAATACCTCTTAGAGAGCGTGCTTTCAGTTCTATTAGATATATATCTAGAAGTTGAATAGCTGCATCATTTGGTAGTTCTGTTAATTTTTTGAGGCACTACCATGCTGTTTTGCATAATGTTCACACCATTTGATAACTCCATCAACAGTGCACGGTGGTTCTAAATTCTTCACATCCTGGCCAACACTTGCTATTTTCTGTTTTGTTTTGTTTTGTTTTTTTGAGAATAGCTATTCTCATAGGTGTGAGGTGATAGTTCATTGTAGTTTTGATTTGCATTTCTCTGATGATTCTGAGTGATGATGATGAACATGTTTTCCTATATTCGTTGGCCATTTGTGTATCCTCTTTGGAGAAATGTTTAAGCCCTTTGCCCATTTTTTAATTGGGTTACTTGATTTTTTTCTTTGTAAGATGCCATTTTCTTTTTAAAATGTGAATTGGCAACTTAGAACTACTCAGAACAGGTGTGATACCGCAGGGATACAAAAGTGGAATGAGTGGAATATAGGAACTGGGAGTAGCCTCCCCCATCTCTAGCCATTACCAACCAGTACAGCTTGCTTAGTTGAGGGCTTTGTATTCCAAAGAGGATTTGAGGTCTCAGGGTCATTCTCCTACTCTTCTCTTCTTCCTTGTTACTTACAAAACCATGGGGGTAGACAAGATGGTAACCGAGGTGTTAAAAATTCTTAGGTTTTGAGAGTTACTGCCTTTTACCAACTGACCTCTAGCAGGTAAAATTTCCTTCAAACCTCAGTAGCACTGACCCCTAGACTAAGAAATCTTTGTTAATGGCTAATAAGAAGCACTCCACAAAAGCTTTGTCAGATCTTTGGTTTTTTAACTTTTAATTTGACTTATTTTGTTCTTCATACTGTAGTATCACCCTCAAATCCTGAGGCTAAAGATTAGTTCTTTGCTGCTATATACAAGTCCTTCAGTGGGTATGTTGTACTTTGCCCTGAAGATATACAGCAGTTGTTGTTTTTTAAAAACCTGCTCACAGTCATGAGGAAATAGAAGTCAAAGTTCATTTGGCAGTGTATTTGTTGTTGTTTTAAATTCATAGCGCAAACAGAACAGCCAGTCTAAATTCAGTGAATTTTATTTTGGTAAAACTAGCTATTTTTTTTTGCGTGTGTTAAATGCCATCTTTAAAGAAGTATTACCCAGCTGATTATTTATTCTCTGTGGCTTTCGTAGTGATATTGTGGTAGTAATTAAAAGAAGTCATCTGATTGTGGTGGTTGAGGTTGAAGGGTACTGTGGACTCTGCTATAATATGCTTAGAATTACTTTTAGATTTCAAGTACTTGATATTTTTAATTTTTTGCATCTTATTGATACTATTTGGTAGATAACCAATTTTAAGGGAGTTCATCTTAGTTATATGCAGTTATATATTACCGCCATATGGTGCTGTGACTTAAAATGCTGTAATATTAACATCACTCTATGAAGTAATAAGAGAAACAAGTAAAATCCAGTAAACTGAATAGAATGGGTAAGGAATACGCATGGTGACCCAGAAAGAGACTGGAATTCGTAGTGCTTGCAGTAGAGTTCAAGATATCCAGTCCAGTACTGCCTTTGTGTTTGGCTATCCATGACATCTACATTGCTTTCTGGTATGTTGCCAGGTCTTGATGGAACATTACCGATCCCTTCTTTTGCCAAAATACTGAACAGAGCTGAGTGTGTGAACAGGGGAGGTAAGGCAGGAGTCTAAGGTAACTTCAGAGAGCTACATTGTGGGAAGCTGCCAGAATGTTCAGAGCCACGTAGGTCATTCTTAACCTAGATTATATAGAACTCAAGAATTGAAAATGCATTTGATAACATTATGACAATTTCATTGCAAAAGATTATCTAGATCCTGTGGGGCTTCTCATCACTATCTCTCTGATTATGATTGGTTGTTTAGTTGTGAAACAACACAACCACCGGAAAACAGGTAAAGTGAAAAGATAAAACTAACTCATGGCTGGTAATTAGTAGGCCAGAATTCATTAATGTCATCATTATCAAAAAGGTGTGGAATTATCATTATCAAGAGGGTAGAAGATTTCCCTTTCAAATGATAGAATTTCATAAATTTATAATCTATAAAACTATCAGATATTTTCATTATTTATCCAGTTATTTATGTTGCATGGGAAATATAGCATTTTTATACTATAGTTCCGTTTCTGGTTTCTGAAAGTGTATAATGTTACTCTTATTACAACATCAATATCATTTGTAATGGAAATTATTTTCCCTTTTAGATGCTTCAGAATCCACGTTTAAAAACAATTTTTTTTTAACATTTATTCATTTTTTTTTGAGAGACAGAGTGAGTGGGGGAGGGGCAGAGAGAGAGGGAGACACAGAATCTGAAGCAAGCCCCAGGCTCTGAACTGACCACACAGAGCTCGATGCGGGGCTTGAACTCATGGACCGTGAGACCATGACCTGAGCCAAAGTCAGACGCTCAACTGATTGAGCCACCCAAGCGCCCCATAGAATCCACATTTTAAAAATTAGAGTGGTACACATGCCTCTAAGACTGTGATTTGCTCACCATTTCTCTAATCTGTTTTGTGTTTGGTGGGGAAAGATTTGCTAGGAAATGTGACTAAAGTGATCATACAATTTTGGCTAGATAGTAGCTTTTATTTTACTTAATTAATTAATTTAAGGTTTATTTATTTTGAGAGAGTGAGAAAGAAGGCGCTTGTCCAAGCAGGGGAGGGCCAGAGAGAGAGGGAGAGAGAGAATCCCAAACAGACCTTGTGCTGTCAGCCCGGAGCCCAAGGAAGCAGGGCTCAATCTCGCCACTGCCAGATCACGACTCGAACTGACATCAAGAGTGGGATGCTTAACCAGCTGAGCCCCCCAAGCGCCTTAATAATAAGTAAGCTTTTTCTAATTAAATATGGACTATATATGTAAACATTTTGATAGTATTAAGAAATCATTATAATTCACATTAACTATAAAAAAGTAGAAAAATCCTATGACTATCTCAGTAGATTCAGATGAAGCATTTATTAAATGATACAAAGCTCTTAGCAAAGAAAAATAGGACTTAACTAAATATGATACTAAGTTCTGATGAGGATGGAGAGCATACAGAATTTTCATGTGTTGCTGGTGGGAGTGCAAAATGGTACCACTGTTTTGGAAAACAGTTTGGCAGTGTCTTTTAGAGATAAGTGTGTGCTTCCCATATGACTCATCAGCCCTACTCCTAGGTATTTACTTCAAAATGAAGACTTATGTTCACACAAAAACTTGTATTCAAATGGCTGTGAGCTTTATGTGTAATCACCAAAAAACTAGAAAGAACTGAAATGTCCTACAACTGGTGAATGACTATACAAAGTGTGGTACATCCCTACAAAGTATTGATGTATGTAACAATGTAGATGAACCTTAAAGGCATTATATTGAGTGAAAGACATGACTCTTGAAAAGTTATGCATGGTATGATTCAATTTAAGTCATATTCTAAAAAGGCAAAACTGTAGATATGGAGAACAGGTGAGTGGTTGCCAGGGTTTGAGGGTAGGGGAAGGTATTGATTACAAAGGAGTGGCATGGGGGAATTTAGGGTCAAGACTCCTAGAACTGTATACCAGAAAATATGAATTTTACTTTATGTAAATTAAAAATAATACTTTGTTAACAGTAAATTCAGTAATATTCCTAGGTACCAGGTTGATATACAAAATAGGTATTTCTGTATAACAAAATGAAATTTTGAGAAAGAGGACATTTCTAATATCAAAAAATTCAGATACTGGGGCACCTGGGTGGCTCAGTTGGTTAAGCGTCTGACTTTGGCTCAGGTTATGATCTCATGCTTCGTGAGTTTGAGCCCCACATTGGGCTTTCTGCTGTCAGCACAGAGCTTGCTTTGGATCCTCTGTCTCCCTCTCTCTCTGCCCCTCTCCTGCTTGTTTTCTCTCTTCCTCTTTCTCTCTCTCACAAAAATATTAAAAAAAAATTCAGATACCTAGGACTAAATAAATCTAATAAAACATGTCCTCTAAAACCATTACACATCTGATTCTAAAATTTATATGGAAACATAAACAGCAAGAATAGCCAAGGTAATTGAAGAGAAGCAAAATTGCAGGATTAAACAGACCCATAAAAGTGTGTGTATGCAATATATATAATTATATATATTTATTATGTACATCTATACATACAAAATTTATTATTAAGGTGGCATTATACAGCAATGTAGAAAGAAAAGTCTTTTAAATAAATGATCCTGGGTCAATTGCATATCCTATCCATATCAGAAAAAAACTAGTTTTGACCCCTACTCACATCATACATAAAATAAATTCCAGGTTGGGGCACCTGAGTGACTCGGTTGAGCATCTGACTCTTGTTTTCGGCTCAGGTCATGATCTCAGGTTTGTGGGATTGAGCCCTGAGTCGGGCTCTGTGTAACAGCACAGAGCTTGCTTGGGATTTTCCCTCTCTCTCTGCCCCACCCTGATACATGCTCTCTCTCTCAAAATAAATAAATAAACATTAGAAGTAAATAAATATGGGGTGCCTGCATGGCTCAGTTGGCTGAATGTCCAACTTGGGCTCAGGTCATGATCTCGTGGTTCATGAGTTCAAGCCCTGCATCAGGCTCACGGTCAGTGCAGAGCCCGCTTGGGATCCTCTGCCCCCCTCTCTTTCTGCCTCTCCCCATTAAACAATCAATCAGTCAGTCAATCAGTAAATTCCAGGTCAGTGGTAGATCTAACTGTGGAAGGTTGAAAAAAGTTTCTTAGAGGTGCCCAACGTATTAATCATCAAAGAATGCTGAACAGAATCACAGTAAATTACCACTACACACTGAACAGAATAGCTGAAATTTAAGAGCAAACAAATACAACAACAAACAACTTGAAAGCAGCAAGTGTCAGGAAAGATTCAGAGCAACTAGTACTCTCAAACACTGATGGTAGAATTGTAAATTTGTAGAGCTTCTTTGGAAATTTTTTCATATTAGGTTAAAGCTCTTCCTACTTGTCATACCTGTGATCCAGCAAATCTACCCGTAAGTGTATATCCAACAGAAATGTGTGCTTATGTTCACCAAAAGTCATGTCCAAGGACTGTAAACTGAAAACAACCTATATGGCCTCTCAGTAGAAGAGTGAAAAAATATCCTGTCATCTATTCAACGAAATACTTATAGCAGTGAACAGGAAAGTCTTGGTATTTACAAAAACATGAGCTCAAATATAACGTTGAAGAAAAGAGTTCTAAAATAGGCAAAACCAATCTGTGATATAAGAAGTCAGGATAGCAGTGACCTTTAGGGAAGGAGATTAATTGATGGGTTAGTGTATGAGGCCAACTTCTGGAGTGTTCTATTCCTTGATCAGGATGGTGGTTACATGGGTATGCTAACTTTGTAAGAGCTCTTTGGCTATATATTCATATTTTATGCTTTTGGTATACATGTTGTATTTGTATTTTTAAAAATTTATTAAAAGATATTTTGAGTTAACTAGGAGAGAATGGCATCCAGATTGTATTAGTTTCTTTTTTCACTGGGAAAGTTTGTATTATCAAGTGTTGTAAGAGAGAAAATTATTTCTATCTACAAATACCTTCATAAATACATATAGAGAATGGTTTTAAATTCTTTCCTAACTAAAACAAGACATGCCTGAGCTTCTTAGGTTTTAATTGCTTTTATTGCTGGGGAGAAACCCATTCTTCCTCTATCCATGTTTTTTTGTTGATTTTTTTTTTTCCTTCACAAAACAATAGGTTTTTGAAGTAAGTCACAGAGATGAAAAAGTACAGCATAGGGAATGTAGTCAGTGATATTGTAATAATGTTGTATGGTGACAGATAGTGACTACACTTATTGTGGCAAGTACTGAGTAATATACAGAATTGTCAAATCATTATGTTGTATACCTGAAACTAATAAAACATTGTCAACTATACTTTAATTAAAACAAATGAACTTAGATAAATTTTTGGAAACCATTCTACATCAATACATATAGATATTTTTCCATAGGGAATAATACTACACTGATATGATAGTATATTTAACCCATTTATTGTTTGTTGACATTGAGATTGTTTGTTTCTGACTTTTTATAATTATAAACCTGTTTTTCAGTGAACTATATTTCACATGTAATGTACTTGGGCAAATACTTATGGGACAAATTATTGGAAGTAGAATTTTTGTATCTTAGAGTATGTATATTTTAAGCTTTTTGTTTGGAAATAATTTTAAACTTACAGAAAAGAAAAAATCTGTTATTAACAGTTTGCTCCCTTTGCTTTATCATCTGTTCTCTCTTCACATATATACATAATACATTTTCCATTTGGGAAGAATTTGGACACATCATGGCCATTTATCCACAAGCACTTCAGTGGGTTTCCAGAGAACAAAGGTGTCCTCCTACCCACAGTAGAGTTGTCCACCTAGTAAGCCTAACATTGATTTAATACCCCCATCCAGTCGATCCTTTGTATTCTGGGTCATGTCAGTTGATCCAATAAGATTCTTCACAGCAGTTTTTCCCTCTAGTACAGGACCCGGTTGAAGATCAGATACTGCATTTACTTGTCATGTATATTTTTAGTTTCCTTTCATTTGCTATAGTATCTTGGCCTTTCTTTGTTTTTCTCTTTTTGATGACAACTTTATTGGGATATAATTCACATACCATAAAATTTACCCTTTAAAAATGTTCAGATCTAATTTACAACTATAAAATTCTTCCTTTTAAAGTAGAAGAAAAGTCAGTGTTTTTTAGTATTCCCACAGAACTATGCAACCATCACAACTATCTAACTCCAAAACATTTTTATCACCCCTCCCCCCCAACCCTGTATACATTAACAGTCACTTCCCATCACCCCCATCCCACCATCCCAGGTAGCCTCTGGCAACCACTTATCTACTTTCTGTCTTTATAAATTTGCCTCTTCTGGGCATTTCATATATTCATAGTCATATAGTATGTAGCCTTTTGTGTCTGGCTTTTTTTTTTTTCTTTGTTTTCAAAACTTACCCATGTCGTAGCAGGTATCAGTATTCATTCATTTTTATGGCTGAATAATATTCCATTGTGTGGATATATACTACATTTTGCATATCTATTCATCAGTTGCATAGCCTTTCGTCCTATAAATGCTGCTATGAACATTCTTGAACAAGTTTTTGTACATGTTTTAATTACTCTTTTCTGATCTAGGCTTTGTATGTCGGTATAGCAGCCAGCAGAACTTTCTTAGTCATGGTTTCCTTTAGGGTTTGTAGTGGATCATGACTAGTCAGAGAAACAACTGTTAGGAAGACATGGACCAGGCAGGGCAGTTTTGTTATTTTGAAGTGGTCTGTTGACCAAAAATCTTGAGGACCTTAAAGTGTAGGCAGCTAACTTCTGTCTACAACTATTCTAGGTTGTCCAGCTCCTGAGAGCTTATACTTTTTGCCTACCTTACTGCACCTCCCAGTAAAATGGACCAGTTTTAACAATTAGTTCCTCTTTTATTTTTCCTGCTTACACTCTTTGGAAAATACTGACGGGCAGAAATGTCTGTATAATCTTGTCAGATGTAATTGTCAGAGTTGTAAAGCCATACTTCCCTTTTATGCTTCTTTTTATGTTTATATTTGTGTTGGGGGAGGTGACAGTGTACCTGAAGGAAGGGGAACTGTCTTCCCCCTCCCTCTTTCCCTCCACTAAGTCAGTGCATTGAGAATCTGCAAACTGGCCTCCTCCTGAAGATAAATCTGTGTTAAGTGTTTCCTGGCAGGAAGCAGCCAGCCTCAGGGAGAAGTTGCCTCTAGAGTTTGTAGAAGAGTTTGCTGGCTAGTGATGTCCCCAGTCCCTCCAAATTTCTCTTGGCCAGAAGTTATTTGTGAATACAAGGAGATTGTATAGCACCCTAAGGAGTTGGGGTAGGAGAGCATCCAGAGTAAATATAGGTTGGTGAGATTTATCATCTCCTTGTTGCCTTTCAGACATCACCACTAAAAATTCTTTCTGTTCTCCCACTCTTGGAGCACTCATAGCCTTACAGGTATCTTGTGCACAAATTTTATTTCTGTGGTATTGTCTTAAATTGTATCCTCCAAAGATGCCCGAACAAAAAGATTTGCACAAAAGAGATGTTCAGAAACTGTTATGTAATGAATGAGTTACAAGTTAGACCCAGTACTCAAGGGGGACAGTCAAATGAGCATTTTCTAGCCTGGTGTTTCTTCTATTGTTTGTTAATAAGGTATGTTAGGAATAAAACCTTCTGATTCTGTTTGAGTGCTACCTTTTCTTTCCTTTAAAAAATTTTTTTTTGTAACTTTTTTTTTTTTTAGATTTATTTATTTATTTTGAGGGAGAGCGAACAGGAGAGGGGCAGAGAGAGACAGGGAGAGACAGAGAATCCCAAGCAGGCTGTCCACAGTCAGTGCAGAGCTCGACTCCCGGCTTGATCTCCCGAACCATGAGATCATGACCTGAGTGGAAACCAAGAGTCGGATGCTCCACCAACTGAACCACCCAGGTGCCCCTCCTTTTTTTTTTTTTTCTTTTTTTTTGAAGTAACTACTGTCATAACTTTGAGAAGGGTGGGGATGTCCTTTATGTAATGTAACATAGATTGTTTGGCTGGAGGCCCAAATCTTGGTTTCCATCATCAGCTTATTAAATGAAGTTTTACAGGATTGGATCAGAGGGAAGTATTGCAAAAGATTGTATGCCCTGTGATTTGCCCTTAGTAATGGGAAATTCCTGGGTGGAGATATTTATTTAACTTGTGTTCATTCACAGGTGAACACTGAACTCTGTCTTGTCGCCTTTCAACTTTTAAAAATCTTTTCTTGATACGTCTAGAAACCAGTGAAGAAGGATTGGAACCATAAACTGTTTTATTAAGGCAGAATGTGTTCTGTGCCCTAGCATATCCTTGTGGACTTCTGTTGGGTATTATAAATGAACCATGGTCTTTCATTAGCATTGGAATTCTAGAAACTGTGACATTGAGAATTTTATCTGTTACCTGATGATATGTTCAGAACCCAAGACTTCCAGCAGATATTATAACACATACACTTTGAAGATAGGTGAGATGAATTTCAGTATTATGTATGTTACTCATTTTCTCCACTTCTTTCTTAAAAATTTTTTTAAACGTTTATTTTATTTTTGAGAGAGAGAGAGCACACACAAGCAGGGGAGGGGCAGAGAGAGAGGGAGACACAGAATCTCAAGCAGGCTCCAGGCTCTGAGGTGTCAGCACAGAGCCCGACACAGGGCTTGAACTCACAAACTGCAAGATCATGACCTGAGTTCAAGTTGGCGCTTAACTGACTGAGCCTCCCAGGGGCCCCTTTTCTTTTCTCCTTCTTTTTTTTTTTTTTTTTTTTTTAATGTTTATTTAGTTTTGAGAGAGAGAGAGAGAACACAAGTTGGGGAGGGACAGAGAGAGGGAATCACAGAATCTGAAGCAGGATCCAGGCTCTGAGCTGTCAGCACAGAGCCCGATGTGGGGCTTGAACTCATGGAGTGCAAGATCATGACCTGAGCTGAAGTCACTCAACCGACTGAGCCACCCAGGTGCCCCTCTTTTCTCCTTCTGAAACTCTACCTTCCAGATGGTTTCTCTTTTGTGGCCCTTCCTTGGGAGGCCTTAGGGAATCAACCTCCAGGGGTGCCTGGGTGGCTCAGTTGATTGAGTGTCCAACTCTAGATATGGAGCTCAGGTGGTGTGGAGCCTGCTTGGGATTCTCTCTGCCACTCCTCCGTCAAAATGGATAAACTAAAAAAAAAAACAAAACAAAAAACCTACCTCTACCTGTTTGTGTAAAAAATACTGATGCCTGGATCCTGCTCCCCAGAGGTTCTGGTTTATTGAGGTAATCAGGATATTTAAGAGTTCCCCAGGTGATTTTAATCAGCAGCCAACGTTCAGAATTACTGCGTTAGCCAAAATACTCCTCCATTAATCCTGTGTTGAGTTATTCCCTTTGTAGCAAGTGTTAGAATTTATAAAGTACTATTTTTTTTCTTTCTTTTTTTTTTTTGCATACTTACTGTGTTCTCACAGTGACCCAGTGAAGCAGACAAGCTTCTCCTTTCAGGGTTCCTTATTTTTCATGAATGTTCTGTGGAGGCTTGTCTCATCATTTTGTTCTCTGCTTCCTACATGGCTATTTCTTTTTTCTTTTCTTTTTTTTTAGGATCTTACTTTGAAGTAATCTACACCCAGTGTGGGGTGCTAACCCACAACCTTTGGATCAAGAGTCACAATTGCTCCTCACATGGCTTTTTATCTGCAATATCATGGCAGGCTGACATTTTGTTGAGGCGGTCTCTCCTCACAGCCACACATGTCAGGTGTTTAAAAGGGTATATTATTTCTCATCTTCTGAAACCTATTGCTTTCTGTACTTTTGAGGAGCCTTTTAAAATTTGCAAAATGGTAAGTCTGTAGGGCTTTGGAAAGCAGTGTTCTTTGGGAGCTCTATTTTCTCTTCCACCACTAACGCATTGTGTGACTTTGGGCAAGTACTTAACATTTTGTAAGAGAGAAATTAACCCATCAGAAGGTCTGCACTAGGAATGGAATGGAATTCCTGCTTCAACTGTGAGATTTGAATTGTCTCAGGCTGACATCCCATTCCTCCCATTATTGGCCATTCCCATTGCCATTATTTTCAGTTCAAACACAGCTTTTGTACCTTTGGTCCTCCAGGTGAGAGAGAGACTGAAAATCAGTAGGTCTTGACAACTGATTGAATGTGAACATTGAGAGAACCAAATATATCTTTGGGTCAGTGTGTTTTTAAACTTGCCTAATTGGAAGAACCTCCTGGGGCATTTGTTAAACGTCACAGTCTCTACTTGAGACCCCAAGTATCATTCTCCAGGGTGGGGCCTGAGTGATCATTTTATCTCCTATATGTATTTTTAATGTTTGTTTTATTTTTGAGAGAGAGAGTGCTAGCAAGGAAGGGGCAGAGACTCTCTCTCTCTCTCTCTCTCTCTCTCTCTCTCTCCCCCTCTCCCTCTCCCTCTCCCTCTCCCTCTCCCTCTCCCTCTCCCCCTCCCCCCTCCCCCCTCCCTCCCCCTCCCCCTCCCCCCTCCCCCTCCCCCTAAATTTCACTTGTGGCAAACATTTTATTTGTAATGATCGTGCTTTCAGTTTTAATTTTGAATATGTGGTCTTTGGTACTGCAGGTTATTTATTTATTTATTTTTAAATATAAAAAAGATATTTATTTTAAGATATACTGGTCTGGCAGGCCTGAATCTGTAGGACAATGTTAAAGCAAAATTTAGTGCTATCAAAAAGTTTGAAATCTTTATGTCTACAAACCTGAAAATTGTTTACTTAAGTTTTATACAACTTCTATCTTCTTTTTCTTCTAGAGAAAGAAGAAATAATTCTAATAATTATTAATAATAATTATAATTAATAATTCTAATAATAATTCATAATTATTATAATTAATAATGCTAATAATAATTCATTATAGGTAAATCTGGTATCAATCTGGTGACATCTCAATATCTGCTGCACTAAATTGATTGTAACAGTTCTTAATTTTTTTTTGATCATTTCATACTGTCATTTCCTGTGATTTAATTTAGGTTTGATGTTAAACAAAGATTGCAGACTGTCAATGCAGTTTTGCCCTGGGCAAGCTCTGAGATAGTATTCTTTTTTTTTTTTTTTTTAATTTACATCCAAATTAGCATATAGTGCAACAGTGATTTCAGGAGTAGATTCCTTAGTGCCCCTTACCCATTTAGCTCATCCCCCCTCGCACAACCCCTCCCATAACCTTCAGTTTGTTCTCCATATTTACGAGTCTCTTCTGTTTTGTCCCCCTCCCTGTTTTTATATTATTTTTATTTCCCTTCCCTTATGTTCATCTGTTTTGTCTCTTAAAGTCCTCATGAGTGAAGTCATATGATTTTTGTCTTTCTCTGACTAATTTCACTTAGCATATACCCTCCAGTTCCATCCACGTAGTTGCAAATGGCAAGATTTCATTCTTTTTGATTGCCAAGTAATACTCCATTGTACATATATACCACATCTTATCCATTCATCCACCGATGGACATTTGGGCTCTTCCCATACTTTGGCTATTGTTGATAGTGCTGCTATAAACATGGGGGTGCATGTGTCTCTTCGAAACAGCACACCTGTATCCCATGGATAAATACCTAGTAGTGCAATTATTGGGTCGTAGGGTAGTTCTATTTTTAGTTTTTTGAGGAACCTCTGTACTGTTTTCCAGAGTGGCTGCGCCAGCTTGCATTCCCATGCAGGTTACTTTTAGAAAAGGAATATTGGTCTGTACTAAAACTATATATATTTATATTGCTCGTCTGGAATACATATGAATGCTTTGCACCTTGAAGCAGGGCTGTTGTAGGGATATGTAATTAAATTTTTAAAAATCTAGGGGTGCCTGGGTGGCTCAGTCGGTTGAGCGTCCGACTTCAGCTCAGGTCATGATCTCACACTCTGTGAGTTCGAGCCCTGCGTCAGGCTCTGTGCTGACAGCTCAGAGCCTAGAGCCTGCTTCGGATTCTGTGTGTGTCTCTCTCTCTCTCTCTCTCTCTCTCTCTCTCTCTCTCTCTGACCTTTCCCCGTTCATGCTCTGTCTCTCTCTATCTCAAAAATAAATAAAAACTGAAGAAAAAAAAAAACTTAAAAAAAAGTAATTTAAAAATCTATTTTTTTCACATTACTAGGTCACTGTTGGATGAATCCCATGATTCTGTATTAAAACTTATCTTGATTAATGGTTCATGTAAAATAATTTTTACTGTCTTCCTCTGAATAGCATGAGCATAATGATTTGTGACTCGTTAAAATATATATACTTTAGTTTTTTGTCATAGAAGATATGCATCTTGTATATACATATATACGTGTTTGTGTGCATAGTATATATATATAAGTGTATATATATAATGGAAATGTTAGAAATTACTGAAAAATAGGTAGGAGGTAGTCACCCATCATGCCAACATTCTGCATCCCCTTCTCTTTACATTCTGCTTTATTTATTTTGGCCTTTTAATTTTTTTTTTTAAAGTTTATTTATTTTGAGAGAGAGAGAGGGAGAGAGAATTCCAAGCAGGCTCCACACTTAGCAGGGAGCCTGAAACGAGGCTTGATCCCACAACCACAAGATCATGACCTGAGCTGAAATCAAGAGTGGGACACTTACCTGACTAAGCCCCCCAGGTGCCCCTATTTTGGCCTTTTAATATGACTAATTCTTCTGTTTATAAACAGTTACCTGGCTAGTAAGACTTAAACTTGTACCTATTGCTCATTTTGCTTGATACTGGTTCATCTGAAGCAGGGACAGAATACAGTAACTGAGCTATTTCTGAAATTTTTTTTGGTAGAATAATTTAATACTGTAGTCTAAATAGGCGTTTTCCCAGGCACCTTCAATCAGGAAGTCAGTTATTTAATAAGGATATGTTTTGTGTCAGGCGTACTGCCCTGGATCTAGACCATCACTAGTTCCTTGGCTCTTTGCTTTCCTGTCAGATTTTGTAGTCACCATTCTAGGCAGAGCCCATCCTTCGACAACTAAAACTTTGTGGGTTGCAACTAGTCTCCTTGCTTTCATTTTCTCTTAATTTCAATCCATAGGAAGTTACCAGTGAAATGCATCTAGCATGTGCTCATGTTCTTTTCATAAAGTTCACAGTGACTTAGATGGTTTTTAGACTTTCAGGACACTGCACCAGCTGACTTCTTTCCCTTCGCCAACTTATTTTGTTATTCACTGTTATAATCTGGTTCTAGCTGGGAAAATCTGCACATAATTTATCCCTTTACCTTTGTTTATGTGTTTTCTTCATGTGGATTTTTCTTCCCTCTTCTCTGGCAGTTTATGTCCCTGTTTTCCTTCAAAAGCCTAAGACACTTTCTTCTTTTTGACTTGTCGTACCCCTGCTAGCATATTATCTTTTTATATTTGTCCAAATACCCCTTTTCAACTAATTAATATCAGGGACCTTCCATCCATTCTGTTTTTTTCCCCGCAGTGCCTCATATTGTTTTAGAAACCTACCAATACAGACACAGGTATTTGTCAGAGTGGGCAATTGAGACTTTGGTAGGAAGATATTCCCTGCTTCCCTGCTGCGTGTGGCATGCCTGAACCTGACCGACGTCACACCAGAATTTAGTGCCATCCAAAAGATGACAGAATCACCTCTTTAAAAAAAACAACAAAACAGCAAATAGGAATAATATCCTTTTAAACTTGCATTGTTCAGCAGGTGTTTATAGGAAATCTTGTTTTTGGACTTACTTTTTTCTGTGGATTATAATCCATTACCATTTTGCTTTTCAAATTATTTGGGAAATCCTTTTTAAAAACAATTTTTTTAATGTTTACTTATTCTTGAGAGAGACAGAGACAGAATGCAAGTGGGTTGGGGCAGAGAGAGAGGGAGACACAGAATCCGAAGCAGGCTCCAGGCTCCGAGCTGTTAGCACAGAGCCCTACGCAGGGCTTGAACTCAAGAGCTGTGAGATCATGACCTGAGCCGAAGTCGCAGGTTCAACCGACTGAGCCACCCAGGCACCCCTGGGAAATCCTTTTTTAAAAAGGAGCCGATAGAGTGAACTGGGAGCTGAGATAAGGGGCCTGTAGTTATTTCATTTTCCACTCTGCCTCTTCTTCTCTTCGAAGGTCATCTGGATGGGCTTGTGCTCAACAGAGAAGAGAACGAATGGCTCCCCAAGGCTGCTGGTGGATGAGGAAGGGCAGGGCAGGGCAGTGACGCTGCTGGTGCAGGTGCCAGTCAGAACTTGCCAGTCAGACTCTTGGTGGAGACCACTTTGTCCCTATGTACAGAGCTTGCTCTCTGCTTTCAAAATCTGAGCGCTAGATTATAAGTAATTCAGATCTTGTTCGTTTTCTAAGCAGTCTAGTGTGAAAACAGAATTTGGGTCTTCCTTTGAGGTTTAGAGAGGGGTTTTACCTTTAGTGTCTAGATCATCAGAGCATTGGAGGGCTAGTGAAAAGATACTAAGTTAATCATCTCCACGCAGTATAACCATGTATGAAACACCAAACTGGAAAAAGTTCCTCTCTCTTCTCTGAAATAAAACTTTACTACAGTAACAAATAAAAGATTTTAAAGGTTGATAAAACACCCGAATCTGTGGATGACTGTTTCAAAGCAGTCTGTGATTTGTGATTACTACTTAGGATCGCAGCCCTTATCAAGGGCCTTGGCATTCCCCCGCCCCCGAAAACAGAAAATGGATTCGTGAGAAGGGCTTAACCTGACAAAAGAAAATCATGAAGGGAGAAATGAAGAAGAAGGAGAGAGGAAGGAGATAGGGGAACAGCAAAGCCTCTAAGAAGGGCAGAGAAACTACAGGTAGGTTATGTGATGGAGCCAAATTATGAGGAAAGGATAGACTGAAAAGGACAGAATGGAAAAAGTAGCTCTGGGATGAGGACAGGGAAGATTCTGATTCTTCTCGTGGCTGCCCCACTTCCTTGCTGGTCTCCTTGCTGTCCTGTGGCAATGTGAGTCTTTCACCCAGGTCCTGGCCTTGTCACCCGCGTTGCCCTGTGGTACAGCTTCCTGATATCATCCCCGGGCCCCAGAGGGGAAGTGTGAGGACAGATGCAGTGACTTAAATTAGCATAGCCTGGGAGCCTGGAGTGAAGAGTGTTGCTGCTGCCACTGCCCCTTCTTCCTCTGCCCCTGGCCTCTCCCTTTATTTTTCACCTGGTAGAGTAACATGCCCCAGAGGGGACTCCTGGGTACCAAGGGACTGGCAGAGAAGTGGAAGGCATTGTCTTGGAGCAAACCTTGGAAATACCCCACCACAAGAGAAATGATCGTGCTGTTTTTGGACCCATTGCCCAGGAGTTATCCATTTTAATTTGTGTGTTGTAGGATGTAAGCTGTAATTCTGTGACATGATTGCTTAAAGAGCAAATCATTCCTGGTACTGTCCTGTTAAAGCACCTTGTGAAGGCCTGAGGTGCATTGACCGTGATATCATATTCTTATTGAAATAGTCTTTAGACGTTAAGTGATCACAGGATTCCTCCTTTTACAGGTGAGGAAAAAAAAAAAAACAACAAGCTTGGGGATGTCAAGTGACTGTTGCTGTGACATTTTAGTGTCTTTGTAGAGGAGCTGAAATTAGGAACAAGGTCTCCTGAATCATCTCTGGAGACTTATCCTGGTCCACAGTTGTTGTTTTTGAAACCAATGCATCATAAGACCTTACTTGTTTCTAAATTCCTAGATTTGCTTTGGTGTCAAGGGGCAAAGAAAAGGAGTAGGCTTAGGATGGAGGTTGACTGGCACAGAAAGAAGCCTGTCGTGGGTTTTTTTTTTTTTTTTTTGATTGTAGAGTTACGTAGCTCTGGCTTTTACTGTTAGTGGAGCTGAGCAAGGGGCCTGCAGCTACCCCTGGGCCTGGCTGGTGTCCCGTTTTTGAGGCCCCAGAGTTATTTTTAGCCTCAGGGCCTTGGAAGCAGGTGTGGTCCAGGCTTGAAGGCCACGCCTGGAATGTGTTCAAGTCTTGTTGTGCGTGTCTATTTAGGAGCTCAGAATAGTGAGGAGGCCGCTGTATATACTTTGTTGAAAGATTTGTGCTTTTCCAGTAAGAGGAATGAAAGTCCTCTTGCAGGCTTATTTTGGAAACTTTATAAATTGAAATACATTTTAAGAGTGTTAGGGAATATATTCATTTAAAAGAGAAAACCATCTATGAATTCTTTGTGTAAAGAAGAAAGCTTTTGTATTAAGAGTCATACCCCAACGGACCTACTGAACCTCCAGGTTTATAGTCATAAGTGTGTGATTTAAAATTCAATTTCTTGTCTCTCCCTGCCCCCCAACATTATTGTTATTGAAAATAATTCTTTGTAAGTTCTTCTGTGAAGTAGAAATCCAGCTTTTATCTGGAGGGTAAACATCAATTTTCCTTTATTGTATTGTTAATCCTATACCTTGTTCTAGCCCAAAGTTTTCGTAACAGTCCTGGTAGGAGGAATGCAGGCAGGATGGCGACAGCCACTTTAGGCTCTGAAGTGTATGTCGTGCCCTTTTTCTAAGACGTTTTTGTACCTTACAAGATTATAGAAAGGAAAAAATAGTACCTTTTGAATGTATCCGTCATGTGCTCATGTGTGTATGTGGGTGTTTGAGGTTCTGCTTTACTTTACTGTTTTGTAACTTTTATTCTCTTAATGGGTCATGACCATCCTTCATTGTCAAGAAGTATGCTTTCACACCATCATTTAAAAATGTTGCATGATACCGTGTTGCAGGATTCAGTGTGACTTGTAGGTTATTTAGTCTCCTTTTGCTGCGCATGCAGACCTTTTCCATTATTTTTCACGTGTCTTTAAATTTTTTTTTAATGTTTATTTATTTATTTATTAAAAAAAATTTTTTTTCAACGTTTATTTATTTTTGGGACAGAGAGAGACAGAGCATGAACGGGGGAGGGGCAGAGAGAGAGGGAGACACAGAATCAGAAACAGGCTCCAGGCTCTGAGCCATCAGCCCAGAGCCCGACGCGGGGCTCGAACTCACGGACCGCGAGATCGTGACCTGGCTGAAGTCGGACGCTTAACCGACTGCACCACCCAGGCGCCCCAATGTTTATTTATTTTTGAGAGAGAGACAGAATGAGATTGGGTTGGGGCAGAGAGAGAGGGAGGCACAGAATCCGAAGCAGGCTCCAGGCTCCGAGCTGTCAGCACAGAGCCCGACTCGGGGCTCGAACTCACGAGCTGTGAGATCATGACCTGAGCTGAAGTTGCAGGCTCAACCTGCTGAGCCATCCAGGCGCCCCTCACATGTCTTTTAACTGAAAGGTGAAGCAGTTTCTCATTTGTCACTTTGAAAAGATCCGTGTAAGCCATTTTGAAAGTATCTTCAGGAGAATAGTTTGGCTTTGTGGTTTTACTTATTTTAATATCAAAAGACTTAAAGTAGATAAAATTACAAAATATACTGTGATAAACTTGGGCTTAATTAGAAGTGGTGGAAGGTTTGGTGTTGATGATTCCCAATTGTTTTCCATTGCTTGTTCCCAGAGCCTTCTGATCTTCTTTGGAAAAATTAAATTATACCCTCTCTTTACCAGACTATATCCCACATTGTCCAGATGTTTACCCTGGTTGTAATATCATTAGTAATTTCACTCTTTGTCAGGAAAGTACACCTTATCTTTCATGTAGTGGCATTTTGTTGTTTTGGGGGTGAAGTGGACTAAAGATGGTGCACGGATAAAGATGATAAGCTTACATTAGTCTTACCAACCCCTTGAACACAGTAACCTAACTGACAGAGTCCTTGTGGTTAAGTATTTGATACACTTTTTAGCAAGGGGAGCTCCATGAGAGCATTTAAAATTTTTTTAATTTAAAGATCCGTTAAACTGCTTCCTTGCTGTTTAGATCTATTCAAGCACACATCTTGTTTAACATGTCTTTGATCTTTTGCTACCTTCTGTGCTGTAAAATCAAGATTTCATTATTAGGTACATTTGTGGAGTTGGAAGAATTATATTGATATTAGTAGTAATCTTTCTTGTTACAATTTTTTTCATTTCATACAGCACTTTTTATTTTTTTGCCAAGGAACGCTTCTCCCTTTGTAGTTTTAGTAAGAAACTACTGAACTTGTGTGTGTGTGTGTGTGTGTGTGTGTGTGTGTGTGTGTGTGTGTATTTCACAGTAAAGTATTCGAGTGGCTGGAAATACTTCATTCCTAATAGACCTAACCATTTTACTGAAGAAGGACGGAGCACCTACCGCATGATTAACTAGCACTTGCCCAGTTCAGCGTTACCTTGGGCAGCACTGTATTGATTGGCCTCAAGTCTTTGACAGAGAGAGCTGCAGCCTTCCCAGGATCCACCTAGCTCTCTCACCTCCTCATGGCTTGTACTTAACCATCAGAGTAAGACCTTTTCTGACTACTCTGTTTAAAATTGCAACTACCCAACTGAACTCTCCTTCCTCCCCTGGTTTGTTTTTTCTCCATAGCACTTGTGTTGTTGCTGTTTGTTACTGTCTCTGGCATTGCATTAGAAACTCCAGCAGAACAGGAGTTTTCACCCAGCACATTTTTGCTGCGTTTCTCCAGCAGTGCCTAGCACTTACTAGGTGCCCAACAACTGTTTGTCACATGACTGAATGAGTTACAGTAGGCCTGACAGGTGCTCAAGAAAACCAAGATGTACACATTAGTGTCCTTATCTGACCTCTGTTTGGTTTGATCTGACTCTTTCCACTCCTGCCTCCAGTCCACCTTTATTGCAAATAACCTTTCCAACACATTTTTTCCTTGAGTCTCAGATTAAACCAACCACAGACCACATTTTCTCTCGCCCAGAGACTTCATGTAAGGATCCTTCTATTCCCATTCCCTCAAGACCACCTCATATCCAGGCCCCTCTTCGGGGCAGAGGGAGGGTAGAGTCCTTAGTTTTTAGGCAAGGTGCCTGGAGAAAGCATTATATGTTAGAGGGAGCCGTGGGTACAAGGAGTGTGTCTGGAATAGGTACATGGAGTGGTGGAAGGAGGGGAGGTGGTGGAAGGAGGGGAGGTGGAGGAGAGCTCCGAAGGATCAGGGAATGGGAAGCTAGTGAGACAGACAGGTGAGCACAAACAGGAAGCAGTGCTGAGGAAGGACAGAGGCTCCAGCTGAGCCAGTACCCAGAGTGCAGTGCTCTTCCTGATCAGAAACTGGGTGAAGTCTTCTCTCAGATCTGGACTCTACCTGGGCTGACCTGTGTCTGAAGAAAAGACATTGTATTTAGTCTTTGAAGGATGGCTGTTCTTCCAGCCTTTATCTGTGGGTCCTTGACGTATATATAAACAACCTAAGCCTCCGATAGGAGTGGGTTCTTTCAGTGGTGCTGTAAGTTGGTGAGAGATGCTGGTTTTATGGTGCTAACAAGTGCTGTCTCTACGTCCAGTACTGTCTAGACACTTGTGCTTCAAGCTTCAAGCAGTCTGTCCCATTATTGCCCCCACTTGTCAGAACGTGTCCTCTATTTTGGGGTAAGAAAATATGGTCAAGACATTAATAACGTGACTGAAAGTACATTAAGGTTATATAGTTGTCATGGCTTTGGTGAGGGTGGCTTTTTGGGTTTTTTGTTTTGTTTTGTATTTGTTTTTTAATATATTTTACCAAATATTGGGCCTCAGAATTTCTGTTAGGGTTTGCCCACAGCATATGAGTCAAAGTTGCTTTAATCAGTGTAGATGGTCAAAGTCTAAGCTGTTCTTGCTTGTTTCCAAACTTCATAACCTGCTTTTTTCCCTTTTGATTTGTTCAGTTTTCCTGTTACTGAAAGTCCATGTTTAAGGCTCTGCCAAAGGCTGTATCTTGTTGCCTATTTCGTCAGTTTTATTGGAGGGAAAAAAAAATTTAAGACCAGCTTGTAGTTTAATAAAAGCAAACTTCTCACCTGATTGTATCCTTTCCATAAATTCTCTGAGAATTTGAACTTGAGCTCAAGCCCAGCCAAATAAAGCCCAGTCACTCTCCTCACTGAACAGGCAGTTCAGGCACCCCAAACCCATAGAATCATCCTTTCCCTGCCGAGAATTTCTTTGTAAAAGGAAGTCTTTCAAATGGAGATGTGCCTTTCTGAGGGGTGGCTTCTGTGTCTTCATAGGTCCTACCTTTCAGACATGCGGGCATGTTCTTGGAGCCCTCGCCCTTACCTGCTGGCTGTAGGCCTTGATGTGGCCCTTAAGGCACCTGTGCTTGGTGACAGTGGAGCTGTTGCTGTTGGCAGAAAGTAAGCCATGGGCAGGCAGAAGGGGGAAATTGTGTGTAGAAAAGGTTCTCCCCTTTTTTTCTGGTGGGATAGACAAAGTGTCGCTGTGACTGACCTGGAAGCCAGGATATTGCTGGGAAGTTGAAAAGAGGAACACCTCCTCTAAGAACAGGAGGGAGATGCTTAATGGAATCATTTAAAAACTACGTTAAACTTAAAAAAATTTTTTTGTTTGGGCACTATGTTTAAGGTTATGTGCAAGTGGTGAAGAAAATCAAAAGAAAAAATTTTCCTTTTAGCTAATTACTCTAGTGGCAAATACTGGTTTTTGTTTAGTTGAGCGGTACATTGTTCTTTTAATTAAAACAGACTCTCACTTGTTCACCTTATCATTAAAACACTGTTAGGCGTGGGGCGCCTGGGTGGCTCAGTCAGTTGAGCGTCCGACTTTGGCTCAGGTTATTATCTCACGGTTCGTGGGTTTGAGCCCCGCGTCGGGCTCCGTGCTGACAGCTCAGAGCCTGGAGCGTGCTTCGGATTCTGTGTCTCCCTCTCTCTCTTCCCTTCCCCCACTCATGCTCTGTCTCTCTCAAAAATAAACAAACATTGGAAAAAAATTTAAAACAGGCTTTTGGTTCTCTGACATAACTAATTCAGCAGTAGTTTACTTCATTTCATTGATACTCTTGCAGAGTAGAGTGAATTACAGTAAATAAAACTGCACCAATTTCCATGATAAAATCATAGATAAATTTCCATAGGTAACTAAATAGAATCTAAAACATAAAATAAATTACACAAAAACTTTAAAGTATGAATATTAACAGGGGAAGGTTCTTCTACAACTTCTGTTCATATTAAGTATTGTAAAATATTTGCCAAAATGGGTAAAATGCAAAATAAAGCAAAAGTGGTATTTTTTAAGGGAATTTGCCCATTTTGTTCCCTGATCTGTATAGTCATTTAAAAAAAAATTTTTTTTTCAACGTTTATTTATTTTTTGGGACAGAGAGAGACAGAGCATGAACGGGGGAGGGGCAGAGAGAGAGGGAGACACAGAATCGGAAACAGGCTCCAGGCTCTGAGCCGTCAGCCCAGAGCCTGACGCGGGGCTTGAACTCATGGACCGTGAGATCGTGACCTGGCTGAAGTCGGACGCTTAACCGACTGCGCCACCCAGGCGCCCCATATAGTCATTTTTTTATACTAAAATGTTGCCTCAGCCTCTTTCCCTTCATAAATAAAGTTTTTTAAAACCTTGATTTCTGGGGGCGCGTGGGTGGCTCAGTGAGTTAAGCGGCCGACTTTGGCTCAGGTCATGATCTCACGGTCCGTGAGTTCAAGCCCCATGTCAGGCTCTGTGCTAACAGCTCAGAGCCTGGAGCCTGTTTCAGATTCTGTGTCTCCCTCTCTCTGACCCTCCCCCGTTCATGCTCTGTCTCTCCCTGTCTCAAAAATAAACAAATGTTAAAAAAAAAAAATTAAAAAACAAAAACAAAAAAAAACCCCTTGATTTCTGAAAGTGGGATACTTTGCAAATACTTGTTTAGTGGCTCTGGTTAAGGTTACTAGTCTTTGGTATGATAACTACTGGTTTATTCCTTTTTGGAGAAATAGAAAACTTTATTGTATGTATAGAAAAGTATTCTTTCATTGTCTTCTGAAGAGCCTGATGCCACCCAGATTTCCTTGGCGGTAGACTGGGGCACCCCATCAGTCTCCTCAGAAGAGTCTTCCCACTGCTCCAGCTGCCTGTCCCTTCTCCTGAGTGTTGGAGGTAGGCCAGGGCTCCTCACCACAGTCCCCGGGCAGCCAAGAGGGCAGCACAGCTAGAGGGCCCGGAACACCTTTGTCTGGGTCAGTGTGACAAGGATCCGCAGCAGAGACACTGCTCAGGGCCAGTGCTGCCACCCCGGGTCCCTTAGCATTTTTCAGAGGGCTTTCCACTGGTGGCTTCTCGACCTTCCACGGTCCCATGGCCACCAGATAGGTGTCCCCTTTCCCAGTAACTTATGGTGCCATCCTGTCTTTGGGTGAGAATAGCCAGAGTCACAACAAGGTGTCCTTTAAGAGATGAGCCTGTACTTCATGAATGTGCACATCACATTTTAAATTTCTCTTAAGTCGGAGTAGTTGTAGAGGATACTGTCTGATTGGGATGCCATAAAACAGTTTGCTGACCTTTCAAGCATGCTATTAAGAATTACCCTTCAGCTTTTGGGTCCTCAGGTAAAACCCCTGATTGAATAGGTGTGATGTTGGGGGAAAGGGGGAGTTGTCTTTTAAGGTGAAGTATTTCTGTGTTTTAAAACATTTTTTTTATTAAAAATTTTTTTGTTAATGTTTATTCATTTTTTGAGACCCAGAGACAGTGAAGTGGGGGAGGGACAGAGAGAGAAGGAGACACAGAATCTGAAACAGGCTCCAGGCTCTGAGCTGTCAGCACAGAGCCCTACAAGGGGCTTGCACCCATGGACTGTGAGATCATGACCTGAGCCAAAGTTGGATGTTCAACTGACCGAACCACCCAGGCGCCCCTCTCTGTGCATGATTTCCAAAAGTGCACGTGTGGAAGATACATAGATTATATCACATTCTAATTAAATATGAGAAAAAAATAAAATTGTAGTATTTAATTTAAGTGAAGGAAAAAAGCAGGGTGCATAATAAGTGTATATACTACGTAACCGGTTGAACAAAGGGAAGGAATATATATTTGTGTCTTATTCTGTATTCATTAAAAAAAAAAAAATCTTTGGAAGAAATCAGAAGAAACTATTGACCATGGTATCCAGTAGAGGGCAGGGGGGAGACCTGGGCAGATGGACAAGGGTAGGAGAAGGATTTTCAGTGTATTTATGTTTTTCATGTATTTGTTGGGGTTTCAGTATCATGGCAATTTTTAGTAGTTTTGTTGAAGAGTTACAAACATAAAACAAACTGTACATATTCATAGTATGTATACATTTTATACCTTTTTTTGAACCTTGTGAATATGTTACCTATTAAAAATGGAAAGAAAATAGTTAAAACTTTAAAAATTAAACGTTTAAATAAATCAACAAATAGCAAAGCTGGCCTGTCCTAGGTTTTGTTATATGCACTTGGGCCCTTACAGTTCAATTCTAAGAATGTTTATTCCTTTTAACTTCTTGTAGAAATTTTGGGTAAGATTAGCTTGTGGTTTTGCCAACAATAAAATATTCTCTTGTCATCTTTTAAATCCTACCTGATGCAGAAGGTTTCAAAAACAAAACTGTCACAGGACATGTTCCTGATCTCAAGGTACTGACATTCTTCAGAATGAACAGTGAATGCCCAGAAATTTCTAAATTAGGGTTGCAGCCTAGGACAAGGACCTGGCCAAAATTCTCTCACTGTGAATAAACAAGGTTTAAAGCAATTGTTCCCCCACCTCCCATGCCCCCTCGGTAGGGCTCTGCCTGTCACATAAATCTGTTTGGAACTACAGAAAATCAGATCTTGGTCATAAAGGTGTGACAGGAGAGCTCCAGCTGGCCTGAGTACAACATGAAAGGATGTGACTTCATCCTCATTTCACATTCAGTGCTTTGCTTCAATTACATCCTCATATTAGGGTCACTTGGCCCAGACCTTTTCTTGGTCAGGGCAAGGGTCTTTCTGCTTCTGGAACTCCTGATTCTGGTTCTCTAGGTAAGGATGTGCCCTACTGTTTGCTGTAGTCGATCTTTGGTTTCAGTGATTTGGGCTCAGGAGATTAGGCTGAAGGGAAGCAAAGATGAGAACTTTCTCATTCAACTTTTGCATGTTTGCTGTCTTCTCCCTCCCTTTGTCCCTTGATCTGCTAACCCAGATAACTGCTTTGTTCCATCCGGATTTTATCATTGAGAGGAGCCAATCAGACTTGGATACTCAGTGCCATGGTTGGAATCAACTTGCTCTTGTTCTCAGATTTCCACTTTCTGTGCCACCCGGGCACCTCCGTGGACAAGTCGAGCCATTCTTTCTCAGTCCAGTTTCATTATGGGAGCAGGTGCTTAGGGAAAACAGCGTAACCCAGTAGTAGGAGCCCTGGTTTGGGAATCAGATAATCCGAGTACAGGACCTTACACTGCTGTGAACTATGTCACCCAGTAGTTAGGATTTGATTCAATGCTGTATCCTTGGCAGGGGCTTTGCCAAAGTACATTCATTGATTGACTGGGACAGATTCTCTGCTCTGGTTTCTTCAGTTGAAGATAGAGATGATTTTTATACCTCATTGCCAGTAAGCTATACTAAAAATAAATACATTAAAATAAGACAAAAGATGGACAAATAATGTATTCTATATGGAGCTGATTTGTAAGGTGCGGGGGCAGAAATGGTTTCTCAGGAGCCTTCTAACCCCCTGTGTGTCTGGCTCTGAGGGAAAGAGTGCAGCTTGGTTGAAGCTCAGCCATATAGGAGGGTGGAGTTGCTTCTGTGTTTATCGGCTAAATGACATCTTTGAGATTCCAGGTGCAAGGCAGCTCTGTCCACCGTTGGCATCTTTAAGGTATTTTTCCTCCTTTCTCTTTATGATGAGTAGTTGCATTTTTTTTTTTTTAACTTCTTAGAGTGTAAGCAGGGGAGAGGGGTAGAGGGAGGGGGGGAGAGAGAGAGGGAGAATCCCAAGCAGACTCCACACTCAACCCAGAGCCCAGCATGGGGCTTGAGCCCACGACCTTGGGATCATGACCTGAGATGAATTCAAGAGTTCGATGCTCAACCAGCTGAGCCACCCAGGTGCCTGGGTAGTTGCATGTTTACTTACTGTAAATAACTTTGATAATTTTATCCTCCAAACAGACTTTGTGAAGAGATAAGGCCTATGTTACATCTACACTTCATAGATGAGGAAACTGTGGTTCAGAGAAGTTATATAATTTTCCAAAGTTAAGTAACAAGTAAATGGCATGGCCACTTCTCTTTGTATTCTCCGTGTTTCAGTTTCTAATCTGTAAGTCTGAAATTAGGAATAGGACCCAGTGATGTTTGAGGGTTTTACCATCCTGATCAGAACTCAGTTAATCAAATACTTATTCAGTGTCTTAAATCATTTGTGGAGGATTTTACTTTCTTATAACAGTGTGAATTGAGTATCTTATGTACAAAGCACTATGGAGGCAGGACATGTAATACAAAGTCTTTACCATCAAATAGTTTACCCTGCAGAAGGTGAATGCCAGCAGTGGATATCTGGTGTTATGTAGTGTAGAGGATTTCCAGTGAGCAGAGATGGACCAGGGAGCTAGGAGTCTGAGAATATTGGTCAGGGCCAAGCTGTGGGCACAAAAATCCCAACTGGTATCAGTTAGGAAGTGGCCAATTAGGGCACTTGGGTGGCTCGGTCGGTTGAACGTCCAAATCTTGATTTTGGCTCAGGTTGTCATCTCAGGGTCATGGGATGAAGCCCTGTGTCAGACTCTGTGCTGAGCGTGGAGCCTGCTTAAGATTCTCTTTCTCCCCCTCTGCGCTCTCCCATGCTTGTGTTCTCTCTCTCAAATACAAATAAAATTATATATATACATATATATGTATATGTATGTATATATATATGTATGTATACATATATATATGTATATACGTATGTATATGTAAATATAAAGGAAGTGGTCGATTATAGGAGTTTGGCAAGAATAGGGACGCCCTGGTTCTAGTAGTCAGGGTTCTGTATGTCTGCTGTATGGTTGCTGACCTAGAGTCCCAGGTTGGGATGTGAGATTTTCTAAGGCTGAGAGTCAGTGATTCTCTTAAGAATGAGGCACCAGAAGATGAGGGGTAAGTCTGTGAAGGATCAGAGAGCTGAGGGATGGAGCAACCAGGGCCAAAATAGCTGTGGGACTATCTCAGTTGGAGCTGGGTACATCACAGTCCCCCAGCAATTAGCTCAGCAGTTGGTATGACAAGAATATCAGCCATTCTTGTCCCTTCCTTTCCTTAAAAGGCAGCTGAAATTTATGAAAGGTTTTCCCAGGGCAATTCAAAGGGGCTGCTGTTGTGCCCTGGTGTGTGTGTGTGTGTGTGTGTGTGTGTGTGTGTGTGTGTGTGCGCGCGTTCACATGTGTACACACACTCCTACCGTCACAGAGGTTCTGAAGCCTTCAGAAAAGATGTGTCCTGATAGTATGGGCTTGCTCACCTGGTCATAGGCTGTTCTTTGTGCTCTTTTCAGGAAATAAGCAAATAAAACCCATTTGGAAAAAATACTACTTCAAGCATCTTTTTATAGCTCTTTCAATCTCATGCTACAGGCGTGTAGTTCTGGGCCTCAGGTCATTATAATTCATGACTGTGTCTTCTTTTATCTTCTTTGGGTTTTTATATTTTGATGTAAAAGTGAATTACCATCAGTGGGATTTTCCGGAGCCATTCCTGTTTGTCCTTTTTGTTTGTTCAAATGAAACAGTGCATCAAGTATGGAATTAGATTAATGGAGTAAATATTATGAATCATACGCTGTCTCTAATCTGATGCTCTTTCTTTTTTTTGACCCCATGTTTTGTTTTCTGTCTCTGTCTTCGTGTAGGATTTTCAGTCCAGCGTAAAGCTGTTGGAGCGAGGAGCAAAGGTAAAGAATGATGTAATGCGCTGGCTGCCCCAAAGCATCTTTTGTTGTGGAATGGTTATTCCAGTCATCTCTTTATGAATCAAATGTGAGGGGCTGCTTTGTGGAAGGAGTCCTTTGCAAGAGCACATCAACGGGGAAAGAGAAAGGGACATTCACTTGGAGGGCTCTTGCTGAAAATGGGTTTAACTCTCCTTTTGCCAGTCACCACCAGCCTGACCTCATACATTTTTAGTACAATGGAGTGGCTGAGCCTTTGAGCACACCACCATTACATCATCGTGGCAAATTAAAGAAGGAGGTGGGAAAAGAAGACTTATTGTTGTCATGGCCCATGAGATGATTGGAACTCAAATTGTTACTGAGAGGTTGGTGGCTCTGCTGGAAAGTGGAACGGAAAAAGTGCTGCTAATTGATAGCCGGCCATTTGTGGAATACAATACATCCCACATTTTGGAAGCCATTAATATCAACTGCTCCAAGCTTATGAAGCGAAGGTTGCAACAGGACAAAGTGTTAATTACAGAGCTCATCCAGCATTCAGCAAAACATAAGGTAAATGTTTGCTTTTTTCCTTTTTTAAAATAGACACCCTGAATGAGGAATAATTGTAAAACGAAGTCTCATTTTTAGGGGAAAAAGTAATTTGAGCGAGTTTTGGTTGCTTTTTAAACTTTGGTACCTAAGGGATACCTCCAAGTAATTTACTAACCACGCTGTCACATTTCAGAATATCTCTAAACTATACAGAAAGGGTAACTTATTTTAATTTGGTCAAATGCTGTGTTTTCCTATTAATGGTTTGCTAAACTTTTAAAAAAATTAAATACTAATAAATAGTTATAGTTAATACACAATATTATTAGTAACAATACACAAAATTTATAATATGTGTATCAGAAGTTACTAAATTAATACATTATTTTGTATTATCTACAAATTTACTGAAAGGAGATCATTCTGTAAGAGTGCTCGGGAGGAAAGTGGAAACTAATTGTATTAGAAGTGCTGTTTATTTGTGGGAAGGGAAGACACCATTGTTCAAGATTTAGGGATGTTATCTTCGAGGAAGGTATTTCTGGGATACCAAAATGTCGTCCTCATGGTAGGTAAAGCTGTTTCTTTTCTTCAGGAATGAAAATGAGTTCATGTTTTAATTTTACTAAACAACTGATTTATTTGTTTTGTAGAAACGTTTTTAAATGTTTCTTTAGTTCAAGGGTTGTTAATGTTTATTTTACATACTGTTTTATGAGTTTTAGCCTTTTACAGTGTTAAGGATTTTAAACCAAGGCACTTGGAGCACACCTAACATCAATTTTGCCTTTTAAAAGTTGATTTTTACAAGTATCTTACCATTTGTATGCTAGGTTTATCCAGAAAATTGCGTCTCATTTTTATTCAGATTATTAATTGAAAGCGGGAGACAGTTATCTGCTTCAGCACCAGAGGATTGTGGGAGCTGCCTTCCTAACAGCCTCACGTTTGCATTGCAGGTTGATATTGATTGCAGTCAGAAGGTTGTGGTTTATGATCAAAGCTCCCAAGATGTTGCCTCTCTGTCTTCAGACTGTTTTCTCACTGTACTTCTGGGTAAACTGGAGAAGAGCTTCAGCTCCGTTCACCTGCTCGCAGGTAAGGTTTGTGGCAGAAGTGAAAGGACTTCGCATCTCACCGAGCCCTACCAGTGAGCAGTACTTGGCAGTGAGCTCAGCGTAAGATAGGTCATCACAACTGGGAATGTATTGGGCAAACTGATTTATTTATAGCTTCCGGTTGACATAACTATTCTGTTTAACTTGAATATTGTCATGCTTCCACATTAGTGGCATACACATCAGTGTATTTTTTTACTTCGCTCAAATGCCTCTTCATTTGGTATTTATGAGCTAGAAATGTCACATAGACAGGTGTGCTGCTTTTAGCCGGGGGATTTTTCCATTCACCTGGGATCTAAAAACATGAAATGCTCTACCTCTCAGCTCCTCTTCTTAGTTCCCGCCCCCTGTGGCAAGAAGCAGAGGAGTTTCACAGGGTTGAACTCTTATTAAACATTTACAGTTAAAGTGGACTCCAGCAATGAGCTCACCATTCTTGGGCATTATGAACAATGAGAGGAGAATGTAGACTATTTATTCTAATAATTAGGGGGACAATTTAAAAACTCATTTACTTTCATATTTTTCTTTCGTTTTTACAACTGGAAAAGGTCTCAGTTTGCAAATACTAAGCTTATGGTTTTATGAAATACATGAGAAGAACTAAGTATTTTATGTCTGTCTTGAAGGGGGGTGTGGTGTGAGAGTTCCATCTCACTGATTCTACAGCAGAGTGCTCATACCAAAGCCCTGTCACTCACACTGGCTCAGAGCAGGGGATACAGTTTGACCGTGCACAGTGACCTTGAACACACAGCTGCTGTGGCCCACAGATTGTGCCACAGTGAAAGGCAAGATTGCTTTTAAAAATGTGACCTAAGAAAATAAAATATGGTAGATATTATCATTTTCACATCTTGAGTCTTTTGTTGCAAGGAGGATACCATGAACTTGTTGGCAGTTGATTGTTGGAAGTGTAAACATTTCAGTTTCCAGAGAAAAGGATGAATCCATTGTCGGTGTGTTAACACTTAAACTCTGAAGCTTTAGATGAGATTTCCATGTCTCCAGTTCTCTCTCCTCAGCTCTTGCTTCAGGTCTCAAAAAGCAGGCATAGATTATCCGTTGTCATACCCTTTGCTTATGCTGTGATTCTGCCTGATCTTTCCGTTGGTTTCCTTACGTGAGGTCAGTGTGTCTTAGAATGCAGTTTTCAGAATTCCGTGGCTGAGAATTATGTTAGGTTCTATCTCTTGTTGCTGGGTGCATTCTTTTACTGGGATATAACTGTGGTAAATATGACAGCTGTTATTGGAGTTCCATTAAACTCATCTGGTGAGTTTAGGAACTCCTTTCATGCTTCTTGTAGGCACTCTGAGGACTTTACCTTGGAATCCTACTAATGGGATCAGGGTTATTCTTTAAAGAGGGTACACCAACTGTGTGCCTCACTCTTGTTTGAGACGCTTTCCCTATGGAGGGACTCTGACTTGACAGCGTGGCCAGATGGACACTCCTGTGGAGGAGTGAGCTCATACTGAGTTTCTAGCACAGGTGTTTCAGTTCCTTAAATACCCTTTCTCCCCTTTACCAAAGAACACTCCTTAGTTACCTGGGAAGGTTCTTATCAGTTGTGTGTTGGTGTGGGAGGAGCACTCCTTGGGCAAGGGAGAAAAAGGACTCAGTGCGATCGGCTAGATCAGCCCTACGGACATGTGGAATGACACATTTGATCAGAACACCTTGACATCCCCATATCATACATGAAATGCTGCCTGGGTCTCAATGAGAGTCCATCCAGGCAGCACCAAGAACCACACTGAATGTATTGCTGACACCATATCCCCATCCACACCCCAGAATCCTGTGTATCTTTTAGTTCAGGAGGTGGCTTCAGGGACTGAATTGCCTTGTTTGGGAGTGAGCAGCCAGATCTCTTATGAAACCTAAGAGAAGGTTCTCAATGGTTGAAAGCCTCCAGCTGTCCAAAAGCCTCTGACCAATTGGAAATTCCCTTGGTTAGTGACAGGAGTGGACAGAAAAGTGGCAGAAGTGGAAGAAAATGCTTGGGAAGGTATGGCCATCAGTTGTTGGCAGCCCGTTGTGTTGCCAACATCTAGCTGCTCATAGGATGTTCCAGGGATGTGGGTTGGAAGGACATAATGACAGATGTTTCTTAAATATCTTGCCTAACTGGAAAAGCACACAAGCTTCTCACAGGTGCTACAGAAAATGACATGGTAGGTGGAGACAGTTTTCACTACAAACTTCCCCTGTTGCTTCCAGCAGTTGGAGACAGTTTCAACCTCATGTGGATGTGGTAATAGAAAGATGCAGTGGTTTCTCCATCATTCTAGAGCTTTTAGCTACTCTGAGATATTCAGGAAGCAAGCATCAGATGTGAGATGCTTTAAAGAAATGTGGCCTGAATTCCATTCATATTCTCAGAGAGGGCTAGCTACCTTGCCTGGGAAAAAATTACTTTGGAGAAGGGGAACAAAAAGACATCCCCACAGAACTGATAGATGAAGCATTTTTATGTGCTCTCTCCCTCCAATAAGAGGAGACCCAAACTTACCAAGAGGACCTAGTTATATAGACACAAAGAAGTGCAGGATTACTGAAGGAAATGCGGATTGGGTTTGGGGAAGCTATACTGGCATGGGCTTAATTCCTTAATATGGAACAGGTCCTGTTTGGGGACGGGGCTAGACTATTAAACTTGTTTCTGCCAGGTGAAAGGGGTTCTTGGGCAGCTGATTATCAGGGAGACCATTTTGCCAACGCTTCTAGTCCTGAAACTTGGAACCTGGTTCTTCAGTGAACTCTACCTGTATTGGCCACATCTGCAGGCCTCCTCGGCCAGGGACCTTGACCAGCTTTCCCTTCTTCTGAGAAGCCCAGTCGGTACTGTCAACAAAATGATTCATTTGATAACCATATGCTATCCTGTCTTAAATCTTCCATTATTATCTTAAAATCTTATTTAAACCTTATGTTATCCTTTATCTTTTTCATTTATTAGCTTAACTCCCCTGCTGAATTCTTTTTCAAGCTGAGGATTATGTCTTTTTCATCTTTGTGTTCTCCAGGAGGCCCAGCACTTCTTAAGTTTTCAGTAAATATTTGTTATCTAAATTAGCTTACATGTAGGTTTGTATCATTTCTGTTTCACGTGATTCATTTTATTAGTGTAGAATATCAGTGATTCTATTAAATAGTCATGAGACAATATGAAGTGTAGTGAAAACTTGAGATTGTTTTGAAATAAATGATTTACAAAGTATATTTGTTCAGAGCAAACATACAGCTGTTACAGAAAAGTAATATGAAAGTGTTTTCATCTATTTAGGTAGATTTAAATACGATTTTAAGAGTTAATAAAAATACCGAGATGAGCCAGTGCTAATTTTATGTCATCCTTAAATACTGAACTTTAATAAAAAGCTAATAGCTCTGGAGACCTAGCTCCACTCATAGGAAGATACAAGTCCTTGAGTCTGTATGAGCTGAGAATGGTTGTGATAATTTCTACATATTCTTTAAAAAAATTTTTTTTTTAATGTTTTTATTTATTTTTGAGACAGAGACAGAGCATGAGCAGGGGAGGGGCAGAGAGAGAGGGAGACACAGAATCTGAAGCAGGATCCAGGCTCCGAGCTGTCAGCACAGAGCCTGACGCAGGGCTCGAACTCACAGACTGCAAGATCATGACCTGAGCTGAGGTCGGACTCTTAACCGACTGAGCCACCCAGGCACCCCAATTTCTATATATTCTTAACGGTAAATATAAACTGATCTATTTAGCCATTGGGAAGTCTCCCAGTAACCAAGCCAAGTCAAACCATAGCACTGTTTTACCCTCAGAGTAGTAAAGAATTTGATTATCAGGAGCAGCCTCATCTTAGCAAGAAAGAGTGAATTTGGGTCCCTTTGGGAAGTTCTCCATCATCATTGGATAGATGGTGACAAAACCATCTTTTCCATTTTTTTTTTTAATTTTGAAGTCAGTTATTAAATAAGCACAGTTTAAAAATACATGTATCCTCCCACAACCATTTGTAAAAATAAGACTTAAGAATTTGAGTTAATAGGGTGACAGAATGGGTGACATAAACGTTTGTTTCACAAAAATGACTATAACTGGGGATTCTCATTGGGAGGATTTATATGGAATAACACGTATGAAATCTTCGATATCAGTCTTTTTAAAAAACTGTTATCATTATGAGTTAGAAAACAAATAATCAAGTTTTTGGTCTTGGTAGGTAATGTTCAGAAAACTCGTTTTCTTTAAAAAATATTGGGGTTGCCTGCGTGGCTCAGTCTGTTAAGCGATGACTCTTGGTTTCGGCTCAGGTCATGGTCTCATGGTTCATGAGTTTGAGCCCCTTGTCGGGCTGACAGCACAGGGCCTGCTTGGGATTCTCTGTCTCTCTGTTTCTCTCTCTCTCTGCCCCTCCCCAGCTCGTGCTCTCTGTCTCTCACAAAATAAACTTAAAAATAAAAAATAATCTTGTGTCTTGGCCTTTACTTATTCACTGTGTATCACTTTATTCTACTTGCTTTTTGTCTATTATATTTCTGAGGGTGCCAGACTGAACATAAATATAGAAGGAAAAAAGGAAAAATACTGAATTTGGACTTTCATTTCTTGGTAACATAGGGAAAAGAGAATAAATGGGTCATTAGTACAAATAAAGATCAGCCTACAGATGAGAAATACGGTTCTGTTATTTCCTTCTCTTTCTTCTGTGTTGTAATTCTGAGTAAAAGCAAAAGGGGCCCATGACAGTTGATTAATTCTGCATCACTCCTTCCTGTCCTGTGATGAGGCACAGGATAACCAGCCCTACAGCAAAACACCATGAAGGAGTCATGGACTTCAGCCCTTTCATTTACAAATGAGGAAAGTAACAGAGCCTTGAGTGGGTCTCCCAAGCTCTCACTCTCACTATGTTCCCCAGGCCCATATCTGCAATAATTCCAGAGTCTTCTGGAATTTCATCAGGAGGCTGAACTGAATCAGGGGCTCCCATTTCAGATCAGCCTTATCTTGAAAGGCTCTTTTATTGGTAGCTCTTCCTCAGACTCTTTGTGGATTTCAGAGTCCTATTCTTATTCACATTTTATGGAATGAAGCAATGTATACAAATATACTCTATATAGAAATTTTTAAAGCATTACATTATTTTAGCAGGGGGATCATCAAAAGTGTAACTACTCTGTTTTGTGCTGAAGTATATATAGCTTGAATAATGGTAGAAGATACCATTTATTAGGCATTTACTGTTAGGGACAATGTTAGTAAAGTGCTAAGGGCTTTTATGAACATTTTGTCTCTGAACACAGATTAATGTTGGCTTTGGTTAAAGGCCAAATACACATTTCTTTGTTTTGAGTTAGATTTGCTAGTCTAATTAGAACTAGGAGTAAGTAAAAACGTGTTGGGCACTATGGTTTTTCAATTTAACAGAGATCTGGATTTAGTCAATAGATCTGTATAATAAACATATGGCTTTGGTTTCATGGAATCAATACCCGTCCTTCCTAATGGAGGTATAGTGGAAGCCTTATCTTGCTGGTTACGGATTTTGCTGTGCACAGTTCTGTTACCTAGTTTGGCATTTCTTCGGTCCTTTTGTCTAGAGAGGAGAATCTTTAGTCACTCCACTTCAAATCCTGCAGTTGTTGGTAAAAGACTGAAATGAATGGATCTCAGGAAAAGTACTATAGTTACTCAGGAACTGGCTGTTCTTGAGTTTAAAAAGCTGCAGTGACTGAGAGCCACTGAAAATAGACTATGTATAGGTGCTGTTTTGCCCACTGGTTGCTGAGCTTCTGAGCCTCCGTTTGCGTGAGGCGGTCCAAACTGGATTGTCTTTCTGCAGTTGCTGCCTGCCAGTGTGGTAAGCCAGTTTATGCCACTGCCCAGCTACCATGCCTAAGACATGATGCCTATGTCTGTGTCTTTTTAAAAAAAGATAGTTCCGGGGCGCCTGGGTGGCGCAGTCGGTTAAGCGTCCGGCTTCAGCCAGGTCACGATCTCACGGTCCGTGAGTTCAAGCCCCGCGTCAGGCTCTGGGCTGATGGCTCAGAGCCTGGAGACTGTTTCCAATTCTGTGTCTCCCTCTCTCTCTGCCCCTCCCCCGTTCATGCTCTGTCTCTCTCTGTCCCAAAAATAAATAAACGTTGAAAAAAAATTAAAAAAAATTTTTTTCTAAAAAAAGATAGTTCCTTGGTTACTCATCCTGACAGTTTGCACAAGCCAAGTGACAGCACCCTAGATGACATTGGTGGCCTCCATTTTCCCTGGCCCTGGTCATGTCACCTGTGGTTCTGGAGAAGTGCCAGATCCAGGACTTTTCATCCAGTCTAACTTCTCAGTGTTTCACAGGCACTTTTGTGTTTGGGCCCAGGGCTGAGCTACCAGAAAAGCAAAAGACTCAGCCCTGCCCTTGAGAACCTAATGATTAATTTGGGGAAACATGCCTAGAGTAGGTGAAAGAGAGGAGCACATGATCATGCGCTGTACCATGTGATGTGGTGATCGGGGTGATGGAATGTCATCTGTGGAGGTTGGGGAAGATTTGATTATGGCAATGGGATTGTAGTTGAACCTGGGAAGAGGAGTAAGATTTGGTGGGGGTCAGACCCTGGCATTCTGATTGAGGGGGGAGAAACATGATTCAAAATGTCAGGACTGAACATCGACTTGAAGAGGGTAGTGGGGGGACTAGAGTGGATTTCTTTTGCAAAGGGGAGAAGTGAGAGTTGAGAAAAAATGAAATCAAATGACACAAGCCCTTTAAACCAGGAGGACAAATGTGTGAGCCTTCAGGGATTTGGCTGCAGCCTCTGCCACCTCTCACTCACCAGGTCCTCTGACCTCACGGAGCATCTGCTCTCCTCCTCTTCTGCCACCAGCTCTCAAGCCAAGACTTCCCTCTCTCCGAGGGCTCCAAGAGCCTCTTAACTAGTCTTCTCCTGTCCTCTGCTGTGTCCCCCAGAATCCCTCAGTCGCAGTGGAGCCAAAGTTGTACTTTTATATTTTAATGTAATCCAGATTTATATAACTCCCTGGTCTAATATGCATCATTGCTTTTCATATAAATTCCCAAATCCATAACTGACTCACAAGGCCCTGTAATGGCTGCTCCTGTCTGCCTCTCCAACTTCATCTCATGCCATGTAAGTCCTCATTCCATCTCACTTCTGTAGGCCTCCTCTCAGGTGCTGTAAACCTGTGGTGGCAGTCTCTCTGGGCCTTCACAGACGCCCTCTCCTCCTGTCCTCCACTCCCTTCATATTTCCTGCTGGAGTCAGTGTATTTGTCAAGCCTTCCCTAGCCACTAGGCAAAGTTGGTTTTCTCTGTGATACACATTCCTTTGGCCACCTGCCTATAATTAGTTAATTATTTATCTAATTATTTGGTTAGCATTTGTCCCACTAAACTCTCCATTCCAGAAAGGGCCTCTGTTTCACCTAGTGCCATGTCCTGCTCACAGTAGGTGCTCACTAAATCTCTTTAACTTAAGTGTGATTCCAGTAGCCTCTAGTGTTGTTTGGTTGACTGAACAGATATCCCTTTCTTCCTGACCACTTTGTGAAGTCTCCAGGGAGGCTGTGCAGTTGGCCAAGAAGACTGTTGATAGAGTGAAATACACAGAAGTAGTCCCTGGGAGAGCCTTCTACAGGGTAGCTCAGAAGGCTTGGAGCTTCACGTAGAATGGCATGAGAGATGAGTTATATGGTGATTCATAGACAGTTTATAAGTTAGTCAAATTTGATTTTTAAGAGTCATTCTCTTGAGACCAGACTCATACCCCTTTTTCCTCTTGACTCATAGAGTTATCTCCCGATTTATAATCTCACTTCACCCATTGCTTTGATGATCACTGTAAAACCTGCCCAGCAGCCACTTCATCCTTATCTAGGTCCTAATTGTAGTTCGTCTGATTAATTTCCTAAGGGACGTGCCCTGATACCCTGAGCCCGGGGGTATTATTGGACCTTCCAAGTCATTATTGGAATTCTGACCCCTGCAGGTATGATTGGGCTCTCTGGATCATATGGAGTTCTGAGCCACTTATGGACATCAGAAAAAATTTTTTCTCTCTACTTTTCATGTAGAGTCAGAAGCACACTAAAGATTGGGTATGGAGGAAGCACAGTAAGGATTCAGTATTGTTTGTCAATGACCAGAGTAGCACTCATTGATTCTACATTTTTTTCTGTAGTAGCAGAAAAAAGTTTTTCTTGCCCTGTGCTGCCTCTGTCACCCTGAGAGTCTTCTAGGGCATTGTGGTCCAAGAATAGGAAGCAGATTCTGGGCCCCCGCCCATGCCAGCATAGCTTTAGGCTTTGAATGGAATCAGGAAATCCTTTTGAGCACCAAAAATATACAAGACTTGTGTCCATCAACAGCTATTCATTGTAACAAGGAAGGATTCAGTAAACATTTATTGAATTTCAGTTATGTGCCAAGCACTGTGCTAAATGCTGAGGGGATTACAAAGGAGTGTGAGACATAATTCTTATCCACAAGTAGTTCACAGTGTAGTAAAGCTGGAGAAATAGAGGTCACCACACACACACAAAGATAATTCATACTTACCAAGTCAGTGGCAAATACTTACTGCCAGATGGTTGCCATAAATTTTATGAAATTTCTAAGTTGGCAGGACCATATATACTGGTCAGGAAAGATTTTTTTTTTTTTTTTTTTTTTTTTTTTTAAAGCAACAGAAGAGTATTGAAACTGTTGGAGAGCAACTCAGTAAGGGAAGATAGCATCCTGAAATTTGTTTCTGGGACCTGGCCCCCCAGCATCAACCTAAGACCCCTGGCCAGCTCTCCAGAGCTCTGTCAGAGCTGTCTGTCTGGCTGCCACTGGTGTCACCTGTGTGTTCAGAAGGTTTTGATGTGAAATGTATTTTATTAGTTATGGTAAAAAAAAAAAAAAAAAAATCCTTGGTAGACTTCTGTAGAAGAGGTATGACCTGGGCTAGCCTATGGTTTGGAAGGAAATACAAAATGGATTGGGGAGACTGGATTGCCAAAGGCTCAAGATTGGAAAACAAGGGTGTGTTAGGAAAAGAGAAGACTGATTTTTCCTTTTACATGTAGGGTGGTGGCATGGAAAATCAGATTGGACAATAGATTGGGATTAGATTAGGAAGCGTCTTGAATGTCTGCTCACAATCGTAGATTTTATCCTGTGGATATTTGGGAGCAGAGATTACATCAAAACCTTATTTTAAGATGCTTCATCTGGCAGCAGATTGGACATGAGTTGGGAACAGAACAAGTGGATCAGAGAGAGAGCTGTTACTGAATTTATCTGAGTGAGGTATGAAGGTCCTGGACCAGGGGGCGGCAGGAGAATGGAAAGGCAGGACAGTAGGAGAGACTGAAAGGAAAGTCAGTGTGTTGGCATAGCAACTGGATGTTGCTGAGCTGACCAGGAGGCTGGGGCTACCATGGATGGGGATGCGGAAGGAAAGCGAGGGAGGCGTTGGCTTTGACTTTATTTTAAAGGTGTTAGTAAGTCTTTCAAGTAAACATGACCAAAGGGAGTTGAAAGTGTTAGATTGGATCTGGGGACATCAAACAGTACAAACTTGGAGATCTTTATTTTCAGGTGAAATGAGCAAATACAGTTTCTTAAATAACCTTCCTATCCATGCTGACGAGGCATCCTAAATTCTTACTTCTCAGGAAGTCCCCGGACACTGCTTGCTTGCTGTTGTCTTCATCCCTTAACATTACTGCAGGATCAGTCAGGGCTGCCTCTGTGAATCTGGCTTCCCTCTTACAGAACTTGTTGATTTTACTCAGTGAGTGGTGGATTCTGGCCATATTCCTTTTGTTTGGTTATTCTGGTTGCACTCTTTAGAAAAATCTTTGAGGGCATTTATTAGGAGTCCTCGCTGTGTGTCATGGGTGTTTTAAGAGGAGTTTCTGGGTGTGGCTCTCTATTGCCAATTTGAAAGATCAGTAAAATAGGTATCACTCTACATCTTCTGAGAGTTCTTTACTAAACAATACTTCTGAATTTTGCTAATTGATCTAGATCTAGTTCTTGGGGAATAATGAGATCTAGACATTCTGAATCAAAAGAATTGCATTATTATAGTATTTGGGTTTTTTTTTCCTGCTAGTACTTTGAAACTTTAAAATTCTTTTTTTGTCTAGGCGATAAGTGTATTAATCCCCAAATTAGATTAGATAGAATCTTTCATTCCCTGATTGGGCGAGGTGATAGAGTGATGCAGAGTAAGCTTTTTTGGAGGTGTCATTTATGGGCAAGTTTTGTGAGACATAGGCTACTTCTTGGGCTTCCTGGATGGTCTCCACAGCAGTGCATACCTGTCCGCTTTCCTCTTGGTCTGTGCTCTGGTGGACACAGAGTGAATGGGATAAGAGCTTAAAGTTAATGCCTTGTATTATTTAGGGATTTTTCTCGTCAGTGCTGCTCCATGGAGGATTGGCTAAATAAGACAAAGAAGGAATGCTGCTAAGGTTGTTCAGAAAAATATGCCATGGTCTCTACCCTCTCAGAAATGATTTATCAATCATGTGTGGCTTGGCTTACCCAGACGAACCTATATACATTGGAATAGTACAGCTACTTATTTTTGTTTGCTTTCTTTAGGGGTGTGAAATTATGGTGCCTTCATTTTCTTGTTCATTTTATTTAACTAGCTTCAACTCTCCGTGTGTATAGTCTGCTGACCCTGGAAGAATTGAGTCTTTTTGTGAGTGGCTAGAGAACAAAGTTTGCCTGAATCAGTCACTTCACTGTGAAGTGAAATGTATATTTATTATCAAAATAACATTTCAACAATTGAAACATACATTTCAGCAATTTAATTTTTTTTATAACTTTTTTTAGTGTTTATTTTTGAGAGAGACAGAGACAGAGTGAGTGGGGGAGGGGTGGAGAGAGAGGGAGACAGAATCCAAAGCAGGCTCCAGGCTCTGAGCTGTCAGCACAGAGCCTGATGCGGGGCTTGAACTCACGAGCCTGGAGATCATGATCTGAGCTGAAGTTGGATGTTTAACCAACTGAGCCACCGAGGAGCCCCAGAAATTTAGTTTTTAATATTAGGGTTGCCTACTTTGTGCAATAGCAAAGTAGCAGATTTTATTTTCAGTACGGAGAGAAATGTTCTCTACAGGTGCAGGTATACTTCACTTAAATCCTTCATATGCATTCTGGAATAAGGAAGTGAATGGGTTGTATTATGTCACAAAAATGGAGTCTTTGTTTTACAAAGGTTGAACTGCATGAAGACTATATTTAAAAACTGAAGCTATATTAACTCTGAAAATTTAATATAAAAATTAATTTGCATTGACTTTTTAGAAAAGTCTGTCTTGAAGTAGAGCTTTGTATAAGCACTGTTTCTATGTAGAGCTGTGGAATCCATTCAGAATATGAGAGGGAGCTGCCTGTAACTCTTCCCACCCTGGGCGGCTCTGCTGATAGTGCTCTAATGAGTGGCCGGAAGTGAAGAAGTCCTGCCTTTCTCCCTGCAGGGAACGCTCTTAACAGTGATGGAATTGACCTTCGTCTCTAGTTAGAAAGACTAGGGAATCCATTTTTAGAATTTGAGGCTTAAACATTAATGTAACATCACTAAGCTGTAGTAAAGTGCTACTTTTGTTTTATTACAAATATTCCTTGTTAAGAAAAAAACTGGTGGCAAGGGTCAGAGGGAAGAGGAAAGAGTGACTAATTGGAATTGTTTAGTAGAGTTATATGTATTTTATTTTACTTGGCAGATTTTTTTCTTCTCTGAAAATTAAATGATAGTTCACATTGACTTTTTACGTGGTATTTGTGACTAGAATTGTGGAGGTAGGTCACTTAAGGAAGAAGTTTTTTTGGCTGAATTAGAATAAGGTGATACATAATTATGAATGCCTTTAAGCTACACCAGATGTTTTCTGTGTCCAAAGTAATGTGTACATTTTTATGTATAAACCTGCATTCTACTGGCTGGACTTGTGGAAGACTAACAGAAATTGTAGTTTGACTGCCTGTCCATCCAGATCTGTAGAGTCCAAATCTGCATGTCTACCCTCTGGTCTCCTTGTCTGCGTTTCTCTGCAGGCCAGGTGCATCTGCATGAATGTCTTCCTTCCTCTTTTTTTTTTTTTTTTTTAAGTTTATTTATTTTTGACAGAGACAGAGTGCAAGCATGAGCTTGGGTGGGGGGGGGGGGGTTGGCAGAGAGAGAGGGAGACACAGAATCCAAAGCAGGCTCCAGGCTCCAAGCTGTCAGCACAGAGCCCGATGTGGGGCCTGAACTCACAAACTGTGAGATCATGACCTGAGCCAAATTCGGACACTCAACCAACCAAGCCACCCAGGTGCCCCTTATGTCTTCCTTTCTCTTAAAAGCAAGTGTTCCAGCATACAGGGAAGAGTGGAAGCCACCATTCAGACTCAGGTCTGTCTTAGGGAAGCTCATATGGATTATACGACTTTCCATTTTCTACATTCCCAGGTGATAATGTAAAATCTAGCGATAGAAATTTGGTGAGATTGGATGGTGAGTTAAATCCTTAACAACTTTAAAAGGTATTTTAAAACATTTTCAACAGAGGAGGATAATGTGCCAATGTTGCATCTTCTTGTAATGGAATCTAACATGGAGTCTGTGGGACCATGGAGGGTTGTGACAGGGCCAATAAGATGGGTTTTGTATCTGTCAGCCATTTGTAACGAAAAGTTTGCGTAGATGAATTGTATTTTTCTTCCTATTAGATCTGGTTTGTAAGAGGAAGAAGGACATTTTAGACATATTTCAAAACTGAGTTGCTGATGAGGCCACAGATAGTTTTTCAAGAGTTCGGGGAAATCAGGCAGTGTCTCATCTGTTGTTAATTAATGAAATAAAACTGAGGTCACTAGAGTACAACGATGAATGAAAGGTCATTGAATGGAAAAAACTGTCAATGAAGGAGGGTGTTAGCAGAGTGGAACATTGTCCTAGATAAAGATCAGGGAAAATGTACTCTTTGGCTCAGGTCGTGTTTCCTGGAAGCAACTATGGTTTGGGACATCTCAGTCAAGACTGAGCACTGTATGCTCTGATTTTAGTGAAATCTGTTCAGTATTTTAAGGCTGTTCAGGTTTGTGCCAGAGATTCATTGAAAAGATAGGTAAAAAAGATTTCTTTTTGTTTTATAATGTGTTCTTACCGTGTGTTATTGCTGTTTTTGTTTGGCTTTTTTGTTTTGTTTTGAGGTTAAAAACTGGTTTCCTGCTCTTATTTCTGTTCTCTTAGAATTTTCTAGAGCCACACTCACTTTTGAGATACTCAAAAGTTAAAAGTGATTTAGGATCATGGTAGTAATTAGTGATAAGGCCAGACCTCAAACAGCCAACAGTGACTGACTCTGTGGTTTTTGCCAAATTGTGTCCCCTCTGAGAGTTGCTTTGTGGAGGATGGCCTGAAAGTCCTCAAGACAGCTTTCAGTTTCACAACCACCTTGCACACTGTGATCCTGAACAAACCAGTGACTGTATTTATACTTTAACTAATTCATCTGTCAATTCTGTTACTGGTTTCATGCAAAGTGCATTTAGAGTTTCTTGTGTCTCTGGTTATGTCAGACCTCTTGCCCTTTTTTTTTCTCCCACATTGAAGCTTTTGACCATGTAGCTTTGGGGAAATGAGGCTCTGCCATCAGTTTGGGAGAGGCCCATGGCCATTTTCAGCCTGGTATTGAGACCTGACTGGTCACGGCTAGTGAGGGCAGGACCCCATAGAAATCAGCAAGGCTGTCCCCGTATCCTAAGAGGGAGTTAATCTCGTAGTATTTGAAGAAGTGATGATATAGCACAGCCATTGAGTGTATAGTCTCTAGGGCCAGACTGCTGGGGCTCATATCCTAATTCTGCCAGTTATTACCCTATGTTTTTCTGAACCTCTGTTTTCTTATTTGTAAAATGGGAATAATGATAGCACCTACCTCATAGTTACAAAGATTGAATAAATACTTTTAAAGTGCTTAGAGCAATGTTTGTCGCTTACCAAACATTAGTGTTTGCTAACGTTAACAATTATTGTTAAGTAATTCTTTGATTACTTGTATTATTTGTTTATCTGATTACTTATAAATTTAAAATGGAATTCAACTGGAGTTTCCTTGGATTGTTTCTCTTTTCTCTGAGAATATTTACTGAAATATTGTTCTGTTAGATTTAAATGAGAGGCTATTACATGAACTGTATTAGAGCCACGATAGAAAAAAAATCTGAGAACAGCTCTGTGGAGAAATACCGGACCCAGAGAAGTTAACAGAAGCTTATTAATATTTAAACTCCTACAATTAAATTGTAATCAGAATAGTGCCTGTCAGTTATTATGTTGGGTAGGTGTAAGGTAGATAAAGAACGATGAGACCCTTTAACACTTACTGTTAGAAGAACTACTTTCGGGGGGGGGGGGGGGAAACAACACACCTCACCTTAAATAACTGTGTTATGCACTTAGACTGAAAAGGAACGGAACACTAACAGAAACAAATTATAAATACTAATCATTGACACTCTTATACATAGGCCAAGGTAGGTTGACCGCTTTCTTGAGGTTCCCTGTGGGTTATGCTCTGTGAGCATAGGTGTAGGAATTGTGACTGGCTCCATTTCAGTACTTGCAATGGCCCTTGTGTAACATTTCCTCAACTGTGAGTTGCCCTTACTATAAATAGATTTTAGGCAGTGGGGGGAATGGTTTGGGAAACTTATTTGAGTTACATTAAACTCATTTCCTTGGAGTCTTTAATATGCTAATATGTGCTGTGATTCTCCCAGGGAAATATGATACGCAGTATTTCTCTTACTCTTTGGACCAGTATCTTGTCTGTCAACTTCCTGTAGGACCCTAGTGCTTTGGAGCACACTTTGGGAAATGTAACCTTAGAGCATTGCTTTTTTCGCTTTGTGTCTCTGGCGAATCCTAACAAGATGTAGCTAAACAAATAGCTGCAGATCCAGGGTGGAGGAAGGCCTCCCAGGTGAGGCTGGGTCCTAAATGTATCTGAACTCAACCTGTGCTCTTTCTCTGCCGTCAGTCTTGGGGCTTGTCTGTGTTTTGCTTGCTGCGTGTGCATGCACAGGGCATGGTAGTGGTGGTGATAATCCTGAATAAGAGAACAGCATCAGAGTGTGAAATGAAAGTGGGTTTTGTGTGGCTGGAGGCCGTGCTTGGAAATGGTAAGTAATGAAGCCATGGAACTATACAGGAACACGTCCTGAGGGCCTCATCTATCACATGAAGGAGTATGGGATTTCTGTAATGGAACTGCCTACCTTTCCATCAGGTTACCTTAAGAACTGCTGATGAGTAAAAACTGCACAGACACTTAGGTGGAGGCTAGGAATGACACTTCAGCATTTTCTGGGTACCATAGCTGTCACAGGCCCCTTGCCATCCTAGCTTGCTGCATTGTGGAACCTGTACTGAGTACAGACAGTAGACACAGGAGTCCAGCAGATTCAACTTCAGTTGAACATACTACGGGGGATAATAAGGGATGACATACTCTCCCCTCCCAGCTCCCTGCATGTCTGCAGTTTTTGAGGACATGTTTTAGTTGCTTCTGGAAGTGGACTAAAGACTAACAGAATGTAACTCAAAGAACTGGATAAATGTTCAGTGAGATTTTAAGATCTTGTTTAGGGCTTGATTAAAGAGGTAAAAGTGGGGCTGCCCTGTCCTAATAACATGTTAATTGTTTTTTAATTAAATAGTACTAAAAATATACAAGTATTTCCTGTGATCCAAATCTCTTTGCTTCCTGACTTTGAACTTGGTGAGTAATGAGAGTTTGGCTAGCAGAAGATTTCTCTGAAAATTTATCAGAATCTTTAGATTCTGGGTTTGGATTTGAATAGCAAGGAATATTTATATTGGAAGACCCAGGGAAGACCATATTCATTTTTTCTTTTTCAGAGGGGGTGAGGGTGCCTCCAATGGTTGGGTAGATGTCTTGTCATTAAGAAATGGCAAGATGGTGATTTAATGAAGGTCACAGAGCAGATCATAGTAAGGACTGGACTAGGAAAAACGGGATTCTTCTGGGTGTAGGAATCTTGCCACAAGGCCTTCATGTACCCTAAGAAATTAGGGTCTGTCACCACTTCTTCATAGTGCTCAGCAAAATGAACAGTGGATCCCAGGAGTCACTGGTAATTATAGGAACCTTGATTAACTGTCCAGGAATTTCAAGGACTTGATGTGGAGAATATTTGCAAGAGTAGGGGCGCATATGTCTGTGATCCCTTTGACATAAAAAACCTACATAGTAGGAAGATTGAAATTTAACTCTAGCATTTTTAACTTGATCAATTTTATTTTGAAGAAATAACATCTGGCCTCAGTTCATGGTTGTTTTTGTTTTGTTTTTATATCCCCATTTCACCTCTCTGAATAGTTGTCTTGGCTTATTTGCTACTTTTTTTATTTTTTTATTTTAAAATATTTATTTATTTTGAGAGAGAGAGAGAGCGAGCATGTGAGTGAGCATGTGCATGCCAGCATGGAAGAAGCAGAGAAAGGAGAGACAGAATCCCAAGCAGTCTCTATGCTGTCAGTGCAGAGCCCAGTGTGGGGCTTGATCTCATGAACCCATGAGATCATGACCTGAGCCAAAATCAAGAGTCAGGTGCTTAACTGACTGAGCCACCCAGGTGCCCCTGTTTGCTACTTATTTTAAATACTCTTTAAGTTCCATAGGAGAGTATTCATTTGGGAGACTGGGGGCAGGGAGGAAATGTAGGGTAGGTGAGGTTGGAGAGAGGGAGAAAGAGACGGGTCCAGTTAGGTGTCCTCAGGGGTACGGCTCCCCATCGTGGCCCTAAAGCCAAGGCTCACTGCCAGGCTGTATGCCAGGCTCCGTGGTGGACAGCTGTGGACAGGAGTACGTGTGTAGTGCTGTCCACTTGCATCTGTGGGATTTGACCTTTTTTTTTTTTTTTAACCAGTTAGAGTTATATTTGAGCAGTCAACGAAAGGCTGATTTTTATCCTAGTGCATGGCATAGTAATTTTATGTGTATTTTTAGGTGGGTTTGCGGAGTTCTCCCGTTGTTTCCCTGGCCTCTGTGAAGGAAAATCTGCTGTAGTCCCTACCTGCATTTCTCAGCCTTGCCTTCCTGTTGCCAACATTGGGCCAACCCGAATTCTTCCCAATCTGTATCTTGGCTGCCAGCGAGATGTCCTCAATAAGGTGGGTGCTTTGAAAATATCCTTCATTGTAGGGTTTCTTGTTAGCAGCTGGAGAAATCGCGATTGCCCATCAGCTGTCGCTTCCAGAAAGGAAGTACAGCATTCTCAGTGTGACTCCCTGTGGCACTTGCATTAGCTTCTGGAGGGCTGTTTTGTTTGATGTTACTGATTGCCATAAGATGTAAATATTGTCACACTTGCTTGTTCCTCAAAGATCTGGGAGACCTGGGATAGGACAGGATTTGTCAGAAGTGTAGCCGGATTTTCTTAGGGTATTAATTGTTCTGTTGTAGTCATTGGGCACACTCAGGAAGGCTGATACTTCCTAGATTATTTCACATTTGTAACTGTATTTGTTTACTGAGGCATACTAGAAAGGGACTCAGGCTGAGCTTGGATTGAGGAAGGGCCTCTGGCTGGAGGGATGGGGGTGGGAATAAGATGGTGAGGAGAAGGGCTAAGAGCACGCACTGCAGGCTGCCCCGTCAAAGGCTGCCTGGAGCAGCTTCGTTGAGAAAGAAGAGGGAGGAGCTCAGACTTGCTGAAAAGGTTCACACAGGTGAAGCTGGTGCGCCCAATAGAGGAATCCATAGTGATCCAGCCCACCGTATTTAATGGTATTGGTGTAACAGTAGTAGAACTAAGGTCTGCCTGCCTGCACAGCTTATATGCTCTTAACTGGTAGTGCTGGGAAACTGTGCTCTAACTTCCCAGAAAAGAGGTTTTTCTCTAAAAGAGCAATCAAAGATCTTAATTTACCTGTTGGTGACTTACAGGTGCTACTTTATTTATTTATTTTTAAAGAGAGAGAGAGAGCAAGCAGGGGAGGGGCAGAGAGAGAGAGAGAGGGAGAGAGAGAGAGAGAGGGAGAGAGAGAGAGAGAGAGAGAGAGAGAGGATCCCAAGTAAGCTTTGCCCTGTCAGCACAGAACCCACTGTGGGGCTCAGTCTCATGAACTGTGAGATCATGACCTGAGCCAAAATCAAGAGTTGGATGCTTAACTGACTAAGCCATCCAGGCACCCCACAGATGCTACTTACTTGTAAAGGGGGGAGGTACCTTTTCTCCTTGAGTAATTGAAAGAGTTGGGCTGACCATAAAACTAGCTCCCAGATTGGCTTGTATTAGCACGTGAAAAGCAAAAATACTCTGTGTTTGCCAGCAGTGGGGGATTCTTTCATTTTTTCTTTTTTGTTTTTTCAAAACTCCCACCTCTGTAAAATTTTGCCTCGACACTGTTATTGATATCTCTGCTTTTACTGTGAGAGATTTGAAATTTGCTAGTTTATACTGTTTTGGGTTTTTTTGGTGTAAAAAGATGATTTTATTTTTTTAAAGATTTTTTTTTTTTTTTCAACGTTTATTTATTTTTGGGACAGAGAGAGACAGAGCATGAACGGGGGAGGGGCAGAGAGAGAGGGAGACACAGAATCGGAAACAGGCTCCAGGCTCTGAGCCATCAGCCCAGAGCCCGACGCCGGGCTCGAACTCATGGACCGCGAGATCGTGACCTGGCTGAAGTCGGACGCTTAACCGACTGCGCCACCCAGGCGCCCCTAAAGATGATTTTATTAAAGCACGGGGACAGGACCCATAGGCAGGAAGAGCTGCCAATAGTTTATACTTTTATTGAGCCTTTCTGGTGGGGTCACAGTTCTTTGAACACGTGATTATTGTTCTCTTTTAGAGATAAGCAACCTATGTCACAGAAACCAAAATTAATTTCCTACAGTCACATACATCCCTGGGATAAAGCTGAAGATGTTTTAGTTAATCCTCAATCGGAAAATGAAATAAAATTCATCCTAGTTAAGGATCCTGTCCCGATTTACCCCTAGTTAAAACAAACAAAAAAACATAACCAGTCAGCAGGTGCTTTTACAAATAATTGTGTTATAGATCATTTTTGTTACTTTTGACATCAAGTTAAATGGCACATTCATTTTGCTATGTACTATTTCCAGGTTTAACATATGTGTCTGTTAACGACTCTAGCGGTTAAAATGGACCCTGGAGTTGAAGACATGGGGAGAGGATGGTTTTCTCCTTCATCTGGTTTCTCAGTGGACACTGAACAGGCTGAAGAGGATATGTACACAGAAGCATTGGGAGGAGGTGGTTGTGGGGAAGGAATAAATTTATGGAAGCTCAAGGGGAAAACAGCCTGGGTAAGGAGGTTTTGTGGAAGACTGTCAGTAAACTTCTTTACAGCAGATGTAAAGGATGGTGAGAAGTAAGCATGCTTTGAAAATGGTGAGCAGGAATCCCATAGTGACCTCTGGATTCATTGTTGAGAAGAGTCCTAATGCTGACAGGGATTTTAGAGATCATGCAGTCAGTCTCCTTTCCTTGATCAATGAGGAAGCTGATATTCCAGAAACATTAAGTGAATTCCACGACACCCAACAGATGAGTTTTGGGACCAGATGTGGCTCTGTTGAACAGATAGCTTGAACTGATCTTTCTGCTCAGCTCTCTGATTTAAACTTTCCAGGAGAAATAATATGCTGCTTCTCTTCCTGAAGATCTCCAGAGATGAAGATTTTGTAATTTTTCCTAATAGCACATACCTTTTTATTAGAATTTAGAAGCTGAGGTTTTTAAAAACGTCGATGATAAGACCACTAATTTTATTAGTTTTTAAAAAAAAATTTTTTAATGTTTTATTTCCAAGACAGAGAGAGACAGAGCATGAGAGGGGGAGGGGCAGAGAGAGAAGGAGACACAGAATCTGAAGCAGGCTCCAGGCTCTGAGCTGTCAGCACAGAGCCCGATACGGGGCTCGAACTCACAAACCGTGAGATCATGACCTGAGCTGGAGTCGGTTGCTCAACCGACTGAGCCACCCAGGCACCCCTAGTTTTCTTTTAAATCAAGTGACACCAAAATATTTTAGAAGCATATCACAGAAACTTTATTAAAATCACATTTACCACTTAAAATGCTAGGCTCTTTATATTATTGCATTTAACCCTCGTAATAGGATTAAGACATAGGTTGGCTCTGAGTTGTCACTTACCCAAGATTTTGTGGCTGGGAAGTCATGGACTTCAAAGCTGGTTAGTGGCAGAGATCATCCTCACTCAAGCTACTGTTCTGGCTTTAAGGCTTGTGTTCGTATAACACCAGACATACCCATCTTCTAGAAGCTAGAACTCTCTAGAACAGGCTGTTATGAAGGACTGACGATCTAAACTGTTTCTTGAGTCACTGCTGAGATTTTCTTTCCCTAGTTTTCCTACAGCACATTCTGTACCAGCACTGTCCACTAGAAAGGTAATACAAGCCATATACTTAAAATGTTTCAATAGCTTTATTAAAAAAGTAAAAAAGAGCAGGTGAAATTAATTTTGATAACTTTATCACAGTATATCTAGAATATTATTTCAATGTGCAATCACTATAGAAAAACTATTGCTATTTTATGTATTTTTTGTACTAAGTCTTTAAAATATGGTGTATATTTCATAATTACTACCCATCTCAGTGTGGCACAGTTCAGGTGCTCAGTGGCCTCATGTGGCTTGTGGCTACCACAGAGGACAGTGTAGGTCAATACTTTCAACATATTTTAATTTTGCTCAGGTTTCCAAGGCATAGCTCTTCTGTAAAAGACCGTAAGAAGTCATTGGTAGCAAAAAGAATACTTTCAATTTCTTTTCCCCTCACAACTGTACTTTTGTTTCTCACAGTCTGTTCTTTTATTCTCTAGTCTTTATACAAGAATTGGAACAGGAATAGCTTATTGCACTAAAAGTAGTTTGCCAGTGCCCAGTTCATATCTGAACTGAGTAGGATTTGCGCAAGAATCTCTAGTTACTGTTGAAAGACCAAAGTTCTTGATTTTCTGCCTTATCGCTTAACATTTCCAGTAGAGACTTTAGTTTCACACTTAAATGCATGAAATGTATGATGGAATCACCTGTTGTCAGTAGTCACAAAGCCAGAGCTATATCTGCAGTAAGTTAGCAGTTCTGCTCCGCCTTGCCCCTCCAGACAGTGTGCTGTTGGCACTCTTGGTGTTGTTCATTTCACTCTTGGAACCAGCAAGGTTGGTTTTCTTGTGCTGCCCGGTTGTGTTGCCTGCCACTGGGATGACTGCCACTTTCTCTGTTGTTTTCTTACCAGAACTAGTAGCCTAGACACAGAATACTGCCTTCAGGGTTTCCATATGATCTAGGAAGGCAAAGGTCAAAATTATCAGTAAAAATACACCACATGGTGCTCAAGTTGAGTAGACAAGACCAGTTCATTCCACAATGATGTACAAGACGAGGTGAGTGACTGTAGAAATCCCACTACCAACGCAGCCTGGAGTGATGGTTGACAGCTGGCCTTGGAGGTGGGCAGTTTTGCTTCCCAGGTCTTACCTTACCATCCATATCACTTTAGCTAAGTTGCTGAATCTCAGTTTCGTCACCTATAAACTGTCACGATTCCTGCCTTCTAACATTCACGTGAGGTGCAAATGAAATCACGTATCCCTAGCACCAAGGACAGTTCCTGGTTCACAGGGCCCTTGGTCAATGTCCTCAAGAAGTGGGGTATACCAGAGGCTTTCGTGAGTGGTGGATACAGTGGGTGTGGTTGATTGAGGAAGGCTGGATGGAGGAAGTAGGACGTAAGGTCAGTTTTGAAGGCAAAAGGAGTGGCAAATGCAAAAATATTTATTTGAATGGACTTCAGGAAAAAAAAGTGACAATTCCATTGTCTAGAATTGCAGTGCCTGTGGTGATTTAATGTGATCTCTCTCCTCAGTCTAGCTGAACATGGGAAACTTGGCCAAGTAGAACAGTTTTATTAAGGCTTGTATATCAATCTGTGTTCCATTTGTTACTTCATAGTCTGCAACAACAGATTATAGGACCCTTACTTACAAATTAGTCCCAACTACAGGGCAAAGTTTATTTCATTATTTAGGAGAGAGAAACTTTGAGAGGGAAAAAATTGTGAATGGAAATCATAATGAATAATAAAATAATGAAATAAAGATTATTTTTGACTCAAAAATGTTATTTTTGAAATTTTTCTTAATTGTATATTGAAGCAAGAATCCATCCATCACCCACACGGTTACAATTTTTTTTCTTCTGATGAGAACTTTTAAGTGCTGTACATTACATCCCCATGACTTATTACTGGAAGTTTGTCCCTTCTGACCATTGTCACCCACACCCCCCATATGTTCTCTGTATCTCTGAGTAGATTCCTTTAGATTCCACATATGTAAGTGAGACTGTATAGTATTTTTCTCTGACTTATTTCACTTAGCATAATGTCCTCATAATGTTGTCGCAAATGGCAAGATTGGCAAGATTTCATTCTTTTTTTATGGCTGAATAACACTTCATCGTATACCTGTACTACATCATTATCCGTTCATCAATTGATGGAACACTTCTGTATATCTAGAGTGTTGTAAATAATGCTGCAGTGAACATGGGGGTGCAGATGTCTCTTCAAGTTAGTGTTTTCATTTCTTTCAGATACGTACCCAGAAGTAGAATTTTTGGATCATATGGTAATTTTATTTCTGATTTTTTGAGGAACCTCCATATCGTTTTCCATAGTATCTGTGCCAATTTACCTTCCCACAGCTATTTTTAAAATAAGATAAAGTGTAAGGGAACTAACATTTAATGAGACTCTTCTATTATGTGCCAGTTATTTTTGTCCTTATAATAGCTTTATAAAATGTTAGGGGCACCTGGGTGGCGCAGTCGGTTAAGCGTCCGACTTCAGCCAGGTCACGATCTCTCAGTCCATGAGTTCGAGCCCCATGTCAGGCTCTGGGCTGATGGCTCGGAGCCTGGAGCCTGTTTCCGATTCTGTGACTCCCTCTCTCTCTGCCCCTCCCCCGTTCATGCTCTGTCTCTCTCTGTCCCAAAAATAAATAAACGTTGAAAAAAAAAATTAAAAAAAATAAAATGTATGTCATTAGCCTTACTTTACAGGTGAGGAAACTGAAGCTGAGAGAGGTTAGACGACCTACTCAAGATCATTCAGGTAACAAGCGGTAACATGCTAGGTTGTGCTTTGGTTTTTCTGGGTCCAGTACCCACACACTTCTCATTATTCCTGCCACACGGCATTCATCCACGCAGCAGGAGGGAAGGTAGGGCACACAGGTAGGTGCATGTGCTGTTAGAAGGGTAAATGTGGTTAGAGAAAATATACAAAAATTTGCTTCTGACTGTGTACATTTTTCAGTACCCCAGGAAACAAGATCCTCCGTCAGCTGAGAGTGAGGAGAAGGAATTTGAAGAAAAGGGGAAATGGGTGGAACGGCATGTAGGAGAGAGGGAACCTAGGGAAATAAAAAGATTGCTGAGGAGCGTGAATTGGAATTGAGATGGAGCAGCGTTGCTGAGTGGTTTTCTCTGGCTGTGTTCAGCTGCATGGGCGCAGACACAGACCAGGCGGGTGTGGGTGTGGTTTCGTGGGTGCAGAGGCAGACCAGATGGAGAGTTAGATTTACCCAGGGCTGTAATCTTGCTGGGTGAGTGTGAAGAAGCCATAGTGGGACACAGGAGTTGAGGGTGGAGGCAGAGTAATTTATAATGACGGACCACAGAATTTCACTTGGGCAAGGAAGGCAGACAGATACTATGAAGATGAAGGACCGAAAAGGGGGTAGAGTCAGAGAAGTGTAGATCCAGGGGAATGAAAGGATTCCAAGAGTGGTGGTGTGAGAGAGAGCGAGCTGGAAGGAGGGGGGGGGGGGTGTGAGGTCAGGATGAGGGACAGGCCAAGGTTGTTGGTATTGACCGGGACTGACCGGGTCACATTCGTGAATGGTGAAGGTGAGAAGTTCAAAGAACTGAGAGACCAAGGTATCAGAAGGATATTTGAAGCCAGAGAAGATTATTTTGCCAGTAGAAAACATTTGTTCACAGACTTAGCACAAAGTTGAGCTACATATTAAACGGCATAACGGGAGTGCCTCTGGAATCTTACAAACTGTGATGCTTAATAACGGGGCAGAGAAATTTTCAGTTGTGTAAAACAAAACTGAGCAAATTCCATAAATATCTCTTTTTAGTGTAGTAAGAAGTCCTTGACATTCATGTGCAAATGAAAGCAATCATTCTATAAAACAGACCCATTCTTCCTAATAGCAGTTCCAGCCCAGCACCATCATCAGAAACATTGCCTTAAGATGCCCTCGAGCCACTTATATGCACATTTGTAAAAACAATCCGGAGAGCAAGTTAATAGAATGTATGGCTACATGAACCTTCAAAACTCAGCGATTTACCCACCTCTCAACCCTGAGGCCCAGCAGGTGCCGCCCGCCTTACGGCTAGGCTAGCAGTAGGCTCCTGTGCCTCCACTGCTGGAACAGTGTGCTTACCAGGAGGTATCGTGTTTGTTCTCAAACCTGTTTAGGCCAGCGTACTTGTTATTATAATTGTGCACATTAATTAAAATATTACATACGCCCATGAAATATGAATGAGGGAAGAGTGTTGTTTTTCTATGATTTAGGTTAAATGTTTTGGGACGATCCAGCAAAACCAAATTGCTTTACGTCTTTTTTCTGTCTAAACTAGGAAGCAGTAAGGCAACTGTAAAATACCCGAGGGGTAGTCATAAACCAGGATTCTGTACTGATGTTGTTTCACAGGTTTTTGCTCTTCTGAGAAATGAAAGCTCTTAAGTAGTATATGCACTTGGTTGTGATTTGCTTAAGAACTCCCATCAGCTAAACCATACAAAAGAAGAAAAAAGAAGCAGCCATGGTCCAGCATCAGAAGTTAGTGAATGAATGTACATTTATTTGTTTTAAATTAAAGTGGTTCAAGTGTATATGTATTATTTTACTGACTTTTGCACTGATGTAGTTACTGCCACCAGATTACATATTGTGTTCAATTTAGTAACCATTATTATATTTAAATTTTACATGGTAACATCTTTGGATTTTTGTTTGCCTCTTTGTTTTTAAAATTAGCCATGTTTTATTTATCAAGTCCCATCTTACTGCAAAAAGAATTTCAGGGAATAGTTGAATAATTGACTTAATAAACATTTTTACAGTAAAATTTTTATAAAGCAAGTTATATTTACCATTAAGATCATTTCCTTTTTCTCATTTCATGTTTAAATTATTATTTTTTCATATGTATTTTTTAGGTTATTTATTTTGAGAGAGAGCACGAGCTGGGTAGGGGCAGAGAGAGAGGGGAGAGAGAAATCCCAAGCAGGCTCCACACTGTCACCACGGAGCCCTATGTGAGGGTTGATCCTGTGAACCGTGAGATCATGACCTGAGTTGAAACCCGAGAGTCAGATGCTTAACTGAACCCTCCAGGCACCCCTGTGTTTAAATTATTTTATCATCACTCAGTTTTAATATATTAGTCTTTTTCACCCTTCCCCTTTTGCCAGTTATTTAAAAATTAAAAAACTGCTGGGGCACCTGGCTGGCTCAGTCACAAAAGAGTGTGTGACTCTTGATGTCAGGGTTGTGAGTTCAAGCCCCACGTTGGGTGTAGAAATTATAAATACAGGGGCGCCTGGGTGGCGCAGTCGGTTAAGCATCCGACTTCAGCCAGGTCACGATCTCGCGGTCCGTGAGTTCGAGCCCCGTGTCAGGCTCTGGGCTGATGGCTCCGAGCCTGGAGCCTGTTTCCGATTCTGTGACTCCCTCTCTCTCTGCCCCTCCCCCGTTCATGCTCTGTCTCTCTCTGTCCCAAAAATAAATAAACGTTGAAAAAAAAAATTATAAATACATACATAAATAAATAAATAAGTAAATAAATACTCAAACCTTTACTACTTAAATGCATCTTTTATGGTACACTGTTTTATGAGTGAAAATACTTTTGAGATATAAACAGCATTGTAAGGTTGGATTATTGATGTATCTTAAATATGTCAGGTCAGAATGGTGCCCTTTGCACATTTCCGTCTGTCCAGCATGGTGGTGTTGCTGAAGGTTGGTGCGTGGCAGCAGTCAGCACAGGGCAGTGGACCTGCACGCAGGGAGCCAGTTCTCCCCCTGCAGCAGTAGATACCTGTGCAAACATGGCAGAGGCCAGCACTGTAATGCCTGTGGCAACAGCTGAGGTGACAATAAGGGGAAACAGAGCAAAATCAACACTTTGTGTAAGTGTCCTCAAATGTGTCCTGAGTTGCTCTGAAAGTCTCCTCAAAGAAGTTCAGGCCAGAGTGGTCCCTCTACTTTCTAATTTATTAATGGTAGTTGAAATGGGCATAAAGAATGAAATTAAACTTTATATTCTAATACTTGAATTAGTTACAAAGGATGTGTATATGTAGGCTAATTCCCTTGTTGCTCCATCTAATTTGCTTTTTTTTTTTTTGAATGTTTATTTTTATTTTTGAGAGAGACAGAATGTTATCAGGGGAGGGGCAAAGAGAGAAGGAGACACTGAACCCGAAGCAGGCTCCAGGCTCTGAGCTGTCAGCACAGAGCCCGACGCGGGGCTCGAACTCGTGAACTGTGAGATCATGACCTGAGCCGAAGTTGGATGCTTAACTGACTGAGCCACCCAGACACCACCCCTAATTTGCTTTAAACAGAACTTCAAAGCATGGCCACTAAGGACAGGTTTTGGAGGTGGATATTCTTGATTTGAACTTTGACTCTATCCCACTAGCTGTGTGACTGCAAACATTGTGTAACTTTCTAAGCCTCAGTTTCCTCATTTTTAAAATGGGGATCATAATAGTATCCATATCAGAGGGTGGTTGTGAGGATTAAATAAGACAGTCTGTTTAAGTTTTTTATTTTTATTCTAGTATAGTTAGCATGCAGTATCGTATTACTTTCAGTGTATAGTATAGTGACTCAGCATGTCCGTACATGACCTGGTGCTCATCATGACAGGTGCCCTCCTTAATCCCCATCACCTAGTCAGCCATCCCTCCTCACCCCCCACCTCTCCTGATGACCATCAGTTTATCCTCTATAGTTAAGAGTCTGCTTCTTGCTTTGTCTCCCTTTTTTTCCCTTTGCTTATTTTGTTTCTTAGATTCCACATATGAGTAAAATCATATGATATTTGTCTTTCCTGGACTTATTTCACTTGGCATTATACTCTCTAGCTCTAGCCACATCATTGCAAATGGCAACATTTCATTCTTTTTTAATGGCTGAATAATATTCCAACACACACACACACACACACACACACACACACACACACACACATACACGCCACATCTTCTTTATGCATTCATCTATCCACGGACACTTGGACTGCTTCCATAATTTGGTTATTGTAAATAATACTGCTGTAAACATAGGGACGCATGTATCCCTTTGAATTAGTGTTTTTGTATTCTTTGGGTAGATACCCAGTAGTGCAGTTAATGGATCATAGAGTAGTTCTATTTTTTAACTTTTTGAGGAACTTCCATACTGTTCTCCAGAGTGGTTGCCCCAGTTAGCATTCCTGCCAACAGTGCAAGAAGGTTTCTTTTTCTTCACATCCTTGAGAGACAGTCTATTTAAATGCTTAGCACAGTGCCTGGAAAAAGTAGGCATTCATTAACTGTTAGATATTATTTTATTAATATGTGCCATGTACCATAATATTATTATTAATAAACCTCTAGCAAAGGTGCTCAGCAAATATTTTTTGACTGAATTTCGGTTAAGTGGCCATTTCTATAAACTGTAAGTTATGAGGCTACTTGTCAGAAGTATACATTGCTATGTTCTTTCTGTGGGAAAATCAAATTTGACAGTCACTATACACTTGTAACATGTTTTGTTCTTGGAACTGCCTTTTGTCTTCTGAAACTTCTAGGTCCTCATTACTGAATTGGGTGGAAAGCGACATTACTACTTCCCTTTACTTTTAATTTAATAAACCTTTGTAGTACTGCTGGTGGATAGGAGAAAGACACATAAGATGGTTCATTTCTTTAAGGACCATTGGCAAGAAAGGCTTGAAAGGCTCTTAACTCCAGTGACCCGCTGCTGTTCTTACATGGGAGATACTGCGGTTGATCAAATGGTAGTAATCTCAGTGCAGAAAAACAAACGTGACCTTTGCTACATGTACACAAGTTTAAAAGTTGTAGTGAACACCATGGAGATCTTCACAGCCTAGTTATTAACCTAGCAGAAGCATGTGAGAGCATCAGCAGACTGGGGCTCTGGCACCACAGAGGCATCAGTCACTCCAGGAAGCTCACCTGGTTCTCAAAGCCGTTTCTTGACATCATCTCACAGGTGAAAGAGGGTTTATTAAGTCTGCCTTTTATGTAAGATGTATTTCTTGTGCCAAATGTAAATGAAGAGACTCAGGGAATTGGCATGTCTCAGGAGGGAAAACAGGAAGATCATCAACTGTCTTTCAGGTAGTTGGAAAAGATTTGGAGAGGAGGTGCCATTCCAAGAAAGGGAATAAATGACCAGCGTTGCTTACAAGGGAATTATTTTAGGCTTAGAACACATAGAACTAAATGAAGGGGGGTTGTGTAGGCTTGTCTGGAAAACAGTAGACGGCGTATCAGTCGAACAAACACGTATTGAGTGTAACTACGTACCCGGTGCCAAAGGTAGAAAAACAAGTGAGAATCAGTCCAAGATCTACCTCGCTATTTAATAGGAGAGACAAAAATTATCTGCTAATTATAACCGTGTGCTCAGTGAACAAAGTACTTTGGAAGGGCAGGGAACGGAATGGTTAATTATGCGTCAGTGGAAGGAGTACATAGTAAGGCTGATTTCCACAAAGCCAGCAAAGTGGAAGAGAGTCACCAGGAGGAGGAACAGGCACAGGAATGGTGTGAACACCAGCATGGAAGCGTGGGCATATACCTGTCTTGTTGGGGGATTTGGACAAGAGCAAGCAGCGAGACGATGATGACATTAAAGTGTGAACAAAGCACTTAGCCCTTGTTTGATTGTAAGAAAGATCACTTTGGTTCTTGTTCAGTATATGGTTTAGAGATGAGACCCCGCAAGCTTTAAGAACTCCCTGGTGGCTCTGTGTGATGCTGGTGGTGGTGAGGGCTGACCACTGACTGAGCAGCAACCAGAGGGAACAGAGAGGAGAGAACAAATGGTGGAGAGGGGGAGGGTAGCTTCTACCAAAAGGCTGTGGCAGCCACTTGGATGGGGGTCGTGAAGGAAGCGAAATGAAAGGATCCTGTTTTCCAGCTCAAGTGTCTGAGTAAATGGTATTACCACAAACCAATTTTGGATTCCGAAGAGGAAACAGGTATTTGGGGCACAGAATGATACTGTGTTTGAGTTTCTGACATTTTGAGTTTGAAGGGCCAGAGGAGCATACAAATAGAGACATCAGTAGGTGGTTGGAAGGAGGGGCCGGAAATGGAAGAGGATCTGTATTTATGAGTCAGTTGTCAGCATGTAGAGCTGATAAAGCTCTGGCAGTAGATTCAGTCTTTCACAAGAGTGTTCTGAGCTCAAAGACTACCTAGGACTGTGTCTTTGAGAACAGTCAACATGTTCGGTTTGGGAAGAAAATGTTCTTGTTGTGTGCACCTGTATTCTAAAGTCAGAGCGAACTGTCATGGTTTTATTTTGTATTCTTCGACTTCTCTCTCAGCAGTGAAGATAATAGAGAATTGGTTGTATTCATGATGTGTGTTCTTCAAGCATGCCATTGGAAACAGCTTTTTTTTTTTACCCTTAAAAACAATTCTGCTTGAAACTGAAGTCTCTAAATGTCATTTAGGGTTTTTGGGTTTCACCGATTGAATTAACCCTGATTTCAAGGAAACTAGTAATTTTGATCATGATATTAGGCTTTCCTCTTCCAAAGTGATTGTGCTCAGTGTGGCGCTCACATTTTAATTGCTCTTTCCCTCCACAGGAGCTGATGCAACAGAATGGGATTGGTTATGTGTTAAATGCCAGCAATACTTGTCCTAAGCCCGACTTTATCCCCGAGTCTCATTTCCTGCGCGTGCCTGTGAATGATAGTTTCTGCGAGAAAATTTTGCCGTGGTTGGACAAATCAGTCGATTTCATCGGTAAGTAGTTCAGGGTAGTATTACAAGCCCTTTAAGGGTTATAGTCTCATGTGCAGGTGCACCCCTCCCCTCTCTCCCTTTTTCTCTCTTTAGAGAAAAGGAGGCTATTGCAGAGATTTCAAAAGTCTGAAAACAACACATGATGCTGCTTATCTCATTCAGTGGCCAAGGTGACATGCCATGCTGTCTCTAAGAGACTGGCCTTGTGACATTATAGCTAACTAAACCACTGCCAGGGTTAAGCCTGATGGCATCTGTCATTACATATTTGCAAGCACTTGAAATCAGTTAAACTTCTGGGATTAAATTTTGTAGCCATTTCCTTAAATCCTATAAAAGACTTTTGGAAAGTTTGGTGGCATTCCTTAAACTGTTTTTGCCTTGATGCTATGTTTTCCCCAGAGAAAAGTCAAATCCTGTGAAAACAAATCCCATTACACCTAAAGTCTTTATGTCATGAGATTTGTAAGCTTCAATCTGTGTGCCAGTAATTTCAAGTAGTACCGGCTCTAATAGAATTCACACACACACACACACACACACACACACACACTTGGTCGTTTCTTTGGGGTTGATTGTGATAGGCTCTGATCTGTCCTGTGCTGTGTTGTTTGCTGGGCCTGGGCCTGTTAGTCCTGGAGCCTCCCGACTCCTAGCTTCAGGTGCTTTGTAACATTTTGGTTTTGGTGCCGCAGGATGAGGTCTTCTGGTGGTAAGTTGGTGGTGGTAAATTGGCGATGTGTATTTGAAATGGGGTTTTAGTGGAGAGTAGCTGAAAGAGGAGATACGCTGTTTGCTTTTGAGCAGCGTGGCACGGTTCACTCTTGATGTTCCATGTGACAAGTTTTTCTTCCCCCAGTCACAGAAGCTTGAGCACCCTAATCCACAATTAAATACTCTGAATTGGTTACTGTAATTAAAAAAAGAACTAGTTCCTTTTAAGATGTGAAACGCTGTAAATTGAGCCCCTCAACTATACCCTTTCATCTGTGAGAGGAATTTTTTTTTTTCTAGATAATGCTTTTGGAACATTGAGTAATTCCAAAACAGTTCTGCCTTTTTTTTTTCTTCAAGATTCCAGATTGCTAAAACTTTTCATCTTTAATTAGAATGAAGTCTTTGAAATGCCAGAAGATAAATGGCTTAGATAATTCACATTACAGTATTCACAAACAAAACTCCCCAAATTAATCACCCCCACCATTGTACTTCTAGGAAATATTCAGTATATCATTCAGTTTTTGCCTCTTTAAAAGAGAACAAACGTTCTCTTTTTTTAACGTTATGGTTAATGTTCCCATTCCATGTCACATCAATACAAAGACATTTGGCTCTAATTTCAGCTAAAAGTGCAGTTTCAGAATCTATTTAGAAGAGAACCTGATTCTCTTAACTCATCACAATGTCTAAGCTTTTAAGAGGGTTAGCAGAAAAGAGAGAATATGAATAACTTTGCCCCAACTTACTTTCTTCTTTCATGGGAGGTATTGGGGTCATCCTGCCACTTTTAATTCAGACAAAAAGAATTTACTGTGTTCCAACTTGGTTAAACACACCCAAGTACACATATTGTCATTTATTTGTAACATCTGAAAATATTTATACTCCTCATACTCCTCAGTATTTCACCTGCTTGTGCCTATTTCCTAGGGCCACTGTCCTTATCCCACTCAGGTCATTGAGGGCAGAGTGTCCAGCCACGTTTTGGAATCCAGTGCACAGTCACGGTAGTTGCTGGTCTCTAGGGTGCTTTACGTGAGGGTGGGTCATGGCTGAGTGCACTCTGTAAAGATGCACCCTCATACCAGGGCTTAGAAACTTCCAGGCTTGCGGGTGTTTTTTTCTTTTTATTATTTAGGTAAATTCCAGTAAGTTTCTGGGTTTGTTGGAAGGACTCAAGTGTTCATGGAGTTTTGTCTTTGTTTTTAGTTCACACGGGCAGCAGTGAGCTCGGGTTGCCTGTTTGCACTACAGGACACGCACCAGGTGGCCCCAGTCCCAGTCGCTGCTGCTCCAGGCTCCTGCCTCGCCTCTTGAGTTTAAATGTAGGCCATACAGGGAGGTGACTGAGGGCATATACTTTGGAGCCAAACTGTATTTGAGTCCTGTCTTCCTTGGGTACTAGTTAAGTGATGTTGGGTAAGGTCCTCCGTTTCCTGATCTGGAAACTGAAGATAATGTATCACTGTATAGGGATATTGTGAGGATTAAAATAGATAACGTACCTAGAATACCTTGCCACTCACCTAAGTTATAATTGGCTCTTAGTAAGTAGTAGTGGTTGTAAAAATTAACATCTGAGAAGTTCTTTGGTTTTCTTTTTCTTTGAGCTGTCCTCTAGAAGCTCAATTATTCTTTATTTTTAGCCTTTGTAACTTCACATCTTCACTGGCTTCCCCTTACCCTTTTGTTATCCTCTCTGCCCTTTGTTAAAAGATTTTTATTCCCAAATAGCTGTGGTGGCAGCTTGTTTTTCTTCTCTCCAGTTTTCACCATCAGTATTTTTGTTGCCCCCTGTTCAGGAACCTGCTGTTCTTAGCCTAACATTCCCAGACCCTCCAGCACCTGCTCCCCACCTTTACAACCTTTCTGTTCCCTCCCTGCCCCACACGGCAGACTGTTGTCTGTGCAGCCTCATTACTCCCAGTGTGTAGCTGCCTGGCACACACACATTGCTGCCAAGAAATGTGTTCTAATGAACCCAATCCAGTGAAATCACTTTTCAATCAGATTTTTAAAATACATCCTCAAAGGTGTTGTGACTGTAAAAGCAATGTAAATACAATGCAGAAAATCCGAAAAACAGAGAAAAGGAAACCTGTAACTTCAGCATCCTAACACATCTGTTATCATCGTTTTATTTCCTTCCAGCCTTTTTCAATTTTTTTTTAAAATATATGAAATTTATTGTCAAATTGGTTTCCATACAACACCCAGTGCTCATCCCAACAGGTGCCCTCCTCAGTACCCCTCACCCACCCTCTCCTTCCTCCCACCTCCCATCAACCCTCAGTTTGTTCTGTTTTTAAGAGTCTCTTATGCGTTGGCTCTCTCCCACTCTAACCTCCTTTTTTTTTTTTTTTTTTTTTTTTTTTTTTTTTGTTCCCCTCCCTCATGGGTTCCTGTTAAGTTTCTCAGGATCCACATAAGAGTGAACACATATGGTATCTGTCTGTCTCTGTATGGCTTATTTCACTTAGCATCACACTCTCCAGTTCCATCCACGTTGCTACAAAAGGCCATATTTCATTTTTTCTCATTGCCAAGTAGTATTCCATTGTATATATAAACCACATCTTCTGTATCCATTCATCAGTTGATGGACATTTGGGCTCTTTCCATACTTTGGCTATTGTTGATAGTGGTGCTATACCCATTGGGGTACCTGTGCCCCTATGAACCAGCACACCTGTATCCTTTGGATAAATTCCTAGTAGTGCTATTGCTGGGTCACAGGGTAGTTCTATTTTAATTTGTTGCGGAACCTCCACACTGCTTTCCAGAGAGGCTGCACCCATTTGCATTCCCACCAACAGTGCAAGAGGGTTCCTGTTTCTCCACAGCCTCACTAACATCTGTTGTTTCCTGAGTTATTAATTTTAGCCACTCTTACCAGTGTAAGGTGGTATCTCAGTGCGGTTTCCACTCACAGAGTCCCCCTTAGGATCTCCTGCAGTGCTGGTTTAGTGATCATGAACTCTTTCAGTTTTTGTTTGTCTGGGAAGGCCTTTATCTCTCCTTCTATTCTGAATGACAGCCTTACTGGATAAAGGATTCTTGGCTGCATATTTTTCCTATTCAGCACATTGACTATTTCCTGCCACTCCCTCTGGCCTGCCATGTTTCAGAGGACAGGTCTGCTACTACCCTTATGTGTCTTCCCTTGTAGGTTAAGGCCCATGTGTACCTAGCTGATTTCAGAATTCTCTCTTTATCTTTGTGTTTTGCCGGTTTCGCTATGCCAGTTTCATTGAATTACTTAGGGCTCTAATTTTCCCCTTGTGGTCTAGTATTTTCCTACCTTTTTTTCAGTTCTATCATTTTCCATAATTTTATCTTCTGTTTCACTTATTCTCCTGTCTGCTTCCTCCATCCTTGCTGTCATTGCACCTACTTTATTTTGCACCTCATTTACAACATTTCTTAATTCATTGTGCCTATTTCTTAGGTCCTTGATCTCTGCAGCAATAGATTCTCTTGTCTTCTATGCTTTTTTCAAGCCCACCTATTAGTCTTACGACTATTATTTTAAATTCTCGCTCAGATATATTGTTTATATCTATTTTGACCAATTCTCTGGCTGTCATTCCTTCCTGGAATTTCTTTTGGGGAGAATTCTTCCCTTTCATCATTTTGGCTACTTTTTTGTCTTTTACATGTTTAATAGCTTGTTATGTGTCCTGCACCTGCGAGCACTACTATATTAAAAAGGGGTCATACATTGTCCAGGGCCTGTCCCTTCGGGAGGTGTTTTTGGAGTGTGTTGTGTACTCTCTGTTGTTGTGACTCTGGTTGCTTTATCTCCCTACTCGTGGTGGTTTGGACCCTCTACCAGGTGTGCTTTGATTTGTTCATTGAAGTGACCTTGGAAAAAATTTAAAAAGGAGTAGAGTGGAAGAAGCCTTATCTCATACAAAGAGAGAAATGACAGGGGTGGGGGGAAAAAATGACCAAGCAGAGATTAAGAGAAACTATATGGGTTAATCCTGAGAGAAAGAGAGGAAAATAAAGAAGGAGATACAGAAGAGGTGTAAAAATAATACATTAAAAATGTCTGTTTAAGCAAACCAACAACCAGAATAGAGAAGGGAAGAAAGAAGAAAAGTGTGTGTGTGTGTGTGTGTGTGTGTGTGTGTGTGTGTGTGTATAAAATAAGACTTGACCAAGAATCAAATCAGAAATGTAAAATCATCAGACTTATTGGATGATGCCTTGGAATGGGGGCTGTGCTGGTCTGGAGGAGGGGCCATCTGGTTTGGTCAGTGTCAGTTTTGTTCTGGCAGATACGCAGTTACTGGGTGCAGAGGGTGTGATTTGGTGTAGGCGGGTCCCACCTCCACTGGGGGCCCACTGTCCTCTCTGAAGCCCCACCTTTTTGGTGATGGGGAGAAAAATGGTGACACCCCAGTCTCTCCTCCCTGGACCGGGTGTTCCAAACCACAATGTTCAGGCTGTCCTCACAGTGCCGTGTGGGTGAGAGTGGGCTGGTTTGTCCTGCTGCAGTCTCCCATGCCTCCCAGGCACTCGGCTGGGACTCACACCCCGTTGTTTTAAAGGATCCTGCCCTGGGCACCCTGGTTCCAGGGTAGGGTCACTCTGCCCAACCAGCTGATAGAGGACCGCCGGCTGGCAGGTGCCTGCAGGGTCTTTTTTCCTTGGAACGCCAATATACCCTCCGCCACGGCACTTGAGGGAGGGGGACAGCTTTCTCCCAAATCACCTCTGAGCTCACTACCGAGCCTGGGGCCAGCTCCCCCTCCCCGCCAGCGCCAGGTGCACAGACTGGCAGCCGGCTCCAGTCCTGGTCCAGAGAAAGTTGCGCAACCCTGGATTGTCACTCCTAAGGCTGTTTGCAAGTTAGAGACTAACTGCTTTTTTCCATTCCCTGGTCCATGGTCCAGAGAGGCTTTTCTCTTGTCCAAATACAATACCATGCTTCCACAGCCTCTCTTTTTCTTTCTTTTGTCTCTCCACTGAAGGAGATCCTCCTTCAGTCAGTGCCTATGCTGTCTGTTTTATCTCTCCCAATTTGCAATCATGCATCCCTGTCCCGCCAAACTGTCCCTGTGGGCCCCTGGAGATGTTTCTGTCACTCTGTAGCCCAGATTCCTGGAATTCCAAGTCTTCTGGCCTTGGTACTGCTGTGTTTGAAGGATGAAGGAACTTCATGCCTCCCTACTTCTCTGCAACATTCATCCAAGTCAATAAACATTGTTTTTAAAGGAAGATGTGGGTGCATATCCCATTTACTGTGTTTACTGCATAATATGTGCCCAATGTTAAACCCTTTGAGGTAGTTAGGAGCAAGATCCTTATAGATCCTTACAGACTTGTTTTGAGATAATTATTTTAAATAATTGAGAGAATATTGTCAACATTTTAAAAAAATTGAAACTGAGCCTACTTCCAATAAGAATTTAAGGCAGCTTACAGTCTGAGACTGGGATCAAAAGATGCATTGACACACATACACATTAAAATGGAAAAAAGGGCAAGAATCAAGTAATATGGGGGTAGAAGAAGTATAATCTGAATTACAGTTACCTATTGAAATTGTGTGAAAATCTTAGCTCTGAGCTTCTTAGCAGCCATGGCAAAAGGGGAAATACTAAGATCAGTACAGGCTAAGTCCTGTATAGTTGAGATAAGGAAGAGTATTCTGTAGGCCCAGGAAGGTAATAGACTTTATGTACATGGGTTTATGTAGTATTATGTTGTATATACATATTTCTTAATTTCAAGAAGTATTTGTGTTCATTTGTTACTATTCCACTGTGTTTGATTTCTTTATCTAAGGAAGGCTGTTTGATTTTTCATATACTATCCAAAAGCCCTATGTGTTTTGTACATAATAACAAATCACATACCCTGGAATTTGTAATATTTGTAACAGAGGTGGTGAGATTGGAATGGCCTTGTATTACTATTCAGTTGCCAGAGCCAGAGCAGATTCCCTGGATATGTTAATTATAAGAACTTTAACATAAGGTTTGGTAAACTTTTGGTGCCGTCAGCTAAAACAAGAAGGAAAAGGGAAGAATTTAGCTCCATGGCAGCAGTTCATGGTGAGCACGTGTGTAGTTGTTTAGAATCGAGGCAGTCATAATATTGGCTAAAATATGAGTAGCTTCCAGGCTGTGTGGGATAACTTTGCCCACTCCTACAAGTAGACTTTTAAAGCCCCACAACAGTGAGGTGGCAGCACTGTTTGCTTGAATGTTCTTGGTTCTCACAAAGTGTCCAAAAGTCCTACCCTGTTGTACAGAATATACATGATGCAATCAGTAACATCTCCATATCCAGGAAAGGTACAAGTTCCCTTGGTCCTCATTAAAGTGACCTGCTAAACCTGATTCCTAGTATATACACAGTTTTCTTCTTAAACTCAGCAAATGAATTATGTTGAGCCACTTTATGACCTACAGAAAATTCTCCTAAACAAAAATAGGAAACAATAGGAAGAAAGATTCTATGAGTCAGCATTTTAAAAGTAGCTTGACCTGGTATCTTTTTGCTTTCTGATGCACTATCGTGATGAAGTCTTTCTCCCTCCTGCTTTTTAAGTTAGTGAGGTATGGCACATATGGTTGAAATGAGAAAATATTTTTAAAAATGTAATACCTCTTATACGTAGCAAATCATTATACCGTACACCTAAAATACAATGTTATATGTCAGTTATATCTCAAAACTGAAAATTATATCTCAAAACTGGAAAAAAAATTAGTGTCTCTTACATAACTAGAAAAAAGTTGGGAGTGTCAGACAATATGAGTAAACAAAATATTAGCTAAATCTTAAGATTTGGGGTGTTATTTTCTTTATACTTTTCTGTAATTATGAAATTCTCTACACTAAACAAATGGAATCATGTCATCACAATGTAGGATTTATACTCAGGGAAAATTATTAAAATTAAAAACAATAATGTAAAAAACACATTGGGAAATGTACCAAGTAAGAGGCGATCTTGAGTAGGGGACTCATTGCTTATTAACATATTGGGACCAACCCCCATTGTCCTGTATGTAAATGGTGGGGGAAATTATCTTCCCTTACCTCCTTAAAAACTATTGAAAGGAAGAATATTATGAATACAGGAGATTTACTTTGAGTTATCAGATGCAAGTAAGCAAATGGCAACAAGATCTCACCGTTGAACAAAGTTGTTCACGGTGACCCTTCTCGAATTTGACTCCTGCAGAGAAAGCAAAAGCCTGCAACGGATGTGTCCTGGTACACTGCTTAGCTGGCGTCTCTCGCTCAGCCACCATCGCCATCGCCTACATCATGAAGAGGATGAACATGTCCTTAGACGAAGCTTACAGGTGAGGACAGGGATATGCCTTGTGGATTGGGTTTTCACTGGACCTGAGACATGAAGAGAGAGGAGGGTGGGTAGCCAAATTACAGCAAAACAGGACTATTTTAGTTACATTCTTTACAGGTGACTGAATTTTTAAATGGTTTTTCAAAGATTAGAGAAGAATATAAGTCAGCATGAGTTCCACCTGAACATGTGTCAGATTCATCCGCAGCTACTTTTTAATTTTAAGGAAAAACAAATCTAAACAGATCTCTACCCTGTTAAGTGAGTTTGTATCTTTTCCTAATTGGGGAAGTACATAGGAGAAAAAAGCTCCAGCAGGATACCCGTTATAGAACTCCTACTTCTGCTTCAAACTTTGTGCTTTTATCACTGTGAGGAAAAACCCTAGGTACAAGACCAAGTTATTGTCAAAATCCATTCACTGAGTGGAATTTCCTCCATTCATTCTAGAGTAGCCCAGATTATGCATTTGGACTGGGTTGCTCCCCCCACCCTTGGTCAGATGGAAGGCAGGCAAGTGACATGGGCGTGAGGACCGGAGTTTGGTGGGTGAATCTGGATCCCCTGCGTGGATAGCGGGGATTGGTTTTCATGTGATAAACGGCCATAAATATAGATGCGGGAAGCAGGCCTATTGTGACAACTGGACTTTTTCTCAAATTGGAAAATTTGGAAAGAAGAAATGAGCTACCTGAAGAGCTTCTCATTTGAGGAATGAGACTGGAGGAGAAGGACCCTCCCTTTGTCTGCATTAATTCCCTTGTCCTCAATTCAGGCTTTTCTCCCTAAAAGTCTTCTGGTACCGTGTAGAAACCAGAAGCAAAAGCACTCTTATGTCATGTTTCGAAGTCTTACTATGAGGATCCTGCATTTGTACTTGTTACAGTTGAGCCAGTTGTCTCTGGCTTTGTTAATTTGCTTTAGGTTTACTTGATCTCCAAGGAGTTTGATTTTTCTCCATATTCAAATACAAATTTTCAATGTAGTTTCACTCCTGCATCTTCTGAGGTGTGTCCATGAAGGTTAGAAACCATCGAAGGATTTTTCCACTATCTCTAGGAGTCTGTGATTCCACAATTAAATAGAAAAGCTATTTATTACTAGTTTTTACCCCTTGAAGATTCTTTTTTTTTTTTTTTTAATTTTTTTTTCAACGTTTTTTTATTTATTTTTGGGACAGAGAGAGACAGAGCATGAACGGGGGAGGGGCAGAGAGAGAGGGAGACACAGAATCGGAAACAGGCTGCAGGCTCCGAGCCATCAGCCCAGAGCCTGACGCGGGGCTCGAACTCACGGACCGCGAGATCGTGACCTGGCTGAAGTCGGACGCTTAACCGACTGCGCCACCCAGGCGCCCCGAAGATTCTTTTTTAACACAGTGGTTACAAAAATGGATGCAGACATGAGACCTGGTTTTGAATTTCAGCTGTGTGAGTTTGGGGAACCGAATATAATACTCTGTTTAATGCACTGGCCTAGTGCTTAGCACACAGAGGCCAGCTGACGGCTGATGATTCTGTCGTGCTGGCTGTCGTGCTGGATACAAAGAGAAGGAGCTCAGGTGTGTGCTTTGAGGCTGTGGCCATCTGATACTTGCTTTTCTGATCCTTAACTAAACATATGAAATGTCCTGAGGAAGTGATTATGAGGACTTTGAGAAGGCCTGATATTGGGAAACTGAAGCGGGAGAGTGGCTGTCACACTGTACTTCTGAGGGCAGCACCAGCCTGAGTTGGTGGGGAGGACGGAATCCTCTCTTATCTGTTGCATTGGAAACCTTGGGTCCTTGGAAACAAGCTGGCTAAAACTAGAGCTTCTGGGCCCTGGGCCCTCTCTTTCTAGCATGCTCCAAGGACGTGGTATAAAGCTCTCCCAGTGCAAAGGCCCTTTTATTCTCCACCTTGAACTTTTAAGCCAGTCATCTTCCATAGGTATTTGGGAGGCTCTAATATTTTCCTATCTTATTTATTCACTTAGTACTCTGATTTAACACTGTTCTTAAGATAAAGTGTAGTTGTAAAATTTGAGGTTTTTGTTTCTTTCCTCTCTTCGTAGATTTGTGAAAGAAAAAAGACCTACCATATCTCCAAACTTCAATTTTCTGGGCCAACTCCTGGACTACGAGAAGAAGATTAAGAACCAGACCGGCACATCAGGGCCAAAGAGCAAACTCAAGCTGCTGCACCTGGAGAAGCCAAATGAACCTGTGCCCGCGGTCTCCGAGGGCGGACAGAAGAGCGAGATGTGCCTCGGTCCACCCTGTGCCAACTCCGCTACCTCAGAGGCGGCAGGGCAAAGGCCCACGCACCCTGCCAGCGCGCCAGGCTCGCAGCCGCCGCTGCCGGAGGACGGCCCGCTGGTCCAGGCGCTGAGCGGACTGCACCTGCCGTCCGGCAAGCTGGAGGACAGCAGGAAGCTCAAGCGCTCCTTCTCTCTGGACATCAAGTCCGTCTCGTACTCGGCCAGCGTGGCCGCATCCTTGCACGGTTTCCCCTCGTCAGAGGATGCTCTGGAATACTACAAACCCTCCGCGGCTCTGGATGGGACCAACAAGCTCTGCCAGTTCTCTCCGGTCGAGGAGGTGTCGGAGCAGACTCCAGAAACCAGCCCCGACAAGGAGGAAGCCAACCTCCCCAAGAAGCCTCAGCCCGCCAGGCCCGCAGAGAGCCAGGGCAAGCGGCTGCATTCGGTGCGAGCGACGGGCGGTGGCGCCGCCCAGCGGTCCCTCTTCTCCCCGCTGCACCGAAGCGGGAGCGTGGAGGACAACTGCCACACCAGCTTCCTCTTGGGCCTGTCCGCCAGCCAGCAGCACCTCGCCAAGTCTGCCGCCGGGCTGGGCCTCAAGGGCTGGCACTCAGATATCTTGGCTCCCCAGACCTCCGCCCCTTCCCTGGCCAACAGCTGGTATTTTGCCACAGAGCCCTCGCGCTTCTACTCTGCCTCCGCCATGTACGGGGGCAGCGCCGGCTACTCGGCCTACAGCTGCAGCCAGCTGCCCACCGGCAGCGACCAAGCGTACTCCGTGCGCAGGCGGCACAAGCCGGGCGACAGGCCCGACTCGCGGCGGAGCTGGCACGAAGAGAGCCCCTTTGAAAAGCAGTTTAAACGCAGAAGCTGCCAGATGGAGTTTGGCGAGAGCATCATGTCCGAGAACAGGTCGCGGGAAGAGCTGGGGAAGGTGGGCAGCCAGTCTAGCTTTTCAGGCAGCATGGAGATCATTGAGGTCTCCTGAGGAGACAGACACTCGTGACTTCTGTTGACAATGTTTGTCTTGTTCACAAAAAAATATTCCCTGTAAATCTGAAGTATATATATATGTACATACATATATATTTTTGGAAAGCGGAGCTATGGTGTAAAAGCAAAAGATGGATCAACACAGGTGTCTCTCCACACCTGCACTTGAGAGATCAGCTGACACGTCTCTCAACGAAAGTGGAAGGGCAAATGCTAGATTTCCTCCTAGACAGATGAGAAACTTTGCAGCGAATTGCACATCCTCTCGTTCTTCCTAAATCCGGTTGTATTTGGTGTTGGAGGACAGAATCCCCTATCATTTAATTTTCGTGTCGTGCCACAGGAGATCTCAAGCACTAGTCTCTGTCCTGTCCCTTCCGTAGTGCACCTTAGCGCTGAGACTGAGCCAGCTCGTGGGTCGGGCGGGTAGACCCCATTAGGGACAGAACCTCATGGTAAACGCAAGAGAAACGATCGCATCCAAAGCGGATTCACGCGTCCACGCTCACCCGGCAGCCGATGCGCGCATCACTCTGCCGGACAGACCGTTAGGGGCCTTGCCGTGGTCTCCTTCGGAGCACACCCAGTACCTCAGACTGCAAGTCGGGGCTCTCACCACTACCAAGTCTGGTAGCCTGTGTCCTAGGCCTTGTGGGTAGGTAGGTAGCTAGGCACATTTTGCAGACCAGTTCAGACTATCTCTGCACAAATTTCCAGTAGGGCCTGGATGGAGGTGGTACCTTGTTTTCTTCTTCTCAGCTTTATGAAGAGAAGGGAAACCATCTAGGATTCCACTTAACGGCCAGGGATCTGGCAGCATAATGACTGAAGCTAAGGTCGGGAGGCTAAACAAGTCTACCTCCCTCCCTGTAAATCCGAGAATTGTTCAGAACGGTGTTGTTACCTTGGTTTCAGCCAGATGGGGATGTACTTGGGTCGGTAGCAGAGCAGCAGAACCTTCGAGTTCTCAGCCAGAGTACAGTTTTTTCCATTTCGGTCTCACTGCACATATAGGTTTTGTAAAAATCTAACAGGTAGAATGTTATAGGAAACTATCAAGAGGGAGAAACTATGGAAAGATTAAAGAACTAACGTTGCTGAGGAGAAGCAGGAAACTCAATTTTTTCTCGATGGTTTTCTCAGCACGTGACGAGGGTGGTAGTTCTGTGATTCCCTTTCCGATTTACTAATAGGGCTGAGAGGCTGGTGACGTAAGGAGTGTTCAGAATAACACAGTATAGGAAAGTGAGGGGAAGGTGGTTGGATTTGATTCGTTGTGAGCAGAGTGGAAAGCTACAGCCAAGCTATTCTCAGAAACTATCCCCAGTATTCTTTCAGTAGAAGGGACACATCAAAATGGAGCAGGACCAAGGTGGTCTCTCAGCCTTTGACCTACAATCACTGTATGGAATCAATCCTGGCAGCTGAAAATAGGTGATTGGAACAAGGATACAAGTGTTAGTACATACCTGCTTTTAAACTCCCTGGCTTGTTACTTGTCAACTATAGTATGGCCCTCTTTTGAAGCCTTAATTCACGTCAGCAGCTTTTGTGTGTGTGTGTGGGGGGGGGGGGGGTTGTCGTTCTTTACTGTAAGTGTAGCTAGTTGCTGACTCATATCTCAGGTTTTTCTGTGTTCGAGAAATGGATAGTCCTTTGACTAGGATGTGACTTTGTTTCCTGTGATGACTGCTGAAACCAGCACAGAATGAATGGCGTGACTCAAAGCTGACTTGTTCATGATGATGCTGAGCTTCGTGTAACCTAACTGGTTGTGCGCAAATAACGCGCTGTGATCTGGGTGTAGAAAGAAGGCAGGAAGAGAGGACACCGCACAGGGAAGTCACTGTCATTATATTGAAAAGTTCTGTTCAATGATCGGAGTTTTTCCACATACATTTAAATTTGGGATGTAACCAGACATTCTCCAGGTTTCACAGAGTAATTTTTGACGTGTTACGTATACACACATCCTTCTTCCAGGGTCTGGTCACAACCATGGAACGTTTCTGAGAAATGAAAGGAACAGCTCCAATCTTACATATGTCCTGGGAGGGTTGGGGGGGGGGGGGGGGGCTTGGTTTTAACACCTCTCTGGGCAGAAATTTGCCTTCCGTCATTTGGGATTTCTCTTGGCCACGGTCCCCTTCCTTCCTATGACTGATGATGTAGTCAGACACTAAAACTTTTAGTCCTTGATTGCGAATGTCAAATAATCAGTTCTTGGGATCCAGACTGCCATGCCTCAGGGGCAAGCCCTGGAGCTGCTTGGGGGCGGGGGTGGCTGGCTCTCTCGAGTCCGTGATCTTGGGGAAGCCCCGGAGGCTACCGGGGTGATACTGAATGGTGATTTCTAAAGAGCAAAACTAGACTTCTGTGTGAGAAATGCTGGACAATGGCTTAGAACATTTGTCAAGTTAGGTGGAAAGACTGTATAAATGTTTAATATGAATATAGTGTTCTTCTGGAGTAAGATGCCGCCGAATGGTTAAATTGTGCATTTCTCATTCTGATGTTCATGTATGTTAATATGAAATAAAATCAAAACTGGTACCTGTTTATACATAAATAAGAGGACTGTTTCCTTGCAACTATACTCGGTGGGAAGAGCAACATCCAAGTTGCAAAAGGAGGGCGTGGCGGAACCTGTCCTGCTCTCACGTCAGAGAGGACTTGGCTGAAGACAACGTGGTGGGGCGTCGGATGCAGTACGTGCGCCATCATTCACACGGGACGCTTGGCTAAGGGCGCAATGCTGGCCCGTGTTCTCTAACATGCACACCACATGCCCACGACAGTGCAGAACCCCAGGCACCCGGCGAATATTTGCTGACTGTATCAAGAATAGGTACAGGGGAGGAAGAAGACCAGATACACATTTGTGGTACATTCTAATGGGATGTATACATGGTTTTAGAATTCTTGTGGGGAAAACTGAGGAAGTTATTAAAGGTCTGTTCTGCATCCTTGCCACGTACATCTCAACGACCCCTCTGCTTATAAATGACACTCCATGTGACAATATGTGAGACTAGCAGCTTAGTCCCATCAGTGTGTCAATAATTATGCATCAAGGGAATAAAGCATTTACATTTATAAATCAATATGCTTCATAATAAAGCATATTATCTTGGAATAATAGAATTACAGGTGATGTCATTTAAGTTGGTTGTGACAGGCTTCTGAGCTGAAGCTAAATTTAAGAAAATTTACAAGGGAGAAGGATTTTACCGGGTGGGCAGAGACTTGGCCAGGACCTTGCAAAGAACCAGGGTTGGGCACCAGAGAGAAAAGGGGGTGTAGAATAAATCTGCCTCCAGAGACGGACGGTGGCTTGAGGCAGCAGGTGTTCGAGTGACAGGCTTTGGATGAGAAGGTGTACGTACACGCACTGACCGGGGGCCCCTTGAGAGACCATCAGGGGCAGGCTAGTGCTGGAGACTAGTCTGGGTCTGACAAAAATTAGACCAGGGCTTGGGCTAAGGGGAAACCGGGAAGGTCTAGATGGGATGGGGAGGGTGTACCTTATGGGGCCAGACGACAGCCAGTCTTTACTCTCAAAGCCTTCACTGGCGTTTTCTTTTATATCCCATCTGGTTTTGTCCTTGGACGTGAGGCAGAAATGTTTTAGGTCTAGTAAAATTTGTCGAGGTGCTTTTCTCTGAATATTACTCTTCCGCATCTATAAATGGAAGAGGGAAGGGAGTTATTTCTAGCAGTCCGTGAGGCCCATTCATCCTTGTGCAGCGTAATTATACTTGGTTATATCCTACAGTATTGCGAAATCAACTGGAAAATTACGTCACTACCTTGGAAGATGTTCACAAGTCAATCACGTTGTTCATGTGCAGGGGCATCAAATCGGGTTTATGTAAAAACAAGCTTCATTCCACTGGTTCTAGCCGAAACAGTAAAAGTGGAAACGCGGTCCCACAGGAAATGCTGAATGGGACCTCGCAGGAGCAGAGTCACAGGCAAACAGGGCGGCTTGGAGAGGGTCAGTGTGGCTGTGGTCGGGGTTCTCTCTGCTCAAGGGAACTGGGACAGTTTCAAAGGCTGAATTTAAAGTACTTGGTTCACCAAAGCTTTTGGCATGAATCCTTCCTCGCTGTAGAATAAAAATAAAAGGTGGCAGTAGGAATATGCCTCAACTGAAGAAAATGGGTCATTAGCAAGTTCCCTCGGGTCTCACACTGACACCGATAACCCAGAACAGATTCCTGAGAGCAATGGGCACACGTCAGCACGACACATGAGATACTGGGTCCCCTAGTAAGCAACTAGGTCTGGCTGCCAAATTTTTTTATTTTTTGGTCTGAGGCCTGTGGATAAGTTATCTGGTCACCCTTCCCCTCTGTAGTTGGGGCATCTGAATGGAAGCTACATGCCCTGTGTGTGTGCAAAAAATCAAATGTTCCTCATTACAAATCAGCCTACAGCAATGACATCTTCTCTCGGGATGTAGAACAGTTCACCTAAAACGTCCCCCAAGAAGCAAAACTGTCACTTCACTCTACCCTTCAGTCTTCAGGATCAGCATTTTAAGCAATTTCCTACTGCGTGGTCTCGGTTTAGCTGAGGTATAAACAAATTGGGAAGACAATTTCACTCAACTCTTAAAACGTGTTTGCTCACGGCTCTCATTTCTGAAGATTCCTGGTTTTGTCCCGGGACTTGCTGAGGGAAATGCCAAAGGTAAGTGAGTTCTACAAATCCACAAAAGCGGTGGCACAGGTCAGTCCCCCAGGGCCATTACTTTACGTAACCTTGGAAACAGCATGTTTGGTAATACTCGTAATGAACCTGCTTCCTAGGTCAGTGGAAAGAAACAAAGAAATACCTAGAAGATATTCTTTTAATAAAAAACCCACCTAATTTCTTGAGTGTACTCCTGTATCTCTGGATACGGAGTCCCCAAAATTCATTTCATCAAATACTCTGGGCCAAGAATATAAATTATGTTCCAAAGAATGACAGAATTTTAAGGGAAACAAAGACATGACATCTGTATAATTATATAGGCTGTCATGAAGCCTACACTATTGCTCTTAACCCTACAATTATTTTTTTATTATTTATTCACTTTGAGTAGGGAGAGGGGCAGAGAGAGAGAGAGAGAAAGAGAGAATCCCAAGCAGACTTGACTCTGTCAGTGCAGAGCCCGATGAGGGGGCTCTAATTCACAAACCATGAGATCATGATCTGAGCCGAAACCAAGAGTTGGATACCTAATGACTGAGCCACCCAGGCACCCCAAGCCCACAATTCATTTACTAGAAACTTCCATGCACATAATACAAGGGGTGAAGGCCAGCTTCCACCAGCCTCCTACTTCGAGTCAAGCAAGGAGCCTGCGGTCTAGGGACCCATTTGACAGTGTTCGTAGAGATGCATAGATAGGTATGCAAAACAGATTCTCAAAAGAGGGGAGCCGCTGGACACTTCCTAATTAATAAAGAGAAGGAAAGACGCTCTCTGTTGGGAGCTCGTAATTTAAAGTCACTACCAAAACCAAGGGCCACTGCTCAGAGACAGCAGCTAAAGATGCCTCTCGCTGTCACAAAAGTGGCATCCTGGAGCAGGCAGGGGCCTGCGAGCCCACCCAGACCAGCTCACACGGTAGGGAGGTGGAAACAGACTCAGGGAAATTAAGTGATGTGTCAAGATTCAAGGCTGGAAACGGACAGTCCGGCTCTCTGATGACAACCGGTTGCCTTTTTATCCCCGAAGCATCCTGTGGGGTCCGGATGGGTCACTGGGCATTGAGGGACAGAGAGCCAGCAGAACTCTCTCTTCGAATGACAGATCAGATTCCCAGAATCCTTCAGAAAAGGTCAAATCCCGAGGAGGTAAAGGACTGGTATTGCACATTACCAGTCAGGAGTCCATCCATCTGAGAAGAGCCACTAGCAGTGAGAGAGAATCAGGGGGTTGTTAAAGGACTGACCTGCAGCACTGAATTACAGATGCTGGTAAGACAGCCCCAGTTCAGCTGCTGCTTGTTCACCTGAAGTCCCTGGGTGGGTGGTCCGGAAAGAAGGCGGCAGTGCAGTCTGGGAGCGCCGGGACAGCTGGAGCCTGCAAGCCACTCGCGGGAACCCGCATCTGCCTCTTGCTGGCCGGACCTGCGCTGGCCTCTCCTCTAAGCCTTGGTCCTCCTGCTGCAGGTGACCTGAAGGAGAAGCTAGATTCATACCTGACCCCCGATCTGGAAGAACCGGAGGCAGAGTTCTGTGGGGGCCGGAGGAGCCAAGAGCCCGGCCGCTGCGCCCACCAAAGGTGCAGCGGGTCTGCAAAAACGTGCATGAGGTGCAACAGGGCACGGCGTCCGGCGACCTTCAGCGAGTAAGCACAGCTACGGCTTTCCGTCTGCTTCCAAACTTGTGCAAATTTCTCCTGTGGCCACCCCCTACCTAACCAGAAATGAATAGGATTCCAGAAATGAATTCTGGAAAACAGTTCAGCTTCGCCAAGTTGACAATGTTGCCAAAACACCCCACACCACAAAGATCAATTGGAATTCTCTTAAAAAAGAAAATACCGAATTTGCCTGTGGTACATAAGCCCCTATGTACTCAGGACCCAAATCGTTTTGTCTTTTTATGCATTTTTTTTTTTTTTCCAGAAACTCTATACCCAACGTGGGGCTTGAGCTCACGACCCCGGGATCAAGAGTCACGTGCTGCACCGACTGGGCCAGCCAGGTGCTCTTGTCTAACTTCTTTGTAAGAAAACGAGTTGGATGGAGAGCTGGCTGGCTGGGAATTTTCTCCTGCCGTGTTAGGTCTGCCTTTCTGCCATGTTCATGCCTTGAACTATTGAAACGCAGTGAGAAAGCTCCATCCTCAGGAGGCTTAGTCTGTGTCTCCTATTTATTTGTTCTGCGCTTGTATTTGTAAATTGTACAAGTGCGGTGATGGTAAGAGCACCTGACCCCTGAGCTGTTTTCAGAGCTCTTCGTTCTCTGAAAGCTGCAGGCACGGCCCTGCGTTCAGAGCTGGGTTCTGCACACGCCAGGAACGCAGAAAAAGACCATGATGCGCGTGGCTTACAAACGCCACTTCCTGTAGGTCTCGGCAAAGGGAACAGAAGTATTCCTTGCACTCCTTTTTTTTTTTTGCAAAAACCGATTTCTGCCAATTTGAAACTAACAGTTAGAAGACCGTAATGAGCGCAGGGGGCACCGAGTCTAGTAGCTATAACAGGTATTAAAATGTATTGTGAAATTATATTAACACAGTATGAAAAAATGAAAAACAGCACGAAATGCTATTGGAAGATCAATGGATTAGAATGTAGTTCAGAACGAGATCCTCAATTATATGGAAATTCACTACATGATAGAAATCACTACATGACACACATGTGCATGTGTATTTGCCCATCAGAGGGAAGACACATTATTCATTAAATGTTGCCCTCCCGTTAACCTTAGCTATTAGTAGGTTTCTAAGAAACAGAATGTCTTTCTTGATTTGTACCCTCTAATAAATTGTTCTAGAAATGGTTTAAGACCCAGTAAACCTGACCATCAAAAGGCATTAGAAACACAAACTTCTCCCACCAGTGCGGCCCAACAAAGTCCTCACTCCCCAGCACATGGCTTCCAAGTCCCCCACGACTCCCTCTGACCCCTTCATTGCCTCAGGCAGGACATCTCTACCCCATCTTCCTTCTGGGGAAGGAAGGGCATCGGGTCCCATAGAGGCGGAAATGCGATCTGAAGGTTGCCCTCTGGAAAAGCTGGATGCACCTTGACCTCTTTCCTTGGCCCATCTTGTCTTTCCAGCTCAGAGGAATGAACAATCTTGATATTTTTGGGATGTTCCTTAAAAATCCTAGAAGCGTTTTTTTTTTCCTGTGTCTGAATTAAAAAAATTTTTTTTTACTTAGTTTGCTCATGTATCTTCTGTCATCCAGTTGTTTTATGTCCCACATTTTATTCTGGATTCTAAGAACCTTACAAAATAGTATCTGATTAAAATCCGAGATTAGAGTCAGATCAAGTTTACCCAAGATACGCTAAATTAAGTGGGACCCGTTTTAATCTTATAAATATACCAAAGGCTGTTGTTGACGTCTAAGAAATGCCTTGTAAATGTTGAAGGAATAAAGGGAGCACGGGGTGCATGACAGGCTGGCCCCAGAGGCGTCCCCGTGTCCCCCAGCGCTTGGTCTCACTTGCCCGCCTCGCTCTGTTCCTACATTCCATTTCTTTGTGTCTTCAGTCTTTTCTTCCATGGGGACATTTATGACGTGCTCTAAGAACTTTTGTGGTTACTCAAGTTCAGTTCCCAAACTCCCATAGAAATTCAGTAGCGTTCTAAGTTTTGTGTCTTCAGAAAAGAAGGGCGGGGACTACCCAGACATTTTTGTATTTGGGGCACAGCATCAGACACATCGAGTGGGCTCAATAAATATCTGCTGTAGGCATGTCAAACCCCGACCACACCACAGGCTTTCCAGGCTAGTACAATAAATGCCGGTTAAAGCTATGTTACAAAACTCGGAGCCTCGCCAGTGCTGATGTGATAAAAAGAATCCTAAACTACGTGTGCATCAAGGAAACCAGTCGCCGGGGGGAGGCGGACCTCGTGAGGATGCTGAGAGGAAGTGTTCAGTTTCCGATGACGACATGTGAGGGACACCGTAACCTAGTGCACCAACAAATACCCCCAGCACAGGAAGAGGTGCCCCAGATAAAGACCCGACGTGATGTAAACAGGGCAGGAACAGTAACAACACCGAGACCTGGAGCAAATTAGTTCTTTATGTTTGCAGTTCAGACCCCGGAAAGGCTGCGGAGGAGAACGGCCTGAGGGCACTGAGGACACAGAGCTGCTTTGAACATTTCTCCCCTCCTCTCCGTGTTTTCACTCCGCAAGCTAGACCTGACACTACGCGCTTCCAACTAAAAACACAACGAAACCCTAAACGAAATAAAAACAATTCTCAATGCAGAGTCCTGTAACAGATTCCTAATAATTCAAATGTTCCAGCTTCGGTTAGCACCGAGACTTGGTTTGGTTCGTTTTGCAAACAGAAAAAAATGCCTCAAGGAAAGGGGTGGGGAGGGCAGCGTCAGACCTTCAGGGAGAACCGAAGCCTCCAACCGGCTTCGAGATCCAGTCACATCAGGGTCCTCTGGTTCCAGCCGTCCTCGCCCTCGGGGCCGTGCTGGGGTGGGGCCAGGCGGGGTCCCCACAGAACGACAGCCCAGCCCGGCAGGAGGGGGCTGGCAGGTCTACAGCCTGAGCTCTCGGTCGGGTTTCATGCTGAAGGGCTCTAGCCTCTCGCTCTCGGGCAGCATGCTGTTGAGCCGCTCCATCAGGGGCACGGTCTGGTCGATGCCCATCTGGATGCGGCGGAGGATGGCGGACATTTCATTGACCTTCTGGATCTGCTCCGCATACTTGGCGTATCTTTTCTGGCGCTCTTGCATGAAGCTAAAGAGAGTTTCTACGGACAAATCCATCTGCGGAGGGAGAGAAGTGCAATACGTTAAACCCAGTTGAACCAAATCCTCCCGAGAGGATCGGGGTCCAGCGTGAGCCCCACAGGTCAGGAGGCGGCTCTGGGGGGATTTAAAACCCCACCTGATGAAGCTTGATGACCGCTGCCCCACAGTCACCCCTGGACGGGGACGAAGGGATGACGGTTTCTGGCTCTGTGGTGGGCATGTGAGCCTCTTATACCTTGTGGAGACCCTCAGATTTCTCTCTCTCTACATAAAGGCCAGGGTTTGAATGTGGCTCTGCCGCTGGAGGTGATGATACTTCTGTCCCAGGGCCCGTATCTGCAAAAAACAGGGAACGGATTCCCAAGATGCAGGGTTGCCGCGAGGATGAAATGAGAGAGCGCATCCAACGCGGGACTATCGGGGTTCAGGGGTGCCTCCAAACGCATTCCTCAGCCCTCCCTCTCTTCCTTGCACAGGGGCAGGTGTGGCTTTCCCTGACGAGCAAGGCTCACGACTGGACCGCAGACCACAATGCCACGAGGCAGACTGCTTCATGCCCCACTCCCGCCCCCGCCCCACCACCAGTGGGACGACGGTTAGGCTCTGGGCAACCATTTTGTGACTATTTTCTTCCCCTAGTGAAGTTCTTTGGAACCTATTATCTGGATAAAAGTGGGGGAGGGAACCTCCGGGCTGTCAGGTGCCTGTATCCACCTCCTCCTGTGTAGGGAAGAAACAGCCAAACTACTAAGACTCCAAGTTCTACCCTTAAATTAAGTTCAAAGGCTACTTCCGCCCTTCGTTTTCGTCTATTCCAGGAACATGCCCCTTCCCAGCCCCCCAGCCTCATGCAAAGTACTGGCATCTACTACACGTGACCAGAGCCTCTGGAAATGGTGTGATAAAAACCCAAACAAACAAGCAGACGCAGAGGAGACCAACGCCAGCCCCAAGAAAAAACAACCATTTTTTAGACTCTGTGTGTGTGTGTGTGGCGGTGGGGAGGAGATGGAGAAGGGATGGTGAGTAAGGGGGTGTTAGAAGAACTTAGTGCTTGTTTTTTCTATGTTGGTTCTTTCCTCACTTGTTTTGAAATGCCCAGAGGACCAAAAACAAAACAAACAAAAAAAAACCCACCACCACAACAAAAACCCAGCTAGCGGGAGAGGAGGGAGGGAGGGAGAGACAAAACATCAACCTCCCAATACTATGGAAACAATTTCTACCTTCAGGTGGTTCTCTGCAACCCTGTTCGGTCATTTAGCACTTTGAAGGTAGTGGGCCAGTAAATTACAAGGTCCGTAAGAGTCAACCGTGGGCCTTTTCAGGATGATAGTTCAATCCGGCACCTAGAAACACTCCGCCTTCCGACAGACACTGGGCAACGTGGGAGCTTGCTGAAATCCTCATGAGAACCAGCCCCACTCACCGAACTGCCCGCTCCGGCATTCAGAACCATCGTGCGTTTTTACATTTCACTTGGCAGTGGTGTTCCCGCCCTCACCACCCCCAACTCTACCAGACCAGGCACCTGGGAGGTTTATCTGAAATGGCCTCCGAGACTGTAACTTATCATGTCTTAGGCCCCTGGCAATCAACCACTTCCCCCATGAGTTACACCTGATCAGACGGTGGCATTTGTTCAAATGACATATCCTCGCCTACACATTTCCTCATCCGACTGGGGCCTATGCCTGATGTATTCAAAGCCACTCCATGTTTAATGCCTCGGTGCAAGCATGCTGTTTATACAGGCTAACAGTAAGTATGTCTCTCGAGTCAATTCCACGACAGTCCATGGAAGAAAAAAAACCACAGAAGAGGAAATTTGAGGCTGAGCGACCTGCAAGGTCTCACTGTGATGGAACCAAAACCAGAACGCAGATCTCCTCAGTCTAGCGTCTTCCTTTCACCCACGCTGTCTACGCAAGAGAGCGTGCCATGACTTGTGCATGAGATTCTAACTGGTGCGTGGCATGGCATTAGAGAACATGATGGAGGCGTTACTCCCTTTAAATCCTTTCCCACTCTTTCTGACCGCTGCAAAGCAAGTCTCACGTTGGTGAAAGTAAGACTTTAATACCTGGAAAAGTGTAACAGAACTGGTGATACCTGTTTCTCATGTCCCTGTCCTTTGCCCTCCTGAGGCAACAATGTTGCTGATCCCTAATCCCTACCTTTGTGGGCACCCATGAACCCCCGGTACAGACTCATTCCAGCACATCTGACCAGACTTTAGGTTGGAAGTCAGTATCTAATGCAATTCCACACCTTACCATTTTGACAATCTGGAACATATCCCTATTCACCTTTCCTCTATTTTTGGGCAGAGACTGTAATAAGGAAGCATATATATAATGCATATAATCAACAGACATTCTTGAGTATGACAGAGTGCCATACAGCATGCGATGTCCTAAGGATATAGATACTGAGAACCAAACTACTGACACCAAAGCTTATTGTGCACACTAACATGACTCTTCTTTTGTACTATCTTTATTAACATAACTTTGCCATTCCAGAAAATCCATTTCAGTAAAAAAAAAAAAAAACAAAAAAAAAAAACCTACTCGAGTCTCCAATAAACAGAGAATGGCTGTTTATTTTCCATAGCTCTTGCCTCAAAACCCATGCCTTGCTGTGACCCATGACTGAGTTCTAGTCAGTGGTATGTATGTGTGGAAGCCTCTTATGGCAGCTTCTGGGTATTTTCCTTAAAACTTAGCTGGCACGTACTCTTTGCTCCTCCCTCTTTAGCCTTTCCTTCACTCTGCTCCTGCTGGAATGCAGATGCAGCCGCCTTAGACCATGAGAATAAGTAAGGTCACGTCCTAGGGTTGGTAGAGCAGTGACTTAGAAGTTTCGCCCTGTGAGGATTGTGTGGATGAGAACAGTCCCAGGCCTGGGAAAGAAGAAATGTCCATTCTGTGTCACTCACGGTAATTTTGGATCTCTGTAACACCAATTTAACTTAACTTATACTGACAGAAATGAATGAGGTGAACTCCCTACCCTCAAGGGACTCACTGTTTACTCTTACATTCATACCTCAAATGCTGCCCTACACATGCATGGACTGTCTCTGATGGTGGTACATTTCAAAGGACAGGTGAAAAAAGAAAGTGAAATTATTTGTGGACATAACTGCAGGCTTTACTAAGGCATTAGTTATCTGTACAATATGCTCAACCTTGTTCCAAATACCTTATTTGGATTATCTGCCCACCTGGTCAGCCCACTGCCAGAAACATCCCAAATATTAGCAAATCAAACCCAGAAATATATAAAAAGGATAACACATCATAACCAAGTGAAGTTTATCTCAAGGATATAAGCTTTTTCAGCATCTGAAAGCAAAGTAATTTACCATTTCAACAGAAGAAAGGTTAAAAACTATATGACATGTCAGTAAATGCAGAAAAAGCATTTGACAAATTCAATTATGAAAAGTTTCACTAACTTGAAACAGAAGGAAACTTTCTCAACCTGATAAAGGGCATCTATGAAAAACCTACAGTTAACATCACAGTGGTAAAGGATACTTTTCTCTCTACAATCAGGAAGAAGGCAAGGATGTCCACCCTCATCACTTCTACTCAACACTGAACAGTCTTAGCCAGTGCAATAAGTCAATAAAAGGAAATAAAAGGCATGGGAATACCTAAAGGGTCTTAATCTTTAGATGACATGATAGTGTACTTAGAAAAATCTTAAGGAATCTACCAAAAACTAATAAAACTAACAAGTGAGTTTAGCATGGTTGCAAGATACATGGCCAATATACAAAAATCGATTGTATTTCTGTATACCTGCAATGAACAACTGGACAATAAAATTTAAAAACAGTATTTACAATTGCAGCAGCAACAATTACACAAGGAAAAATTCAACAAAATATCTACAAGACCTGTACACTGATAATACAAAACTCTGCTGTGAAAAATTAAAGAAATCTCAAAAAATAGACAAGTATACCATGTTCATGGATTGGAAGGTTCAAGATCATTAAGATGTCAGTTCCTGCCAAATTGATCTATAGAATCAATTGCAATCTGAATCAAAATTCTAGAAGGGATTTTTTTTGGTAGGGATTTGATAAGCTGATTCTAAGTATACAAAATGGCCAAAAGATTTTTGAAAAAAAAAAACCCTAAGTTTGAAGACTTACAGTACTTGATTGCAAGACTTAGTATAAAGCTACAATAATCAGGATGGTGTGATATTAGCATAGAGACAGAGCAATGAAACTGAACAAGGAATACAGAAATAGATCTAAACATATGTGGTTGACTGATTTTTTGTTTTAACAGTTTCCAAGGTAATTCAGTGGGGAAAGTAAAGTTTTTCAATAATTTGTCCTAGAACAACTTGATATCTACATGGAAAGAAAACTAAATCTGGACTGCTACACTTTACCCCATACACAAAAGTTAACATGAAATAGATCACAGACCTAAAACATAGTAGCTAAATCTATAAAACTTCTACAAAGAAAACAGGAGAGGGGCACCTGGGTGGCTCATCCGGTTAAACGTCCAACTTCAGCTCAGGTCATGATTTTGTGGTCTATGAGTTCAAGCCCTGCATTGGGCTCTCTGTGCTGACAGCTCAGAGGCTGGAGCCTGCTTTGGATTCTGCATCTCCCTCTCTCTCTGCCCCTCACCTGCTCACGCCTCTGTCTCTCTTTCTCTCAAAGGTAAATAAACATAAATAAAAAATGAATAAATAAAAGAGGAGAAAAGCCTTTGCTGTCTTGGGGTAAGCAAAGGTTTCTTTGATAGGTCCAAAAAGCACTAATCATAAAAGGAAAAAAAAAAAAAGGTTAAACTAATCTTCATCAAAAGTTAAAATTTTCTTAGAAAGACACCACTAAGAAAATGAAAAAGCAAGTCAGAGACTAAGAGAAAATATTTACACTACACATATCTGATAATAGACCTATCTAGAGTATATAAAGAACTTCTACAATGTAATATTAAGAAAAAATCCTGGGGCGCCTGGGTGGCGCAGTCGGTTAAGCGTCCGACTTCAGCCAGGTCACGATCTCTCGGTCCGGGAGTTCGAGCCCCGCGTCAGGCTCTGGGCTGATGGCTCAGAGCCTGGAGCCTATTTCCGATTCTGTGTCTCCCTCTCTCTCTGCCCCTCCCCCGTTCATGCTCTGTCTCTCTCTGTCGCAAAAATAAATAAACGTTGAAAAAAAAATTTTTTTAAAAAAGAAAAAATCCAAATATGGGATCCTTCCAAGAATATTACCCTGGGGCTTCTGTCTCACTAAAACACTGAATTTCTAAGGGAAAAAAAAGAATCAGCTTTTAACATCTTCAAAAGGAGAATTAAGACCTCTTCCAGGAAAGTAAGCCTCCAACTGATCAGCTGAACATCAACTGAATTTATTAAAAAGAAAGGTAAGGGAGAGGGGGCCAGGGAAGAATCCTCCAGGAGATCATCTGGAAATGGGATCAGATCAGGGGAAAGAAAGGGGGTGACTCGCTGGTTCAGCTGGTACAGCATGTGACTCTTGATCCGGGGTAGTGAGTTTGAGCCCCACACTGGGTACAGAGATTACTTAAAAATCTTAAAAAAGAAAAAAGAAAAGAAAGAAAGAAAAACCAAAAAGGAGAAAGAGGAGTAGCTAGATGTTAACCAAACAGTTGTCTCAACAGAAGAACTCCCTTGCAAAGATCTGACGTAGCGTGGAAGGAAAAACACTCTAGTCAGTTCTGAAATCACTCTGAGAACTCTGGAGGCTTATGGCTCATGACCAAGATTATCCTAAACCCCACCCCTTGTCTACATAGTTACTGCTGTCAAGTGAGAAGTGGCTATTCGTGAGGCTGCACAGCTAACCTCAGGGAGACCTGTTTCACGGAAGCTCCTGTCTTGACTGAGTTAGGGTGGCAAAACAGGTCTCAGTTGCTTTCAGACCCACTGGCTTAAATTCTTAGTAGTTCCCTTCCTAAGGTTTAGCCAGTGCTTTTACCTCAGGTATGAAGTGACCGTTCAGATACTGCAATTGACCTAAGTGGACATCTGAAGGCATTCCTAAGCTCAAAGTGAGTGACTGAGTCACTCTGTGAGGAGCGGCCTTCGATGGAAGCAACACATTAAAAAAAAAAAAAAAAAAAAAAAAAAAAAATTAATGTGAGGCTGAGTAATCATTCCCAATTTACAACCAACTATATATAGCATAGAGATAAACACAGTGGTGTCAGAACTGGGTCAAAATCTTGGTTCTGCATGTGATTCGTTATCTTCGTGACGTTTTTTTAAAGTAAGCTCCCTGCCCACCATGGGGCTTGAACTCACCACCCTGAGATCCAGAGTCACAGGCTCTACCTGAGCCAGCCAGGCCCCCCCTACCTTTGTGACTCTGAACCACTTAACCTCTTTGAGCCTCAGCTTCCTTACCTTTAGACTGGGCATAATGATAGTCCCAATTTCAGAAGGCTGATGTGAGGAGTCATGAGGTCACATGTACAAAATGCGTGTAAGAGCCCCGAGAAAAACAAGAGTGCCACAAATTGTAACATATATGTGAACTGAAATACAAACTATGTCTAGAGACCCTTTTTACATGATGAATGGAAAACGAGGTAAATTTAGTAAATCGGGGCAGGAAAAAAATGACATTTTGAGGTATCCAAATAGACACAATATATCTTTGTTGTAAAGGCCGGAGAGTTTATTGTTATGGCTCATCTCTGTTACACTAACTATCCTCAAGGCTTACACAGTCACCCAGATGACAATTTACCATTGTGTTTTTCGCTGACATGTGTCATTTTTGTTCCAAACTTTTGCTACTGAAAGTCTTACAACAGAGTCACATTCCTCATCTCAGTTTCCCGACAGAAACACTTCATACTCCATAACGGCTAAAATCATTATTTACCTACAAGCCCTTCCATGTGCTTTTGATTTATATGTTCAGCCGTGAGAATGAGTAACTCCTACCACTCTTTGGTGCCACCCAACATGGTAAATTAAAAATATACAGGTGTACATGCCTGCATATATATTTTTTCAAAAAAAAATTTGAAAGCAAGCAGAAGAGCTCTGATAAATGACACCTTCTCCAACAGGAGTCCATAGCTTCAAAAATGTTGTTACAGATAATTTCCTGATAGGGGTGCCTGGATGGCTCAGTTGGTAGAGCGCCAGCCTCTTAATCTTGCGTTGTGGGTTCGAGCCCAATACTGGGTGTAGAGATTACTTAAAAATAAAGTCTTTAAAACATTTTTTTTTCTGACAAAATAAGCTTTGATGCTGGTTTGGCACAGGCGGGTCATCCTATGGAAGATATCTAAATGCTTGATGTAACTTCCTTTTCAAAGTAAAGGTGATCTTTTCGAAGTACATACTACAAAGGTCTATAGTTTTAAGTTAGAACGCTATATAATACAATAAGCTTCACAACGATCCTGTACACTTGCTAAATTCTAAAACCTTAATTGTAGATATGTACAAGATGGTCAAAAGTAGCTTAAAACGAACTTTTTCACAGGTGAAAAGAAAAATGGGTAGGTAAATTGTGTACCACAGTTAAGAAAAATTCAAGTTTATATGATCAATAGACTCTTGCTTTTCCTATCCCTTACTTAAGTTTCAAAAAAATGTTAAAAGGTCTGCTTAAGAACTCAGATGAGATTACATTAAAAAAAAAAGTTACTTTAAAAAAGTTACATTACTTTAAAAGTAATGTTCAGCTTTTAATGTCATAATGTCTGTCTCTCAGTTAACTTAAGCCTCAAGGTCAATTTTTATTTGGTCTTAATAAATAGTTCACTTTCTTTGTACCCATTCTACATTTAAGTTCCTGTTTCCCAAGGAGGTCAATTTAGGAATGGGGGGGGGGGGGGGAGGGCGGTGGGAGGCAGAGGCCATGAAGGGCTGAGGCCATAAGCAAGGGCTGTCTGCCCTTCTTCTCACATTCCACATCCAGCCCTGGCTTTGTTCTTCCTTTGGACAGACATCCTTCTTTGCAACTGCTTCCGTGTTTTTACATAAAGGCCCACACTTTCACGTTTCTAAATGTCAGAACTACCAATTCTCCTGATGAGAGAGCATTAGCATAGCTATATAAACTAGTACTGTTCCAAGGGCAAAATTTGCTGCTGCCAATTCATTTCTCCAAAGAAGATGTACAAATGGCCAATAAGTACATGAAAAGATGTTCAACATCATTCGTCACTAGAGAGCTGAAAATCGAAACCACAAACAGATACCACTTTCTACTCAATAGGATGGCTAAAATACAATGGCAGGCAATAGTGAGGAGGTGGAAAAACTAAAATCCTTGTGCACTGCTTCAAAACCAGTTTGGCAGTTTCCCCCAAAGTTAAATACAGAAGCGCCACATAATCCAGCAATTTCACTCCTAGGTATTATACCCAAGAGAACTAAAACGTAGGTGCACGCAAAAACTTGTACACAAGTGTTCATGGCAACATTATTCATAAAGTAGCCGAGAAGCAGAAACAACCCAACTGTCCATCAATGGATGAATGGATAAACGAAATGTACATCCTTACACTAAAATATTATTGGCCATAAAAAGGCATGCAATACTGAGCTAAGCTACAACAGAGATGAGCCTTGAAAACATGATGCTAAGTGAAAGAAGCCAGGCACAAAAGGCCACATGTTATATGATTCTGTGTATGTGAAATGCCCAGAAGAGGTGAGTCATAAAGACAAAGTAGATTAGGGGTTGCCTGGAAATCGGAGAATGGGGGATGGGGAGCGACTGCTAACTTACACGGGGTTTCTTTTTATGGTGATGAAAATATTCTGGAAATTAGTGGTTTTAGAGGAATAACTTTGTGAATATACTAAAAACCACTGAACTGTACACTGTCAGAGTGAGAGGTACCTCTAAATCGAGTTCTCACCAATTTCATGAAAAGTTCCTTGCTTGTTCTTTTTTTTTTTTTCCAGTTCTTTTATGTTTGCATTTATTTACTTTTTTTTTTTTCTTTTTAACTGACCCCATAATGACCGCATTCTTCATCTCACTCCTAACTGGAGGCACCTTCTTTTTTTCACATTTTTACTTAAATTCCAGCTAGTTAACACACAGTGTAATATTAGTTTCAGGTGTACAATATAGTGATTCAACACTCTCATGCAACACCCAGTGCTCATCACAAGTGCACTCCTTAATCCCCATCGCCTATTTCAACCATGCCCCCACCCACCTCCCCTCCTGTAATCATCAGTTTCTTCTACAGTGAGAGTCTGTTTCTTGGTTTGCCTTTTTTCCCCCATGCTCATTTTTGTTTCTTAAATTCTACATATGAGTGAAATCATACAGTGTTTGTCTTTCTCTGACTTATTTCGCTTAGCATAATACTCTCCAGTTCCATCCATGTTGTTGCAGATGGCAAGATTTCATTCTATTTTGTGGCCAAGTAATATTCCATTATACACGTACGTACACACACACACCCCTCATCTTCTTTATCCATTCATCAGTCTATGGACAGTTGGGCTATTTTTCATAATTTGGCTATTGTAGATAATGCTGCTATAAACATTGGGGTGTATGTATCTCTTTGAATTAGTATTTTTATATTCTTTGGGTAAATACCTAGCAGTGTGGTTGCTAGATCATAGGACAGCTCTATTGTTAGCTTTTTGAGCAACTTCCATACTGTTTTCCAGAGTGGCTGCACCGGTTGGCATTCCCACCAAGACCAGAGGTACCTTCTTCTTAAGATTGTTCTTCTTGGGGGGTGCCTGGGTGGCTCAGTCAGCTAAGTGTCTGACTTAGGCTCAGTTCATGATCTCGTGGTCCGTGGGTTCGAGCCCTGTGTTGGGTTCTGTGCTGACAGCTTAGAGCCTGGAGCCTGCTTCAGATTCTGTGTCTCCCTCTCTCTCTCTGCCCCTCCCCTGCTCGCACGCTCTCTCTCTCTCAGAAATAAACATTAAAAAAATTAAAAAAAAAAAAAGATTGTTCTTTTTGGGGCACTTGGGTGGCTCAGTCAGTTGAGTGTCTGATTCTTGATTTCAGCTCAGGTCATGATCCCAGGGTTGTGGGATTGAGCCCTGCATCAGGCTCTGTGCTGAATGTGCAGTCTGCTTAAGACTCTTTCTCTCTGTCCCACTACCCTTCTCTCCCACTCTCTCTCAAAAAAAAAAAAAAAAAAATTGTTCTGCTTTCAGAACCTTGTGCTTGGGCTTAGTTGCTCTGGCTTTCACACATCAGTTACCACCTGACTTTGTCTTTGACTCACATGACTCACTGTCTCCACTTCAGAGAGTCAAGTGCCCCTTCCACCAAAGTCTGGCATGTTCTGGCTGACCCTCCACCTTCTATCCCTACCACATGTTCACCACCATTTGACCCCTACTGGAGATTTGGACAGATTATGAAGGTTACGGGTATGCTGGGGTGTGACAAAAACCTTTCTGGGTCAACTCTGTGTTTTCTGGGTTTCTGAACTTCCTTCAGATCACCATTCCCACAGAGGATTTGGGAGTTCTCTGTGGCAATCTTCTCTAGGATGCCTGTCTCTTGCACAATGGACACACGATGGGAAGATGTTTTCATTAATTACATCAGTGGCAACAATTACCACAAATTGGACACTTTGAAGTGATCCTATTTTTTTTTTTTTAAGTTTAGTTATTATTGAGAGACAGGGAGACACAGAGCGTGAGCAGGGGAGGGGCAGAGACAGGGGGAGACACAGAATCCGAAGCAGGCTCCAGGCTCTGAGCTGTCAGCACAGAGCCCGACACGGGGCTCAAACCCACAAACCGTGAAATCAGGACCTGAGCCGAAGTCAGATGCTTAACTGACTGAGCCACTCAGGCGCCCCAAAGTGATCCTATTTCTGAAGACAGTAGTTTGTAATAGTTTACAGCTTATAAAAGTAAACTTTTGCCATTTATTCTCATACCATACCTTTGATCTGTAAATCAGACAAGAAGGGGAACTCCTCTCTGGAAAGTCTCTGTCTACAGGATCTACCAAAAACAAAAACTGAAATCCACAGTAGTGGGACTATTTCTTTTGGTAATCTATGTGCATATGAGGATGAGTAGGGAGGTAGAACACAGTATACAATATTCCGTGATGCCCTGGTTGTTTTAATTAATGTAATAAAATAATGTATAACAGTGACAACCACCACCCCTTGAGGATCTATTAAATGTTGGGCATTGTACTACGTATTACACACACATTATCTTTGTTCTTCACAAAAGTCCCATGGGGAAAATGTCACTCTCCTACTTAGAGGTGTGGAACTGGGGACTCAGATCACAAAATGTGCCTGGGGTCACAGGGCCAGAACTAGCAGTGAAGCTAGACTTTAAACCCATGCTCTTCCACCTAATCTTTGCCCATCTTTTCGACAGAGCTAATTAATTTGAACGTCATTTCAATTAAATACATGCCATGTTGAACAATGTGTTCAATACTTTTTTTTGAAATCCTTAACAGATGCATTTAAATGGCAACTTTTGACAGTTTTCAAGTGGAGTGAAAGAACACTTTTGTTTCTAATTTAACCACCATGATTTTTTTTAAGAGCCAAAATAACAAATTACCAGATATAGCATGGATATTTACAAAACAAAAACTGAGAGGAGACCAAAAGGAATGAACTTTGTCAGCAGATAAGCTGTAATGACATTTTCACTGGCAAAGTCTGTTTGTACACTTTGGACTCTGACGTTTCACTTGTACCAGCATTTCACAATCCCTGACCTCACCAAGGGGGCTTTAACACAGAATGTTCCAGCTGCAAGGGTCCTGGGAGATCAGTCCCACTCCCTGGCTTTACCGATGGAGACTACTGCACAGGGCTTGAGCAGTCCCATGCGGCTGGTACCACCAGAGCCAGGGCTGGGCTCCAGATCTCCCGGTCACCATCAACGGTCCCAAAGAACGAAGGTTGGCCAGTCACATTTCCTTCTCCACAGTTAGCTCTACCTTGTCAAAAACGAATTAAACTGTGTGAAAACTGTGACCTGCGAGTTTTTCGGTCCATAAGAAACCCCCAAATCTGCTGCTAATGAATGTCAAAGTCAAATCAAACATCTCCAAATCCATTAGGAATAGGAACCTGCTCAGGTGGGTCTACATCTGCAATTAGGAGGATATCAGGCCAAAGTGTGCGCAGTTTCTACTTCCTTCTGGAATTACATAAACCTTCCCCGGTCCTTGTTAGTCTGCCATTTCCTGTTGCGAAAGGAACAAACAATGGGCAGACTGTCACCGATGTTTTCATTAAGTATACCACAGGCTGAATGGCATCAATTACCACGTAATGGACATTTTGAAGTGACCCTGTTTCCTTTTTTCAAACAAGGTATCTAAATGTCTCCTTAAAGAAACACATTTTATTTGGGTCTTCAGGAGAATTAAGACGCATCGGGACCTCAGGAATTTGAATGGCATCACTTTGTTCCAGTAGTTATTTCTGACTTGCCCAACTTCCCCACGTGCCTTCTTACCCTCTGTGTTATGTTTAGGCGGGAAGGTAGGCGAGAGCTCTCAGAACCTTTAAGCAGTTCCCCAAGCTAAATATGTGGCCGTTGGGCAGATGACCCCTTTCCTCCCCATGCCCCAGAGAAGGGCTAGGGAGTGCCTCTGAAAGGCAGCAAGTGAAGAAAAAAGATCTGGGCAAAAAGAAAAGTTCTCGGCAAAACTCCCACTCCTCCCTCCCCCTTGGGAGAGCCTTCCCCGCACTCTCTGCAAGACAGTAGTTCAGGGTACACACACGCCTATAATCTCTGCCTCCTTGGGCAGTCTCTGTTCCAGAGAGTCTACTCTCTGGCCTCCCTGACTATACCTCTCTCTCCCTGTCCACCTTCATCACTCCTCATCCCCCACCGGACTGGTTTAAAGGCCCTTTTCTCAAAAATGATGGGTGGAGAGCGTGGAAAGTTAGCCTCGGTGAAGGCAGAGGAAATGTGGGGTCTTCAGGGTTAATTTTTTAAGTGTGGCTGCATCCTATCAGAACTGTTCTGAAATCTAAAAGTGGATCCTGAAACTATGAAGGGAATATTGTAAAGAAACACTGGGTCCAGGAAAGCGTGTGAGCGTCGCACACAGGCGACGAGAGGAGGCGGGACGTAGAAGGCCTTGGGATAAAGAACTGAAGGGAAAGAAGCAGGAAAGCACGGGCTCGGGCGTCCCGGATGTGGGTCTGAGTCCCAGCCCCGCCACCCCACAACTGGGGAGCGCTGAACGGTTTACCTTTCAGGCCTTCCAACCTCAGTTTCTTCTTCTGTCAGACACAGACAACGGTGCATGTAAAATGCCTATCCCAGACCAAGCACGTGGTCCACAAGGAGAAAACGACAGCTGTATCATTATGACTCTTGTCACTATGAGGTGCTAAGGGAGAATCTGGAGAAGCTGTGCAGGTAGATGGGGCGGCTGGCTGGTGAAGAGAATCTGGGGGCCGCGTCACTAGCCTGGACTCCCCTTCCCAACGTCCAGGACTAGAGGGGAATAAAAGTCTGTATGACCTGGGTGACAGATTCAATAGTTTAAAACCTGAGCTAAGAGGACTAAAACAATTGGACCGTGTGCTCCATAATTCCCTCATTTCTGCACCCAATTGTGCATGAACACAATCCCTCTTTTGATTCAGAGTGGAGAACCAACCTTAGTGGTGGTGTGGAGGTCAATGTTTTACAGTTGAAATTCTCTACCCTGTGCCTGAAGAAAGGATGCGAGAATACTAACATCACAAAGTGTCATATCTCAGTGGACACCATAGTGTGCAGTCCTAAGCACCATGCTGGATGACCTCGCTGCACACGTGAGGGCCTGATCCGGAGACCGGAGGCCGAGATCATCACCTGTGCAGAGGCTGAGGTGACAACTCAACTTAATGCACACATTCATCTGGCAAACACTTCTGAGCATGGTGGGGGGGAGGCGGGGAGACACGAGGCAGGAGATCCTTCCTGACCACAGGAAACCAGGAATGCATTACATACAGGCTGTTGGCATATACTGACAGGTTTAAAGGATCCGCCAGGCAGAGACGGGGAGCACATTCTAGCAGGAGGGAAGACCGGAGGAGACATGGAGCAGGAGTAGAGACCAGGGAGCAGTCTGAATTTCATGGACTTGGGAGAACAGCCATGACCACTACAAGCTGGAAAGACAGATGAGCGACTGTTTACTGAAGGACTCCAGGTTTTGGCTAGAATGAAGACAGAACGGCTGAAGTGCCTTAGGATTAGGAAGAAACCATTACTAGGCTATGCTGTCATTGTGCCACTAATACTCATACTTCTACAGAATAGCATCACTTCCCTCCTTGGTCTTGCCGCATTTGAGATAAATGTCTTTTACTCTCTAAAATAATCCTTTCATGGACACAGCTGCCTGTAGTCCTGCAGACTTCCTTCACGTTCATTATCCCACTTGCTCTAGGCCTACAGGCTGTCACCTTAACTTTCTGCCTGAGCGATTTCTAGTAATGGTTTGATGTGATCCTTGACACATCAAACCTGAGTAGAGTAGTAAGCCCTCTACTCAGGTGTAGGATGAACTGCAGACTGAGGCCAGGATGGCTTCTAAAGGTTTACGATATTAAAATACAGTTTGTCAACAGGGGCAGAAACAAGTTAACTGTTGCCTCAAGTTCTAGGAACACACCAGAAAAAAATCCTTCGGGAATTCTTGAGATTTGAAAGATCTGGTGAGATTTTTTTTAAAGGAGTATGGATCTGCAAGTGTTCTCCCAACTAACAACAGAGAGAGCAAAGAAGTCTGCAGTTCAGAACATCCAGATAAGGATGACAATGAGCAGATTGTTAATAAGAAAAAGACTCTGGCGTATTGTAATTGTCATTGGTCAAAAAATTGGATAAATCGTAGGTATCGACAGGGTGTTAAGGAAAAGTCTCCTGGCTCACTCTGTACTAGCCAGGAGATCTTTATATTACAAGTTCCTTCATAGAAAGGCTTTTCTGGCCCACCGTATCTACAATTTCCATCTCACTGATATTTCAAATCCCGTTCCTTGCTTTGTATTTTCATTCTTAGCACTTATCTTACACGCTATATATTTTATTTTACCTTGTTTATTGTCTGTTTCTCCAGATATGTAAGGTCTGTTTTGTTCAGCGATATATCCTCAACCTAGATACAGCCTCCCACTTTGAACAGAGCCTGGCACAGAGCTGAATGAGTTCATAAAGTAGACATGTAAAGGCATATGCATACAAAGTTCTGAAAGGCATATTCTTATCTCAGTGAGTCAAAATTCTACAGCCAGGGAGACTGAATCCTAATAAGGCTAACATATTGTGAGAAAAAAAGAACAGAGGTATTCCAAGCTGGGGGGAAAAATGCATGTTCGAGATGGACATTTGTAAAATACAGAAAACAGAATGAAGCAGGCTAAAAACAAATACCACCAATCATCTCATCATTAAAGGGTAACCACAGTTAATTGTCATGTTTCCTTCAAATCTTTTTTCTTAAAGGATATTTAACATAGTTGAAATCATATTGATAGTATAATGCCATGTTCTGGTTTTTTCACTTAATGTTAAAAGCTTAAGTGTTTTCATAGTATCACTTGCCTTTCATTGATGGATTTAAGTGAAATTTATCACGAAATTTGCCCTTCTGAATCTCAATGTTGGGCTACAGATGCATTTTAGGAATATAAGCTGAAAGATGATACAGATATTCAAAGTGTAGCTCAAAACTTAATACAGCCCTGGGCACGCATATGGACTACATTTCCCAGCCTCCTTTGGAGTTAGCTGGGGCCATGTGATTGAGTTCTAGCCAAAGTGATGTGTGACACTTATGGTTTGGTCCACAGAATCTCCTATCTGTGCTATTCCATTCTCTTTCCTCTTTTGCCAACCAGGTGCTACCAGGATGTGGTCTTTGGGTAGGGCAGAGACACAGATGAGAGGAGCCTGAATCCCTGAAGTCAAGGGAGGAGAGTCACTTGCTAACATCCAGAAACATGCACCCTGAACACGAGCAAGAAATAAACTTCTGTTGCATTTGAGCCATTACACGTTTCTTAGTCTATTTATAGCTGCAGTCTAGCCTACCGTAATACAACTCCCAAACCTTTATTTTCCCTAATAGAATAAAGAAGCTTCTCCATCACTAGGATAAAGATAGGGAAATAAATGAAGAATACATTAAGTTCTTCATTTAACAAACATTTATTAAATGTTAACTATGCACCAGGCATTGTTCCAAGCATGCAGCAACATGCAAATTTGCTAAAATTCTGTTTTTCTTCGTGGAAAGAGAAATAGGACAGGGAATAGCTTTTCCCAGCCCTGCTTCCAGTTCTATAACTCATGTGCCCTTAATGCTGCTTATTCTCTAGCTCACAGATTGCAATTACTCCTGCATTCCTCACAAGAGAGGCAGTGAAAGAGGCCTCTAACATTGCCTACTCTGGCAGACTGGAAATGACCTATGGGAGGATGAGGGTCGGGGGCTCTAGTACCTGGCACATGTGGCCAGGACGAGAAAAGCTGGCAGCTCCATCTGTCTAGGGGCATGTCTAGGGCAAGCAAACTAGGGTGGCGGGGGGGGACAGGGCTGCTGTTCACACATGCTCATATGTCAGTATCCAGAATTAGAATGGAGTTAAATCTTGGAGCAGTCAAATAACTGAGTTTTGCTCATGCTTCGCCAAAAAATACAAGCCTACATTTCCAAAGGCAAGTAATAAACTAGGTTGGGCCCTTTTCCAGGATTTCAGCCTTCTGGCAGGACAGTGCTGGTGTAAAGGAAGTGTGGGGCCAGGCCCAAGGAAGTATTGTATGCATACCTTATAACCAGACAAACCAGAATAAGCTCAATCCCCCATCTGCATTTCCTGCCACCCAAGGGACCAGTTGTATTTCTTACCAAAAAGAAAGGTTGCCCAAAGGACAAGAATGGGGGAGAACTATAATTATATTGTAAGGTCTCAACCTGAAATTTACACCAGAGTAACTTGTAAGATAGAAAGGGAACCTAAAACTTTCTTTCAAATATTAGCAAAAAGAAAGCCTAACATCTCAATGACCTTGTCAAAATTTGTAGGTTTTTTTTAATGTTTATTTATTGGGGGGGGGGGAGGAGGGAGAGAGGGAGTGGGAAGGAGAGAGGGAGTAGGAGTGAGGCGGGGGAGAGAGAGAGAGAAAATATATGCAAGTGGAGGGGCAAAGAGAGAGAGGGAGACAGAGAATCCCAAGTAGGCTCCAGGCTGTCAGCACAGAGCCCACACAGGGCTCAAACTCACGAACCGTGGGATCATGACCTGAGCCGAAATCAAGAGCCAGATGTTTAGCCGACTGAACCACCCAGGTACCCCCAAATTTGTAGTTTTAAACCCATTGTATAATTTGAGGTCAAGCAAACAACAACAACAACAAAAACAATGCGAGGGTATGTTTAAAAGCAGCAACAGAAATGTAACATGGCTAAAATGTAAAGGAGTCTCAGTTCAAGGTGGTAAAGAAGTAACAGCCTCACGGGGCCAATGGTCCACTTGAACCAGGTTTTTAACTGAAGGAGCTCACAATGAATGCTAGTGCCAGTTCAGACACTGATTCTCTGTGCAACACTGTAAGCCACTCATTTAACCTTGACCATCTCTCCCCCAGCCCTATGGGAGGAAACATGGTACAGGAAGTCAGGTCAAATACTTGGAAAATGGCTCTAGCTCTAGCTAGGTCTTAAACCTTCCAGTACTGTTGCCCGAAAGAAACCCCTGCCCAGCTCTGTGTGAAGCCCATGACTGGTAGCTCACTCCTTCAAACACCAGTTGAGAGCCTCGTGCATGAAAAAGGGACACCTCAAATCAAAATGAAGTACTCCAAAGAAGTAGAATAGAAGTAGTATGGTAAAGTGGAAAAGAGGGCTGATGATCTATCATATCTTAGCCATTTTAACTAGAAGAAAAATCTTGGGCAAGTCCCACAAGAACTCAAGGACTTCGTTTTCTTTATTTGTGCAATGAAAGGGCTGCATTAGAGAAACTTTGGGGTCTATTTATAATCCCATGTAACCACATGGCTCTCTCAGAACTAAAACTCTTTCTTATCTGTTCATCTGAAACTCCATTCAATGCTTCATATTGGTTTACGCTAAAACAGCATGCTTATCGACACATCTAAGAATGAAAAACGCCGACTACCAGAATCATACTATGCATTTGGTCTCAAGGTCTTCAAGCCAGCACACAGTAACTGCAACAAAATAAAGCCAGTGGTTTTATCTTAGTTAACAGAGCGTTCCAATCTATGAACATACTTACCCATTGACAGCAACTACAGTGAGGCAGAAACATGATCCAGGTCAGTGACAAGAGCTGCTCCAAATGTCTCAACTGGGTCTTCCTGGGACTGTGAATTTGCCACCTGCCCTCCTCTCTTAAATCCCCTATCCCTGGGGAAAGCACCCATGTTAGTAAGATGTATGTTCCTTGCACTTTTCAGTTAACCCAAATTTCAATGGCTGATGTGACCTAAAACAGCAAGTGTCTGCCTGCCAACTTGAACCTCAAGTAGAAATAACGAGCTATCGCAGAAAAATCACTGAAATGACAAAAGTGATATATCTGTAGCCTAGGAGTCAAGGACTAATCATTTGCTGCCATCCAGTTTCACATTTCTCACGGTCCAGGTTCCCAAGCACCAGTTTGTCAGTCACAAAGCAGGGTGAACGATTAATTACAAGAATCACACATATCCCACATCTGTAGCCTGACAGAAATCGTGCAGGGCTTGAGGGAAACCAGAGTGCGCTAAAAATTATGTCTTGCCTCTACTTAGATCTTGTTCTTACTTGGGCTGTTGGGAGTAAACCTTAAAAGGAGCCAATATTTAGGCTGCCATTGGTCTCAAGAAACTACATTAGGCCAATTCATGGCATTAGGGTTAGGCTCTTCTCTCTAGTCATGATTTATATTAAAAACAATAATAGGAGCTATCACTATAGTGTTTACCATATGGCAGACATGGTCCCAGGTACCTCATGGAGAGTAATTCATTCAACCCTCACTAAAACCTATCTGAGGTAGATTCTATCCTTACTCCATTTAACAGAGGAAGAAACTGAGGCTCCAAAGAATTACTTGTTCAAGGTCACATAGATAGTCAGAAACAGTGTCAGGATTTGAACCCAGGCAATAAGGCTCTCGAGTCTGCACTCAGAACCGTTATGCGGAAGCACCCACAAATAGAAGGTACACGTTATCCCACCTCAGCTGAGCCCTCCATGACTCCCAGCATCCACAATTGTACTACTGCTCATTGGTCACTTTCAATGAATAACCTCCCCTCTTCTTCAGGGAGAACATATAGGCTCCTCGGGTGTGGCTGATCTATGCCAAGTATCCTTCTTTTTATAAACTTGCCCAAGTTCTCCCTGTTCTCTCAAAACAGATGCCCCAGGTCTGTAAATCCCACTCTCTCTTGCTGCCTTGGGGACCCTGCTCTAAGACCCTTTCTACCCTTCCCCATTAATCTCTTCTCTTCTGTCTCTTCCCCATCAACCTGTAAACATGTTCAAGGATACCACCTGCAAAACCAAACCAAACCAAACCAAACCAAAACAAACACCAAGCCCTCTTTTGATCTCTATTCACTTTCAACTCCATTATTTTGGCCACTATCTCACTTTGTGACCCTGGATAAATAAATTGCTTACCCTCTCTACTAGGCTTCAATTTCTGAATCAGAATAATGAGGGTGCTGGACCAGAAGGTCTTTAAGGTCCTCTGATCCCCAATGTTCTATGGTTTTTAATGCAGAGAAGAGATCTGAACAAGTTTAATTTCTTCACTGTCCCCAGAAGCCCCAAAGTTAATTTTCTTCTAAGACTGCCAAGCTGTTCCTGTAGCCAGCAATGCTCCCCGACTTCTCTCCATTCATTCCCCAAACCTTTGGATTCCCTTGAAGAGCTAGCTTAAATCTCACTGGCTCCAGGATATCCTGACCTTTAATTCTTCCAGAACTTCACCTAGGGACCACAACTGAGCACTCTCCATCAACAGTGCCTCATCTTTCACATTACTGTCCTGTGTATCTTTGTTCCCTCGCTTCGACTAAGCTCTCAGCAGGCAGGCACTGTGTCCTCTTTTTTTGTAACCCCTACAAAACCTCACACTGAGTAGGTCTGCAATAGTTGCTCAGCAATGCTGGTTGTCGGAGGGGTCACCCAGTAGCCACTAAGGAAACCAGCAGTCAGTGTGTGTTACCCAGGCTCTCATGAAGGAAGACTACCCCTATCTTCTACTCCTCTCTCATGCACATGAATCTGTGAAACACAAACTTGTCACTCAAGAGCATCATCCAAAGTTAGGAACAGGAAAGCTTAGCTAACTCCTTGATTTTCTTTTATCAGAATCAGAAAACAGTTATAGCTGTGTTTCCCTTTGATCCAAACTTAAGTAAGTGCAGGCGCTGTAACTTTATGAGTCTCTGGTTGATCCAGGTTCTACACTTCCACTAATACATATTCTCCAAGGTTATTAAGTTCCTTACTTTTCAACACATACAGCATTATGTTACTTCCTCACACTTGCAACCAAATTTCCAGGAAACATCTGGAATAATATTAGAGACTTGGTGTTATATCAAAACTACATCCTCTGCTTTATTCATTTGGAAGTGACTAATTTCAACCCTGAGGTTAGAAGTGAGCACAGCTGGATGTGTATGTTCTAGGACTTTGTTAGCATTTACCAACAAAGATGCCAAGTCACCAATGAAAACCCTAAAACAGTGCTCACCTTCACCTTCACAGAACTACCGAGGTACCGCTGCTCGGTACTGAGTACTGTTCCCTGTTCTGTAACAAACCTGGGTAACTACTGACTACTCAAAGTGAATCCCAAAGTTCCTCAAACAATTTTAAACTCAGTTTTTTTTGTTTTTGTTTTTGTTTTTGTTTTTTAAGTCAGTTTGCTTTAAATGAATGCTCCAGAACACTGGTTCTCAACCCTGGTTACATGGTAGAATCATCTAGAGCACTTTCATAAATACCAATGCCCAGCTTCCTCCTTTCCCCCACTCACCACCCTTCAAAGATTTTTATCTAACTGGTTCAGAGTGAGACCTATATACATCAGTTATTTCTTTTTTTTTTTTACATCAGTTATTTTTTTTTTTAATTTTTTAACGTTTATTTATTTTTGAGACAGAGAGAGACAGAGCATGAACAGGGGAGGGGCAGAGAGAGAGGGAGATACAGAATCTGAAGCGGGCTCCAGGCTCTGAACCATCAGCCCAGAGCCCGACGCGGGGCTCGAACTCACGGACCGTGAGATCATGACCTGAGCCGAAGTCGGACGCTTAACCGACTGAGCCACCCAGGCACCCCTACATCAGTTATTTCTTAAAGGCAGTTCAGCTACATTGAATAAATTAAGGTGGTATTATTTCAGGTATGCCAACAGCATTATGGCTGTGTTCTGGAAAAGGGTTCTTAGTGGAAAAACTGATAAAATTCAAGTAAGGTCTCTGTTTAGTTAATAGGGTGGTACTGATGTTAATTTCCTCATTTTGATCATTGTACTAAGGTTCTGTAAAATGCTCACTTTAGAGGAAGCTGTGTGAGGGATATACAGGACCTCCCCAAATTACTTTTGTGACTTTTGTCTAAATCTAAAATTAATTCAAATTTTGGAAAGTTTTCAAAAGATTCCTTTACCTTTAAAGATACATACTTAAATATTTGTGAATGAAATTAAATGCCTGAGATTTACTGCCAAATAGATCAACTGGAGAGGTGGCAGGGAGTGTGAGTGGGGATATGGAGCGAGGAGCTTTCACAAATTGATGCCTGTAGAGGGCGCCTGGGTGGCTCAGTCGGTTGGGCGTTTGACTTCAGCTCAGGTCATGATCTCTCATGGTTCCTGAGTTTGAGCTCAGCATCGGGCTCTGTGCTGACAGCTCAGAGCTTGGAGCCTGCTTCGGATTCTGTGTCTCTCTCTCTCTGACCCTCTCATGCTCTGTCTCTCTCTGTCTCAAAAATAAATGAACATTAAAAAAAAAAAATAAATAAAACAACAGAAATGGATTAGAGGACCTTCCAATAAGAAAATGAGAAGCATTACAAAATAATGGTTCTAAAATCTTCTAAGAGTTAACATCATGGTTAATTTCTAGCACAGAAGTCAAAAATGGTAAGGTGTCTGCAAAAGCATTTCCCAGAGAATGTTCTAAAAACACTACTTCTATATGATGTTACCTAAGATAAAGGTTCTGAGGTCAAATAAGTTTGAAAAGGGGCACCTGAATGGCTCAGTTGGTTAAGCATTGACATCGACTCAGGTCATGGTCTTGTGGTTCGTGAGTTGGAGCCCCACGTTGGGCTCTGTGCTGACAGCTCAGAACCTGGAGCCTGCTTTGGATTCCATGTCATCTTCTCTCTCTGCCCCTCCTATGCTTGTGCTCTGTGTCCTTCTCTCTCAAAAATAAATCAACATAAAAAAAAGTAAGTTTGAAAAGCACTGGCTTTCTTTACTATAAGATTCCTAAGAAATTTATTTTTTAGAAGATTTTATTTTTTTAATGTTGATTTATTTTTGAGAGAGAGAGAGAGAGAGAGAGAGAGAGAAAGAGAGATAGCATGAGTGGAGAAGGGGGAGAGAGAGAGGGAGACACAGAATTTGAAGCAGGCTCTGGGCTCCAAGCTGTCAGCACAGAGCCCAATGCAGGGCCCAAACTCACCGGCCCTGAGATCATGACATGAGCTAAAGTCAGACGTTTAACCGACTAAGCCACCCAGGTGCCCCTCAAGATTTTATTTAAAAATTTTTATATTTATATATTTATTTTAAGAGAGACAGAGAGTGCAAGCTGGGGAGGGACAGAGAGAGAGGGGAACAGAAGATCCAAAGTGGGCTCTGTACTGACAGCAGAGAGCCCGATGTGGGGCTCAGACTCATGAACCGTGAGATCGTGACCTGAGACGAAGTCAGACACTTAACTGACTGAGCCACTCAGGTGCCCCTTAAGATTTTATTTTTAAGTAATCTCTCTCTATACCTAATGTGGGGCTCAAACTCACAACCCCAAGATCAAGAGTCGCACACTCCTCCGACTGAGCCAGCCAGGTGCCCCAATTCCTAAGAGCTTTTAATAAAATCATATGCATCATGACTTTCCAAGGGTGGTGATGGAACATGCAAGAAGGTTGACCTTCTTCACATGGAACTAGTTTGGTAGAATTTATTTTGGAAAATCATGCGTGAGACGAGTGATTCCCAAATCTCACATAATGGAGAATGTATTCAGTGTCATTTGGTAAGTGTATTAAAGTAATGATTCACAGACCACATCCTAGACCTACTGGCAGGAGAGAACTCAGTATTAAAACAAACAAACAAAAAACTCAAGAGAGTCTAATACATAATCATGTTTGAGATTGAAATCTCTGTAGATCATACTACAGTAAAATAAGCTTATAATATTTGAAAAGCTACAACAATGCCAACCAATATGAACCAATATGAAATGACCAATATGAAATGACAATTTGGAATTGTCTTCCAAATGAAAGTACTTAATCCACGAGAGAAGCATATATGTATACTTTTTATGAAAGGTAAGTAGTAAAGCACTGGAGGCGTTGGCAAATTTAAATCAATATAATTAGTGACAACTGTAGTCTCAAGGATGTACTACATCTATTACTAATTGTTAATGAATTTGCAACGATTCTCAACCCTTTACTTGTGTGTTTCCTCATGTCCATCTTCTTTTCATGCCTGAGCCAATGACCAGGACTATTTAAACAACTCCAGGAGGTGCCATTAACATAAGTGGTTTCTCCAGGACAGAGCTCCTGACCTTTTCTTTATATGATACTACTTTGTGGTATTAGGAATCTCAATCCCTTCTTTACTGAAAACTTTGGAAAGTGTATGTACTATGCCTTAGTGCTCACAGAGCTGTGCCATGCAGCAGCCCAGCCAATGATATATTTAAGTGCTTCACAGAAGTACCTACCATTATTAATAATTACTAAACATTTGTACCACGCACTTTAGGTTTCTAAGTACTTTCACATGAGTTCTCTTGCTCTTTCCCTCACAAAAACCTTGTGCATTAAGTAGGCATAATTGTTTCCATTCAGCCAATAAAAATCACCTAGCTTTTCACATGCTAATACAATGAAAAAATAATTGAAAGAGATATCAAGGCTCCTGCTCTCAAACAACTGATACCCTGTTGGAAAACAAAATGTAAATTACATATAGGAAACAGCAAAAGTCTATTCAAAGATATAATGTTAGCTACAGCAGATTAATGTATCAGGACTTTACAGACACTAACAATAGCTAACACTTACTAAGCAATTTAACCATCACTCAACACTTGGGACAGTGTTACTGTCCCCCCATTGTTACTATTACCCCATTTTTCAGATGAGAAAACCGAGACCAGAACGAGTTAAGTAACTTATCCAAGCAAATAAGTGGTGAATCAGGATTCAAATTCCAGATTAGTCCAGCTGCATAGACTACTTCTTTTCACCAACACATTTTACTGCTAGGAAAGACAGAGTACAAATGTCAAGACTAAAGATGGGTGCCTGAGGGGTTCAGTCGTTAAGCATCTGACTTTGGCTCAGGTCATATCTCATGGTTTGTGAGTTCGAGTCCCACTTTGGGTGAGCTTGAGCCCTGCTTTGGGTGAACATGAGCCCTGCTTGAGGTGAGTCCCGCTTCTCTCTCTCTCCCTCTGCCTCTCCTGGGATTCTCTTTCTCTGCCCCTTGCTGACTTTCTTTCTCTCTCTCTCTCTCTCTCTCTCACACACACACACAAATAAATAAATAAATAAATAGATAGATAGATAGATAGATAGATAGATAAATAAATAAAATAAAATGTAAAAAAAAAAAAAGACAAAGAAAATGGCTACTTCCCATAAAGCTTGGATCATTGGCTCTACTGCTCAGTAGAAAAGGACCTGGTAGTCAGAGGAAATGAGAATCGTGAGCTGGTGATGTTATTTTCCCACAGTACGTTACCTCTTTGATTCGTTTAACCAAAGCATTCTGATCAAAGGCAACGGCCTCTGCACACTGATGAAGGTGGTCCTGATATCGAAGGCAGAGCTGTAACACCTGCTGAGAATCCAATTTCTCCAGTTTGGTATTTGTTGGGGAAGTCTGGCCACTCAATAGTCCTTCAAAGTAGAAAAAATTTAAATCAAATAAGATGGAAATTATTGTCAACAAATTTGTTTTATAAATAACAATAAATTCACTGAAGACAGGATAGGAGACTAAGATTTAATCTTACATCTTTTCCTATATACTAAAAACAAACATAGCAACTGTCATTTATGGAGCATCTGTTACACACCAATCACTCGACAAAGTGCTTCCTATACATCATTTTTCATACCCATAATTGCCCTAGAAAGTAAGGAATTATTAGTCCTATTTCATAGATAAGAAGCTCAAGACACAGAGAAGTAACTTTCCTAAGGTCACACAGTGACTAGTAAGTGGTTTCTCCAGAATACAGTTCCTGACCCTATGACACTATTTCAAGGTATCAGGAATATAAATCCCTTCTTGAATGAAAACCTTGGAAAGTGTATTTACTCAATTTCTTTTAATAATTAAAATGACTGTCTGACTTCAAAACAAAGACTGCAGCAAGACACAAAGAAGGGCATTACATGGTGATAAAGGTATCAATCCAATAAGAGGATATAATAATTATAAATATTGATGTATCCAACACAGGAGCACCTAAATATATGAAACAAATATTAACAGACATAAAGAAAGAAACTGAAGAGTAGCGGACTTTAACATCACACTTCCATCAATGGATAAATCATTCAGACAGAAAATCAATACGGAAACAATGGCTGTGAATGATACATTAGATCAGATGGGCCTAACTGATACATTTAGAACATTCTATCCAAAGATGGCAGGATACACATTCTTTTCAAGTGTATATGAAAACATTCTCCAGGACAGATTACACGTTAGGCCACAAAACAAATCTTAATAAATTTAAGAAGACTGAAATCATATCAAGTATCTTTTCTTTTTGTTTTTTTTTTATTTTTTTTTTCAACGTTTATTTATTTTTGGGACAGAGAGAGACAGAGCATGAGCGGGGGAGGGGCAGAGAGAGAGGGAGACACAGAATCGGAAACAGGCTCCAGGCTCTGAGCCATCAGCCCAGAGCCTGACGCAGGGCTCGAACTCCCGGACCACGAGATCATGACCTGGCTGAAGTCGGACGCTTAACCGACTACGCCACCCAGGCGCCCCTCAAGTATCTTTTCTAATTACAATGGTATGAAACTAGAAATCAATTACATGAAAAGAACTGGAAGAAACACAAACACATGGAGGCTAAACAACATGCCACTAAACCACCAATGAGTCAATAAATAAATCAAAGAGGAAATAAAAAAATACATGGAGACAAATGAAAATGAAATGGTCCAAAATCTTTGGGACACAGCAACAGTAGTTCTAACAGGGAAGTTTATAGTGATATAGACCTTCTTCAAAAAACAAGAAAAATCTAAATAAACAATCTAACCTTACACCTAAAGGAACTAGAAAAAGAAGAACAAACAAAGCCCAAAGTTAGTGAAAAGGAAGCAAATAATAAAGATTAGATGGAAATAAATAAAATAGAGACTAAAAAAAACAAGAGAAAAGATGAATAAAACCAAGATCTGGTTCTTTGAAAAGGCGAACAAAATTGATAAACCTTTGGCCGGACTCATCAAGAAAAAAAAAAAGAAAGAAGACTCAAATAAAATCAGAAATGAAGGAGGAAAAATAATAACTGACATCACAGAAATATAAAGAATTATAAGAGACTACTATGAAAACATGCCAACAAATTGGACAACCTAGAAGAAATGGATAAATTCCTAGAAACATACAATCTTCCAATATTGAATAAGAATAGAAAATCTGAAGAAACCAATTATTTGTTATACAATTGAGTCAGTAAACAACAACAACAACAACAACAACAACAACTCCTTTCAAACAAAAGTTGAAGGCCAGATGGCTTCACAGGTGAATTCTACCAAACATTTTAAAAAGAGTTAATACCTACTATTCTTCTCAAACGATTTCAAAAAAATAGAAGGGGAAGGAAAACTTCCAAATTCATTCTTTGAGGCCAGCATTGCCATTACTAAAACCAGAGACAGTACAAAGAAAGAAAACCACAGGCCAATATTACCGATGAACACAGATGCAAAAATCCTCAACAAAATATTACCAAACTGAATTCAACAATACATTAAAGATCATTCACCACGATCAAGTGGAAATTATTCCACAGATGCAAGCGTGGTTCAGTATTCACAAATCAACCAATGTGGTACATCATATTAACAAAAGGGAAGATAGATACCATATGATCATCTCAATAGATGCAGAAAAAGCAGCAAAATACAACATCTGTTCATGATAAAAACTCTCAACAAAGTGGTTTACAGGGAACATATCTCAACATAGTCAAGTATGAAACACTCACAAGTCACATCATACTCAATGGTGAAAAACTAAAAGCTTTTCCTCTAAGATCAGAAACAAGAAAAGAATATCCACTCTCACCACTTTTATTCAACATAATACTAAGAAGTCCTAGCTTCAGCAATCAGACAAGGAAAAGAAATAAAAGCACCCAAATTGGTAAGAAAGAAGTAAAACTATCATTATTTGCAGATGACATGGTGCTACATATAGAAAACCCTAGAGGTACAGGATATAAAGTTAATATACAGAAATCTGTTGTACTTCTTGGGGTGCCTGGGTGGCTCAGTAGATTGAGCAGCTGACTCTTGGTTTTGGTTCCAGTCATAATCTCATGGTTTCATGGGTTTGAGGCCCCACACTGGGCTCTGTGCTGACAGTAGGAAGCCTGGTTGGGATTCTCTCTCTTGCTCTCTCTTTTGTCCCTCCACGGCTCATGCACTCTCTCTCAAAATAAATAAATAAACTTAAAAAAAATTTTTGTTGCACTTCTATACACTAACAATGAAGTAGCAGGAAGAGAAATTTTAAAAATCCCATTTAACCAAAAAATAAATAAATAAATAAATAAATAAATAAATAAATAAATATCATTTAAAAGAATGAAAAGAATAAAATACCTAGAAATAAATGTAACCAAGGAGGTGAAAGACCTAAACTCTGAAAACTGTAAGACATTGCTGAAATAAAATAAGATGATACAAATGAAAAGACATACCATGTGCATGGATTGGAAAAAAATTAGTATTGTTAAAATGTCCATACTTTCCAAATCAATCCACAGACTAGGTGCAGTCCCTATCAAAATACCAATAGCATTTTTCATAAAACTAGAACAAATAATCCTAAAATCTGTATGGAACCACAAAAGATCTGGAATAGCCAAAGCAATCTTGAGAAAGAACAAATCACAAGCCCACATTTCAAGATATACTACAAAGCAACAGTAATCAAAATGGTGTGGTACTGGCACAAATGGAACAGGATAGAGAACCCAGAAATAAACCCAAACTTATATGGTCAATTAATCTACAACAAAGAAGTCAAGAATACACTATGGGGAAAAGACAGTCTTTTCAAGAAATGGTGCTGGGAAAACTGTACAGCTACACGCAAAAGGATGAAACTAGACCACTGTTTTAACACCATACACAAAAGTAAACTCAAAATGAATTAAAGACCTAAATGTGCAACATGAAACCATAAAACCCCTAAAAGAAAAAACTGTTATCTCTTGGACATCAGCCTTACAACATATTTATGGATAAGTCTCCTCAGATATGAGAAACAAAAGCAAAAATAAACTGTTGAGACTACACCAAAGTAAAAAGCTTCTGCACAGCAAAAAACAAAAACAAAACAAAAACCATCAACAAAACAAAAAGGCAACCTAGTGAGAAGATATTTGCAAATGATGTATCTGACAAGGGGCTAATATACAAGATACATAAAGAACTTAGATGTTTTGGGGTGCCTGGGTGGCTCAGTTGGTTAAACATCCAACTTCAGCTCAGGTCATGATCTCGCGGTTCATGGGTTCTAGCCCCACATTGGGCTCTGTGCTGATAGTTCAGAGCCTGGAGCCTGCTTTGGGTTCTGTGTCTCCCTCTCTCTCTGCCCCTTCCCCACTCACACTCCGTCTGTCTGTCTGTCTGTCTGTCTCTCTCTCTCTCAAAAATAAACATTAAAAAAAAAAGAACTTAGATGATTTAACACACACACACAAATCCAATCAATCTGATTAAAAAACGGACAGAGGACCTGAATAGACATTTTTTCAAAGACACACACACAGATGGCTAATGGTGCTCAACATCACTAATCTCTGAGAAATGCAAATCAAAAACCAATCAAAATGACGAGCATTAAAAAGACAAGAAACAACAAGTGTTGGCAAGGATTGGAGAAAAGGGAACCCTCGTGCACAGTGGTGGGACTGTAAATAGGTGCAACCACTGTATAAACTGTGTAAAATGGAGGTTCCTTAAAAAATTAAAAATAGAAATACCGTATTATCCAGGAATTTTGCTTCTGAAAATCTACCTCAAAAAATGAAAACACTAATTTGAAAAGATATATGTACCCCTATAGTTATTGCAGCATCATTTACAGTAGCCAAATTATGGAAACAATCCAAATGTCCATCGATAGATGAAGGGATAAAGAAGATGTATAGATTCAGAAGACACACACACACACACACACACACACACACACAGAGGAGTATCAGTCATAAAAAAAAAGAATGAAATCTTGCCATTCGTGACAACATGGATGGACCTACAGGGTATTATGCTAAGTGAAATAATTCATACAGAGAAAGACAACATATGATTTCACTTATGTGGAATCTAAAAAACAAAACAGACTCTTAAGTACAGAGAACAAACCGGTGGTTGCCAGAGGGGAGGTGAGCAGGGGAATAGGTGAAATAGGTAAAGGGCATTAAGAGGTACAAATTTCCAGTTATAAAATAATAAGTCATGGGGATCAAAAGTAGAGCATAGGGAATAGAGTTAATAATACTGTAATAACGTTGTATGGTGACAGATGTGACTACACTTCTTGTGGTGAGCTTTGAGCAATGTACAGAGTTATGGAATCACTCTGTTGTACATTAGAAACTAGAACATTGTATGCCAACTATAATAATAACATTTTTAAATGGCTGTTTGAAAAACTGAGAAACAGAAATAATATGTAAAGGAACCCATCAGGAGGAGATGCAAAAATGGAGAAATTTAAAAAGTGAATAGAATGTCAGTGAACACACTAGAAACTTTTGTTATGTTTTCTTCCAACATCAGTTTTGTTGTGTAACTATTAAATTCCTGACAGGTGCATAGGACGCTTATTTTCAAAGCCTTTCATATAAACTTAACTTACTTTTCTTTAAGGTGTAGTATGTAGAGGAAGATAATTACTAACACTTACGTAAGAAAAAAAATCAGTTCGGGGCGCCTGGGTGGCGCAGTCGGTTAAGCGTCCGACTTCAGCCAGGTCACGATCTCGTGGTCCGTGAGTTCGAGCCCCGCGTCAGGCTCTGGGCTGATGGCTCAGAGCCTGGAGCCTGTTTCCGATTCTGTGTCTCCCTCTCTCTCTCTGCCCCTCCCCCGCTCATGCTCTGTCTCTCTCTGTCCCAAAAATAAATAAATGTTGAAAAAAAAAATTTAAAAAAAAGAAAAAAAATCAGTTAAAGAGGCTAAATGAGTTGTCCATAGTCACACATCAAACTTTTGACTAGAACTCAAACATACCAACTTTTGGCCAAGTACTCTGCCAAGCCAAAAGTTCACAAACTTCTCGGTGTTAGGATTCCTTTACCCTTTCAAAAATTATTGAGGACCCCAAAGAGCTTTGTTTCTGTAGTTAACACCAGTAGTCACCTATTAAAAATTAAAACTGAGAAAATTCTTAAATATTTATTAAATTATCTTAAAACAATAATATTAGCCTCATTACATGCTAACATGAACAACATATTTTAATTTTTTTTTTAACGTTTTTATTTATTTTTGAGACAGAGAGAGACAGAGCATGAATGGGGGAGGGACAGAGAGAGAGGGAGACACAGAATCGGAAGCAGGCTCCAGGCTCTGAGCCATCAGCCCAGAGCCTGACACGGGGCTCGAACTCACAGACTGTGAGATCGTGACCTGAGCCGAAGTCGGACGCTTAACCGACTGAGCCACCCAGGCGCCCCTGGACAACATATTTTAAAAGAAGTAATGATATTTTCCAAAACAAAAAAGTGAGAAGAGTGGCACTGGTTTAAATTTTATAAGTCTTTTCAATGTCTGGCTTAACAGAAAACATATGGATTCTCATATCTGCTTCTGCATTTAATATGTTGCTTTTATAATAGGTAGCTTCTGAAAAACTCCATTGTACATTTGTAAGAGAATGAGTGTAGCTAGCAAGTGTCTAAGTATTTTTTTTATTTACATATTTTGAGAGAGAGAGAGCATAAGCAGGGGAGGGGCAGGGAGAGAGAATCTCAAGCAAGCTCTGCACTGGCAGCACCGAGCTGGACGTGGAGCTCAAACTCACAAACTATGAGATCACGACCTGAGCCAAAACCAAGAGTAGGAAGCCCAACTGACTGAGCCACCCAGGCGCCCTGCAAACGCCTAAGTATTATTGTGAAAATAGTTTTGACCTCAGAGAATCCCTAGAAGGGTCCCATGGATCCCAGGGATCGCCCTACCACACTCTGAGAACCACTAAGCTAGGGCCACACTGTCTCATATCAGAGCCAATGATATAGCATAAGGTACACCAAAATCAATATGACAATGGGGCATATGCTGAGCATAATCAGTTTAAGCCCACCCACATCAGAGCTCATCTTAGGAACCCCTCCCCATTCTTGTCCCCAACCACCAACGTCAAACTTTCACTGATTTCTCCGGTACTAGAACTTAAACCAGTCTTCTCCTCCCCCACTTCCCCTACCTCAGCAGGCTGTACGATGGGCTACCCAGTTGGGCTATCACAGAGAATCCTCAGAAATGCCAGTCAGTGTTCTCAGATCTTCATCTCACCCGGAAGAGCTAAGGTAAGGGCAGGGTTGAACATGAGGTACCACTCTGTTCCCCCATATTCCACTGCCAGCACTTAGGTCCCTCGGCAGTTCCACTGAGGATCCTAACAGAGGAAAGCACCAGTTACTCCAGCTAAACCTGCCTCCACACGGCAGCTTCTGATGAAGCCACTATTTGCAAAAATAGGGATTTATTCTTTAATTGAAAGTTTTATTGAGAATCTGTGTATAGGATCTCATGTATCCCTTTACTCAACTTCCCCCAAAGGTAACATCTGGCAAACCTATAATACAACATCACAAGCGAGACTGACAGCGATACAATCCAGTGATCTTACGCAGATGTCTCCATTTTACTTGCACTCGAGTGTGTGTGTGTGTGTGTGTGTGTGCGCGCGCGCACACGTGAGCATTCATGTACGTACACGTCTGTGTACAGCAGCAGTGAACCACATGATGATTCTCCTTCTGACATATTGCCAAAAGGTCAATGGTAGCCTAACAGGATATAACAATGCCTACATCATTCGCCTCACTTCATCTCATTGCACAGGCATTTTATCATCTCACGTCATCACAAGAAGGGTGAGGACAGTACAATAGGCGTTTTAAGCCAGAGACAGCATACCTCCACATAACTTTTATTATAGTTCATTGTTAAAACTGTTCTATTTTATTATCAGTTGTTATTATTAATCTCTTGCTGTGCCTAATTTCTAAATTAAGCTTTACGACAGGTGTGTACATTTAGAAAAAACCTAATATATATAAGGTTCAGTACCATTCAGTTTCAGGCATCCACTGGGGGTCATGGAACATATCCCCCCACGGATAAGGGTGTCTACTATATTTAGCTCTATACAATTTTTTTCACACGTGTACATTCATGAATCCACCACCACAGTCAGCTCCTGAGCTGTTCCATCACCACAAAGATTTCTTGTGCTGCTTTTTATAACCACATCCACCTCTCTCATTCCCCTCCCCATCCTTAACCCCTGACAACCACCCATCTGTTCACCATTAAAAAAAAATTTTTTTTAATGTTTGTTTATTTTTGAGAGACAGAAACAAAGCATGAGGGGGGGGCAGAGAGAGAGGGAGACACAGAACCCAAAGCAGGCTCTAGGCTCTGAGGTGTCAGTACAGAGTTCAACACAGGGCTCGAACCCACAAACCATGAGATCGTGATCTGAGCCAAAGTCAGAGGCTTAACAGACGGAGCCACCCAGGTACCCCGTGTTCACCATTTTTTTAATTTTGTCATTTGAACAATGTTTTATAAATGGGATCATACAACACACGTAACCTTTGGGGATTGGCTTTTTTCACCCAATATAATACATTCGAGAATCATCTACGTTGTTGAATCTATCAATAGTTTGCTCCTTCTCATTTCTCGGTAGTATTCCATGGTATGTATGTACCAGAGTTTGTTCAACCTTCCATCCATTGAAGGACATTTGAGTAGTTTCCAGTTTGGGGGCGGTTAAAAACAGAGCTGCTATGAACAGTTGTGCACAGGTTTGTGTATAAGCCAATTTTCATTTCTCTGGGATAAATGCCCTGATGGCTGGGCCATGTGACAATCACTTGTTTAGTTTCATAAGAAAATGCCAGTTTTCTAGAGTGCCGGAAATTAATAAGATGGGGATTTTTCAGACCACTAAAATCTTCTCACAAAATTATCAAGGACTACCCTAAAACTGACAAAGATACAGTCCCAGGAACAGACCTGAGGAAGAAGGTTACCGAAAGCTTTCTGCTGTCAATCCAAGAATTAGAAACAGAGAGGAGGTGCCATGGAAAGAGGAATGAAAGATTTTGTGCTTTCAATAGTGGGCCAGGATAACGCAAAGACCATAAGGAAACACTGATAAATTCAACAATATAAAAATCAAGATTCCTCATGGACAAAAAACACCCTAAGTTAAACAAAAAAAAAACCCTGGGAAAAATATCTGCAACTCATATCAGAAAAAGCAAACTTCCTATTATGTAAAGAGCTCCTAGAAATTGGCAAGTAAGGAATCAGCAAAAGAAAGATGGACAAAGGATATGAATAGGCAGTTCACAGAAAAGGAAACCTCAATGCCTCAGCTACAAGAAAAGATGTACAACCTTATTCATCATAAAAAAAATTAAAACTTCACTGCAAGCCCATTTTTCACCTATCACATTGGTAAAAATCCAAAAGTATGATAAAAACTCCGTAGGTGGAACGATGAAGAAAATAGGCATTGCCGATTAGTGTGTAAGTCATTAACACCCCCACAGAGGGCAATTTGGCATGGATATCAAAATCACAAATCCATAGAGCCTTTGATGCGGCAATTTCACTACTAGGAATTTACACATAAATTAGCACATAGGCTAAATGTTGTGTAAGGTATAAATATATAAGATTATTCGTTGCAGCAGTGACTGTCATAGTAAAAGATGAGCAACCACCTCAATGCCCATCAACAGGGAACTTGTTAATTAAACCAAGGTACATCCATAAATATTATATGACCAGAGAAACCAATAAAGGAGCTCTATATGTATTCACAGAGAAAAATCTCCATAAGATATTAAGTAATAACTCTTTCACCTAGGCTGCCAACATGGTATGCAGACAGGAAGACCTGGAAAGTTCCGGGCCATATGAGCCACAGCCACGGCTGCATGGGCAGGCAAGCAGGGGAAGCACCCAGGAGGCTGGGATAAACAAACATCACTCAGGTTACTCTGGGAACATTAGTATGAAGTATTACGACTTAGGAACAAGAGCTTCTGCCCAACTGTCAACCTTGATAAACTGTGGGCCTTGGTCAGCGAGCAGACATGGCTAAATGCTGCCAAAACCAAGCCTGGAGTCGCTCCTATCACGGAGGTGGTGCAATCGGGCCACTACAAAGTTCTGGGGAAGGGAAGGCTCTCAAAGCAGCCTGTCATTGTGAAGGTCAAATTCTTCAGCAGAAGAGCGGAGGAGAAGATTTAGAGGAGGGCGGTGCAGTGTCCTGGTAGCTCAAAGGTACATGGGGGAAAGTGCATTAAATGCTTTTTTTTAACAAGTGCTTAAAAAAAAATATATTAAGTAATAAAAGAAAGGTATATAGGATGGTGTTTAGACTATGCCACCATTGTGTAAGAAATGGGTGGTATGCAAGTAAATAAAAATATATATTCATAATTGCTTATATTTTACATAAACTCTGGAATGACAAGAGTCAGACAAATGGAGAGCAAGGGTAGGAGGGAAGACTTTCACAGGGTATTTTAACTTTTTTTTTTTTTTAAACCAGATGAATGTATTTTGTTCCAAAAACTTTTAAGTAAATCAACTTATTTTAACAAAAAGTGGCCAAGGTCTTTCTCATCTATAAGTAATACCTCCTTGGGCAGTCCTCCCCTCATCCCTTGCCCCAAGTATCCCCAATTATATAAGCCCAAACCAGTTCCATATCTTTCATTCTCACCAAGGTTGACGTGGCTGAATATACCTTAAAACATAATCTTCTCCACGGCAATTAAATTAAAAGCCTCATAACAGGGGCGCCTGGGTGGCTCAGTCGGTTAAGCATCCGACTTCGGCTCAGGTCATGATCTCGCGGTCCGTGAGTTCGAGCCCCACATCGGGCTCTGTGCTGACAGCTCAGAGCCTGGAACCTGCTTCAGATTCTCTGTCTCCCTCTCTCTCTGACCCTCCCCCGTTCATGTTCTGTCTCTCTCTGTCTCAAAAATAAATAAACGTTAAAAAAATTTTAAAAAATAAAATAAAAGCCTCATGACAAACTTTGAGATGGGGGAAGATATTTTACTTATCTATTTACCTCTTATGTCTGTCATACAGCACCTAGTACATAAAAGGTTCTCAAATTAGGCTAGGAGGATACATTCTACTGCTGGAATTCCAAGCAAAGAGTGAGCTGAAGAAGACTTTAGGGAGAAAAAGCCTTTTCAGGGTCCCTACTCTGTTCTCCACATATACTTAAGAGTGAGGCCTGGTCAGTCTGAATCTGCTCTTTGAAAGTGAATGAGGAAGATTTCCAGTGCTTGAGGAGACTACTGGGAGCTTGTATTAAAGACTGGGGAATGTCAGGGCCAGCCCAAGCTTCCAGAGGGCTGAAGGGCAGAAGCAGAGGACCCACAACCCAACTCTGGCTCACAAAACAAAACCTTTACTCTTTCTCTTTAAAAAAAAAAATGAGAAAAGAAATTTTAAGAAGGCTGCCAAGTCTAGAAGGCATACTAGACTTGTTTAAGTTGCAGCCAACTTCAAAGTCAAAGAAATTATACTTTAAATCATCCTTATAAATTACAATTGTACCCTCCCCCTAATCATCTAAAAGCCAAGCCCAGGTAGATGGGTCTATTATCAGAATGTGTTGTCTTTTTTTTTTTTTTGACTCACAGCCATCTCTGAAAATCTACCACAAATCTTGCTCCAGATCATAGAAGGAGCAAGAAGGATCATGGGGGGAGAGGGGGGGAGGAGGAGGAGAAGAGAAGAGAAGAGGAGGAGGAGACAACGACGACGATGACGATGACCACGACGACGACAGGCCACTTTTTCTACTCCTGAAGCTACAAACCTGTGGCAACATAGGCCAATTCTAGAGGCAGTAAGCAAATATTTCCCATCACTCTCAAGTGTCAGGAACCTGTTTCCCTCATTTTGATGACTGAACCACCCCTATTATCTTCTGATCAAAAGAGGAGGGAGAACAGAAAGCTGGGTAAATTTAGAGATGGTAAATTTTGTCATTTGTAGGAGACCGCAAACTGCCAGCCTTTTGGACTGTGTTTCTTCTGAATGCATGTTTTTTTTAAATTTCACGTTTCCGAATTTCAGGTTTTTTTTAAGTGCAGATGCTTTCAGTGAGGTGCATACTCTCCTACTCTCTCAATCCCACCACTTCCTACTGCTATCTGACCAGCCAACTTCCTTCATTCGCATTACCTGGCCTCTGAGGGCCTCTACAGTTACACCTGTGTTTTAATTCTTACCAACTCTAATAATAACCTAAACCCTTAGTAATAGAGAGTGAACCATATATCATCTTGAAGTTATTTTTTGTATAGTTTCATAAATGTTCTTTATGGTTAAGACTTTTTAGTTTTAGTTTTTCTTATATAAATCTTCAAACACATAGAAAAGTAGGAAAAAATATACCCAAATGTTCACCCTCTAGATTCAACAACTAACATTTTATTCTATCACTTCATCCTTCTCTACTTCTTTGGTTTCCTGTGCCATTAAAAAAAATTAAAGCCCTCATGACACTTCACTCCTAATACTCTATTCTTCCACATGTTTATGATTAGCTTTTCACGTTAAAATTTCTAAATTATGTCTTCCTTACTGTGCAAGAGAACAGGACCATTACCCTTAGCTTTCTAATTCTTCTTGAGCTTTAAAACAGTGGTGCACTCAAAGTAGATAGTTACCGAGTTAAAAACCTGATCTAATAGATTCCATATTTGCAAGTGGTAAATACTGGAGACACTTCTTAAGACCCTGTTAGACCCTGCTGAAACGACTTTGTTTATACAGAAATGGAGAGTGGGCTCCAGGGAATGGGTGAGGACCAAGACTGATTATTACCCAGATCCAGCAAACTGCCATCTGTACCCACCTCTTTGTGTAAAGTGCTGAGTGGAAAAATCATCAGGGTTAAACATTTGGGAAATATTTTGCTGAGCCATCTTTTTCTTTCTGAAATGTCAGGTAGGAAAAAAAAAAACGTTTTTTTAAAGTATAGCGCAGAACCATATGGGTATTAACCTAGGCTATTACCAAACTGAATTCCTTAACTTTTAAGGGCTTAGCCACTTCCAGGACTAAAATGAGTCTTATGAGTAGTGAGGCCTATATTTTAGAAACAGTATAAGAAGCTGGTTTCCTGCTGCAGAATCCTGAGAGCAGAATCTCTGGAAGTTTGACTGTGAAGGTATAACAAGGCAACAGATTATGAAAAAAGAAATTCCCCCCAAACTATTAAGAGATTTTTTACTGTATTGGTCATTGTATATTTGAAAGACAGAAGCACATTAGCCATGTGTGTTCTTTACTCAATATAAACTTTAGTTCTCAAAAGTTCTCTTTTTTAAAAAAAGGAAAGGGGTCTAAAAATACCAACCCAACTTGGACAGGATCCTATGATGTATACTGGTGACCAATTCTTTTGGGGTATTTAGAAAAAGAGTGCACTCCATAACCGGCTCCCTTTGGAACTTTTACTACCTCCATTCAGTCACCTCAGAGCAGCACCATCTCACCCAGGAGAAGAAACCAGCCAGACAGGCTATCATCATGGTTTTGATTAAACCACGTGATGGAAGAGACCCCAAGTGCAGGCAAGCTGGATATAATATGCCGACCTACCATAAGCAAAGAGTGAGCTGAGGAGAAAGAGTTCTGTGTGAATAGAAATAATCTCCTAACAGTTACCCATAACTACCAGAGGGCCAATAAAGAGCTCTCTCATTAAGGTGGTGCTATAGACTGAATGTCATATCCCCCCAAATTCATATGTTGAAACCCAATCACTAATGGGATAGTATGAGGAGGAAGGGCCTTTGGGAGGTGATTAGGTAATTAGAGGATGGATCCCCCATGAATGGGATTACTGCCCTTATAAGAGACCCCAGAGGGCCCACTTGCCCTTTCTACCATGTGACGGCAAAACAAAAAGATGACTATATGAATGAGGAAGTAGGCCCTCACCAGACACTGAATCTACCAGCATCTTGATCTTGGACTTCCCAGCCTCCAGAACTGTGAGAATTAAATTCTAAGACAGGGAGCTTATTAGTCCCTGGAAAAAGCTGAATTCAGCCCTATTATTACTGGTTGTGTGATCTGGGCAGTTTACTTTGTATCTCCGGGTCTCAGTGTTCTCATGTGTAAAACTGGGATAATAACCACTCCCCCTTACAGTTTTCCCAGCACACAGTAGGATCTTGACAAATGTCTGTTCCCTTTATTCTTGCCTTTCTTAAGACTCAGAGAGGTAGAGGGACACTCAGGCTTCAAGGGAATTTACGGTAAGTTATAGAAAGCAGTTCATCCATCTAGGTCCAGGCATTCATTTATCTATGGGCCAATAACCTTGGTTTATGTTACCAAAGAAAAAAAAGCAGAGAATGTTACGACCAAAGGTAGATACAATTTTTCCAAAGGTGATCAGTTTCTACAGATGAGACACCTCGGTGTCTTCAAGAAATCCTGTCCACTGTTATGAACTTACCTTAGCTTTTCATAATCTTCTCCACTTTTTCCTCCCAAAGAACGAAGTGAAATGTTCAACTCATCTTCCTCCTTCAACAATTTCCAGGTTCAAAGGCTTGCTCTCTGGTTAAATTTACAGGCCATGGAAGGGGGGCAGCATTATATAATGAAAGATAGAAGCTTTGGAGTCAGGTAGACCTGGGCATTTGAATCCTGAGATTGCCATTTACTAAGAGTAAGATTTAATTTCCTTGAACTCAGTTTATCTACAATTTGAATACTATCTAGGTTAAAGGAGTACTGTGAGAATTATGTGAAGTTACGCTTGACATAGTATTTGGCACAGAACAGGAACTCATTTCACTGTCCTCAGGTCTCCAACTACCAACTGTTGCCACAGTCAAATAAGCAGGTTTCAAAATCTGGCTGAAGGAACGGCCAACCCTACTACACTAGGAGTATTTGCTAGCCCCTCCTACTATATCCCAGCACTGTAGGAAATAATAAAGAAGTCATCTGACACCTCAAGCAGATCACCAGAAGCAGCAGGAGTTAAATACAATGCAGTGCCAGATAAAAGCTAAAATTAAAAAGTAGGAACAACAAAAAAGTCCCAGAACACAATTCAAAAATGGGCAGAGGACTTAGTAGACGTTTCTTCACAGAAGATCTACAAATGTCACTTAGCACATTAAAGATGCTCAACATCACTAATCATTTAGGAAATGCAAAACAGAACCACAATGGGATGCCGCTTAACCATTAGGATGGCTATTATCCAAACGACAGAATATAACAAGTATTGGTGAAGATGTGGAGAAACTGGGACCCTTGTGCAGTGGTAGTGAAAATGTACAACAGTTCTGAAATGACAACAAAGGATATAGAATGTTACATCCGCTTAGTTGATAAAGCAGTGGCAGGGTTTGTGAGGACTGGCTTCAATTTTGAAAGAAGTTCTATTGTGGGTAAAATGCCATCAAACAGCCTCCCATGTCAAAGAGAAATTGTTTGTGAAAGGAAGAGCAAGCCGATGAGGCAAACTACATTGTTTTCTTATTTTAAGAAACCGCACAGCCACCCCAATCGTCAGTAACCACTACCATCAGCAAAAAGATTCTGACTCGCTGAAAGTTCAGATAGTACCATTTCTTTGCAAAAAAGTATTTTTTAATGAAGGGATGCACATTGTTTTTTTAGATTTAATGCCAATGGACACTTAATAAACTATACATAGTACAGCCTAAACGTAACTTTTATAAGCACTCAGAAACCTACAGTTTCACTTGACTCACTTTATTGCAATATACAGTCTGCACTGTGGTGATCTGGAACTGAACCCACACTATCTCTGAGGTATGCCTGTATGTGGCAACACTGTCCTTCAAAAGTGTGGAAGACATTAAGACATTCCCAGAGAAACAAAAGCTGAGGGAGTTCATTACCTCTAGACCCGTCCTTCAAGAAATGCTAAAGAAAGCCCCGCAGGTTGAAATGAAAGGGCAATGGACAGGAACTCTGAGCTGTATGAATAAATAAAGATCTCAGTAAAGGTAAGCACACAGGCAGTTATAAAAACTAGCATTATTATAACAATAGTCTGTAACTCCATTTTTTGTTTCCTACATGATTCAAGAGATTAATACATTTTTAAAACTTCTTAGTTTATGTTTTTGGACAACGTATACAGATGTAACTTTGTGATATCATCATCTGAAAGGACTGAATGTGCAACTGTAAAGGAGCAGAGTTTTTATGCTATTGAAGTTAATTTGACATCAATTCAAGTTAGAGTGTTACAACTTTAGTGTGTTAAGTATAATTCCCATGGTTGGTGAAGATGTGAAGAAATTGGAACCCTTGTGCACTGGTGGTGAAAATGTACAACAGTTTTGAAATGACAACAAGGGATTTAGAATGTTACATCAGCTTAGTTGATAAAGCAGTGGCAGGGTTTGTGAGGACTGGCTTTAATTTTGAAAGAAGTTCTACTGTGGGTAAAATGCCATCAAACAACCTTGCATGCCAAAGAGAAATTGTGAAAGGAAGAGTAGGTCCAATGAAGCAAACTACATTGTTTTCTTATTTTAAGAAATGGCCACAGCCACCCCAATCATCAGCAACCACTACCCTGATTGGTGAGCAGCCATTAACAAGGCAAGACCCTTGTGAAGAAAATGAGAAAGGAATTTAAACATTTCACTACAAAAAAAATCAATTCAACACAAAAGAAGATAGTAATGCAGGAAATGAAAGACAAAAAGGATATAAACCATAAAGGAAACAAGAGCAGAATCACAGAAGTCCTTCTTCCTTAGTATTTACTTTTTAAAATGTCAATGGAATAAACTATTTTATCAAGAGACAGAGATTGGCACAATGAATTTGTAAAAAAGGATGATATAACTATAGGATATCTATAAAACACTCACTTTACATCCAAAGGCACAAGTAGGTTGAAAGCGAACAGATGGTAAAAGATAGTCCATGCATATAGTAACCAAGAGAGAAGGATGTGTTACGCTAATTCAGAAAAAATAGACTTTAAATCAAAAAGGGTTATAAGAGACAAAGAAAGACATTATTTATAAATTAATAAAAAGTTCGATATAGCAAGAAGTCATAACAACTGTAAAACACTTACACACCTCATCACAGACCATCAAAATATATCAAGCAATAATGGACAGAACTGAATGGAGAAAGAGACAGTTCTACAATAATAGCTGGAGACTTCAACACCCCATTCTCAATACAGAACAACCAGACAACAGATAATAGAGGACTTAACACAGTAAACCAATTAGATCTCACAGACATATACAGAATGTGCTATCCAACAACAAGAGAATACATACAGACTCTTTGCAAGTGCACATGGGACATTTCTCAGTACATTTCCCAGACCATTATGTTAGGCCACAGATTAAATCTCAATAAAACTTAAAAGATAAATATCATACAAAATATCTAACCACAGAATAAATCAATACAAGAAGGAAAACTGAAAAATTCACAAGCTTGTGGAAATTAAACCAACACACTCAGAAGCAACCGATGGATCAAAGAAAAAAAACCACAGGGAGACTTAAAAATACTTAGAGATGAATAAAACCTAAAATACAATCTACCAAAACTTAAAGGATGCAGCAAAGCAGTGCTAAAAAGGAAATTTATAACTCTGAACACTTATAATTAAAAAGAAAAAAGCAGTCAAATCAACAAGCTAAGATTACAACTTAAGGAACTAGAAAAAGAAGAATAAACCATACCTAAAGCTAGCAGAAGGAAATAGTAATGGTTATAACAAAGACAAACGAAATAGAGAACAGAAAAATAGAGAAAATAAACAAAAGTTAATTCTTTAAATAGAACAAATTGACAAAGCTTTAGCTAGAAGAACTAAGAAAAAATGAGAGAAAACTCAAATTCTTGAAATCAGAAACAAAAGTGGGGACATTACTACCGAATCTACAGAAATAGAGATTATAAATGAGTAGTATGAGCAACTGCACATCAACAAATTGGATGGCCTAGATGAAATGACTAATTCCTAGAAATACAAAGCTGCCAAGACTATCATAAAGAAAGAAACAGAAAATTTGAATAGACCTCTAATTAGTAAGGAAATTGAATCATTAATTAAAAAACAAAAATCTCCCAGGGGGTGTCTGGGTGGCTCAGTCAGTTAAGCCTCTGACTCTTGGTTTTGGCTCAGGTCATGATCTCAGGTTTCGTGAGTTCGAGTCCCTCACCAGTCACTGTGCTGATGGTGCAGAGCCTGCCTGGGATTCTCTCTCTTCTTCCTCTCTCTCTGCCCCTTCCCTGCTCATGCTCTCTAAACAAACAAACAAACAAACAAACAAACAAACAAACTTTAAAAAAAAATCTCCCAGTAACAACAAAAAAAAGTCTTGAACTTGATGGCTTCATTGGCGAACTTTACCAAATATATAAACAACTAACACCAATTCTCAAAATTTTCCAAAAATTGAGGAGGAAAGGACACTCTAACTCATTCTGTATGGCCATTATTAACCTAATAGTGAAGCCAAACACACTACAAGAAAAGAAAATTTCTGACCATTACCACTTATGAACAGTGATGCAAAAAGCCTTCAGAAAATGCTAGCAAACAGAATTCAACAGCATATGAAAAGGATTACATACCATGACCAACTGGGATTTATTCCTAGAATGAAATGATGGTACAACATAGGAAAACTGATCAGTGTAATACACAACATTAACAGAATAAAGGATAAAAACTACATGATAATCTTAACTAATAGAGAAAAAGCACTTGACAAAATTCAACACGCTTTCATGATAAAAACACACAACTAGGGTAGAAGGAAATTAATAAGAGAGAAAATATAGAGCAAACAATACTCAATGGTGAAAGACTGAAAGCTTTTCCTTTAAGATCAAGAAAAAGGCAAGGATCCCCACTTTTACCATTCTAGTCAACATAGTACTGGAAGTTCTAGCCAAAGCAATTAGGCAAGAATAAAGTAATAAATGAAATACAACTTGGAAAGGAAGATAAAATTATCACTGTTTGCAGATGACATGGTTTTATATGGGGGAAACCCTAAAGATTCCACACAAAAAATTTTTAGAACTATTAAATGAATTCAGCAAAGTAGCAGGATACAGTTCACACACAAAAATCAGTTACAATGAGAGTTCTGAAACACTGCTGAAATAAATTGAAGAAGACAAAAATAAATAAAAAGACAACTCGTGTTTCATGAATTGGAAGACTTAATAGTAGGATTTTTTTTTTATTCAAGTATAATTAACATACGGTATTATATTAATTTCAGGTATACAATATAATGATTCAAAAATTCCATAAATTTCTCAGTGCTCATCAAGATAAGTGTCCTTGTAGACCCATAACCAGTGAAGAAATTGAATCGGTTATCAAAAATCTCCCAACAGGGGTGCCTGGGTGGCTCAGCCAGTTAAGCATCCAACTCTTGATTTTGGCTCAGATTATGATCTTGCAGTTCATGAATTCAAGCCCCACGTTGGGCTCCGTGGGGACAGTGTGGAGCCTGCTTGGGATTCTCTCTCTCCTTCTCTCTCCGCCCCTCCCCCACTCACTCTCTTTCAAAATTAAAAAAAAAAAAATCTCCCAACAAATAAGAGTCCTGGCCAGATGGTTTCCTAGGAGAATTCTACCAGACATTTCAAACAGAGTTAGAACCTATTCTTCTCAAGCTGTTCCAAAAAGTAGAAACAGAAGGAAAGCTTCCAGACTCATTCTATGAAGCCAGTATTGCCTTGATTCCCAAACCAGACAAAGACCCCACTAAAAAGGAGAATTACAGGCCAATATCCCTGATGAACATGGATGCAAAAATTCTCAACAAGATACTAGCAAATCAAATTCAACAGTATATTAAAAGAATTATTCACCATGATCAAGTGAGATTCATTCCTGGGCTTCAGGGCTGGTTCAATATTTGCAAATCAATCAATGTGATATATCACATTTATAAAAGAAAGGATAAGAACCATATGATCCTGTCAATAGATGCAGAAAAAGCATATGACAGGGGCGCCTGGGTGGCTCAGTCAGTTAAGCATCTGACTTCGTCTCAGGTCATGATCTCACGGTTCATGAGTTCGAGCCCCACATCAGGCTCTGTGCTAACAGCTCAGAGCCTGGAGCCTGCTTTGGATTCTGTGTCTCCCTCTCTTTCTATCCATCCCTGACTAGTACACTGTCTCTCAAAAATAAATAAATGTAAAAAAAATTTTTTTTAATTAACAAAAAAAGCATATGACAAAATACAGCATCCTCTCTTTTTTTTTAAATTAAAAAAAATTTTTTTAACGTTTATTTTTGAGACAGAGAGAGACAGGGCATGAACGGGGGAGGGTCAGAGAGAGGGAGGCACAGAATCTGAAACAGGGTCCAGGCTCTGAGCTGTCAGCACAGAGCCCGACGCGGGGCTTGAACTCATGGACTGCGAGATCATGACCTGAGCCGAAGTCAGCCGCTTAACCGACTGAGCCACCCAGGCACCCTCATCCTTTCTTAATAAAAACCCTCAGAAACGTTGGGATAGAGGGATCATACCTTAACATCATAAAAGCCATATATGAAAGGCCCGCAGATAATATCATCCTCACTGGGGAAAAACTGAGAGCTTCCCCCTGAGATCAGGAACACAACAGGGATGTCCACTCTCACCATTGTTGTTTAACATAGTGTTAGAAGTCCTAGCCTCAGCAATCAGACAACAAAATAAGATAAAAGGCATCCAAATTGACAAAGAAGAAGTCAGAGTTTCACTTTTCACAGATGACATGATACTCTACATGGAAAACCCAAAGACTCCACCAAAAAACTTCTAGAACTGATACATGAATTCAGCAAAGTTGCAGGATAGAAAATCAATGTACAGAAATCGGTTGCATATCTATACACCAAAAACGAAGCAACAGAAAGAGATATCGAGCAGGGCCCCTGGGTGGCTCAGTTAGTTAGGAGCCTGACTTCAGCTCAGGTCATGATCTCATGGTCCGTGCTTTCGAGGCCCATGTCAAGCTTTGCGCTAACAGCTCAGAGCCTGGAGCCTGCTTCAGATTCTGTCTCCTTCTCTCTCTGCCATCCCCTGCTTGCACTCTCTCACTTTAAAAAATAAACATTAAAAAAATTTTTAAAGAAAGAGATATCAAGAAATTGATCCCATTTACAATTGCACCAAGAACAATAAAATACCTAGGAATAAACCTAACCAAAGAGGTATAAGATCTGTACACTGAAAACTATAGAAAGCTTATGAAAGAAATTGAAGAAGACACAAAGAGATGGAAAAACATTCCATGCTTATGGATTGGAAGAATAAATATTGTTAAAATGTCAATACTACCCAAAGCAATCTACACATTTAGTGCAATTCCAATCAAAATTGCATCGGCATTCTTCTCAGAGCTAGAACAAACAATCCCAAAATTTGTATGGAACCACAAAAGACCCCAAATAGCCAAAGTAATGTTGAAAAAGAAAACCAAAGCTGGAGGCATCACAATTCCAGACTTTAGCCTGTACTACAAAGCTGTAATCATCAAGACAGTATGGTATTGGCACAAAAACAGACACATAGACCATAGGAATAGAACAGAGAACCCAGAATTAGACCCACAACTGTATGGCCAACTAATCTTCAACAAAGCAGGAAAGAGTATCCAATGGAAAAAAGACAGTCTCTTTAGCCATTAGCAAATGGTGCTGGGAGAACTGGACAGCTACGTGCAGAAGAATGAAACTGGACCACTTTCTTATACCATACACAAAAATAATTCAAAATGGATGAAAGAACTAAGTGTGAGACAGGAAACCATCAAAATCCTAGAGGTGAAAACAGGCAACAACCTCTCTGACCTTAGCCGCAGCAACTTCTTACTTGACATATCTCCGAAAGCAAGGGAAATAAAAGCAAAAATGAACTATTGGGACCTCAAGATAAAAATCTTCTGCACAACAAAAGAAATAATCAGCAAAACCAAAAGGCAACAAACAGAATGGGAGAAGATATTTGCAAATGACATATTGGGTAAAGGGTTTGTATTTAAAAAATATAAAGAACTTATCAAACTCGACACCCAAAAAACAAATAATCCAGTGAAGAAATGGGCAGAAGACATGAATAGACACTTTTCCAAAGAAGACATCCAGATGGCCAACAGACACATGAAAAGATGCTCAACACTGCTCATTATCAGGGAAATACAAATCAAACCCACATTGAGATACCACCTCACACTGGTCAGAGTGGCTAAAATTAACAACTCAGGCAACAATAGATGTGGACGAGGATGTGGAGAAAGAGGAACCCTCTTGCACTGTTGGTGGGTGCAAACTGGTGCAGCCACTCTGGAAAACTGCGTGGAGGTTCCTCAAAAAATTAAAAATAGAATTACCCTACAACCCAGCAATAGCACTCCTAGGAATTTATCCAAAGGATACCGGAGTATCAGAGGGGCACATGTACCTTAATGTTTATAACAGCACTATCAACAATAGCTAAATAACAGAAAGCGCCGAAATGTCCATCAGCTGATGAATGGATAAAGAAGATGTGGCATACATATACAATGGAATACTATTTGGCAATTAAAAAGAATGAAATCTTCTTGCCACTTGCAGCAACATGGATGGAACTGGAGGGTATTATGCTAAGTGAAATAAGTCAAAGAAAGATACATATTTTCACTAATATGTGGAATTTGAGAAACTTAACAGAAGACCATAGGTGAAGGGAAAGAAAAATAAGTTACTAACAGAGAAGGAGGCAAACCATAAGAGACTCTTAAATACAGAGAACAAACTGAGGGTTGATGGGGCTGGGAAAATGGGAGATGGGCACTGAGGAGGGCACTTATTGGGATGAGCACTGGGTGTTGTATGTAAGTGATGAATCGGGAATCTACTCCCGAAGCCAAGACCATACTGTATATGCTGTATGTTAGCTGACGTGACATTAAGTTATTAGGAAAAAGAAAAGCTAAGTGTTCTTTTAATCCTCTTTATTTCATCCATCGCCCCTCCCCCCCACACACCCTCTGGCAGCTACCAGTTTGTTCTCTGTATTTAAGGATCTGTTTTTTGTCTGTTTTATTTATGTGTTTGTTTCTTAAATTCCACATATGAGTGATATCATATACTATGTGTCTTTCTTTAACTGACTTGTTTCTCTTAGCATTAAACCCTCTAAGGTCCATCCATGCTGTTGCAAATGGCAAGATTTCATTCTTTTTTATAACTAACATTCGTGTGTGTGTGTGTGTGTGTGTGTGTGTGTGTGTGTATTCATCTAGGAATGGACACTTGGATTACCTCCATATCTCGGCTATTGTAAATAATGTTGCAATAAACATAAGGGTGCATATATCTTTTCACATTAGTGCTTTTGTTTTCTTTGGATAACTACCCAGTGGTAGAATTACTGGATTATATGGTAACTCTATTCTTAGTTTTTTTGAGGAAATTCCATAGTGTTTTCCACAATGGCTGTACAAATTTGTATTCCCACCACAGTGCACAAGAGTTCCCTTTTCTCCACAGCCTTGCAAACACCTGTTATGTCTTATGTATTTTATTTTAGCCATTCTGACAGGTATAAAAATATCTCATTGTATTTTTAATTTGCATTTCCCTGATGATTAGTGCTGTCGAGCATCTTTTCATAAGCCTGTTGGCCATCTGTCTTCATTGCAAAAATGTCTATTTAGGTCCTCTGCCCATTTTTAATTGGATTATTTGTGGGTTTTGTTGGTATTGAGTTCACAATACCACCCAAAGTAATCTATAGATTCACTGCAACCCCTATAAAAATTCCAACGTTTTTTTGCAGAGATAGAAAACCCATCCTAAAATTCATATGGTATTTCAAAGGACTTCCAATAGCCAAAACAATCCTGAAAAAGAAAAACAAAGCTGAAGGACTCACGCTTTCCTCATTTCAAACTTACCACAAAGCTATAGTAACCAAAACAGTATGGTACTGGCATAAAGACAGATGTAGAGATCAATAGAATAGAATAGAATAGAAAGCCCAGAAATAAACCCTGACCTACATGGTCAAGCGATTTTGTATGAAGGTGCCAAGACCATTGAATAGGGGAAAGCAGAGTCTTTTCAACAAATGGTGCTGAGAAAACTGGATCTCCACAAGCAAAAGAATTAAGTTGAAGTCTTATCTAACACCACATACAAAAATTAGCCCAAATTTTATCAAAGACCTAAAACCATAAAACTCATAGAAGAAAACACAGGGCAAAAGGTTCATGACATTGGGTTTGGCAATGATTTCCTTGATATGACACCAAAGATACAGGCAGCAAAAGAAAAATTGGCAAACTGGGCTTTATGAAAAACTTAAAACTTTGTATACCAAAAGGCACTATCAATAGAGTAACAAAAGAAACCCACAGAATGGGAGGAAATATCTGCAAAGGCCACATATCTGATACAGGATTAATACTTAGAATATACAGAGAACTCATAAAACTCAACATAAAAAAAAAACAAAAACAATTCAAAATAGTCAAAAGACCTGAGTAGACATTTCTCCAAAGAAGATATACAAATGGCCAATAAGTACATGAAATGATGCTTAGCATCACTAGTCATAAGAGAAACACAAATCAAAACCTCACACTCATTAGGATGGCTGCTATCAAAAAACAAAACAAATTAACACAAAACCAGAAAACAAGTGTTGGTGAGGATGTAGAGACAGTGAAGCCCTTGGGCACCGTTGATGGGAATGAAAATGGTAGAGTCATTATGGAAAATAGCATGGCAGGTCCTCAAAAAATTAAACACAGAATTATCATATGATTACCAGTGGTTCCACTTGTGTGTACATGCCCTAAAGAACTGAAAGCGGGGTCTTGAAAAGACATTTGTACATTCATGTTCACAGTAGTTAAGACATAGAAGCAATCTGAGCATCTAGCAATGGATGAAAAAATAAGCAAAACGTGGCAAATACTTACTATTTATATTATTCAGCCTTAAAAAGGAAGGAAATTCTGACCTATGCTACAACATGGATGAACTTTGAGAACATCATACGAAGTGAAATAAGGCAGACACAAAAGGGCAAATACGGTATGATTCCACTTACATGATGTACACAGAATAGTCAAATTGATGGAGGAAAAAAAAAAAGTAGATTAATGGTTGCCAGGCACTCAGGGGAGGAGGGAATAGGAAGTGACTGTTTAACTGGTATACAGTTTCAGTTAAGAATGATGGAAAAGGATGGTGGTGATGTTGTACAACAATATGAATATACTTAATGCCACTGAATCATACTCTCAAAAAGGGTGAAAGTGATAAATTTTACGTTATGTATATTTTACCACAATAAAAAGAGTCAAGTGGATAGATTTCCATTTTTGCTAAGCAAAAATATTCCACACTACCCCTCTAATAAAGCAGCCAAGAAAAAAAAGAAAAAGGTGGTCCGTAGAGAACAAAATCTAAAATATAAAAGGATAAATCGAGAGAACAGTAGATCTTATTTCTTTCTCTGAAAACTGAATGAGTTGAACCATGGTTTCTTCCAAACTTGGAAAACTTCATGTTTCTATGAGAAGGAAGATAAAATATTATTCTACACTGCTAGACCAGGTTTTTTTTTTTTTTTAATTACAGGACCAAGACTAATTTAGAATTCTTTGCAGAAAGGAACATATTTAAATTCAGAAGACCCTTCCTCTGAGTATAAAAATAAATGTAGTCTATCACACACACTCACAGTTCAGAGGTCGCAACCTTCAACATCTCTCAGTGAATGAACACAGGAAGTCCACTCTGTCTCACGTGTCTGGAGGTACGAATGCCAGCCTATAAAATGGAGCACCTGAGTCCTCCCTACAATTTGGCAGCTAGTGTTCACCACACCCTGGTGTTCTCCACTTGCTGAAATATCAAAACGGCAGCTTTCCAGACAAAGTGAGGATGGTTGGTTGGAGCACCAAAGGATCCTTCCCTCTAAAAAGAGTTTGCTTTGAGGAACTGAACATGTTCTCTTAAAAACTGCATTTTAACACGTAATGCTACTTATAGTAGTTTGAAATATACACAACTTCTTAAAAATACAGACTTTGCAAGGCACACCAAGACTGAGGGGAGGCTACCTTTAGAGTCAAGAGCAATCACACTGGGGACCCCAAATTTTTTTTTTAGGTTTTCAGAACGATCAATCGCAGGTTCGCTTTAAATAAAAACAAATGAAGTAACAAGAAAAGGATGCAACCAAAAACGTCTGAAATACTAAAGCCACGACTGTGTTGCTTCAAGGAGTCACCCTGCTTGTGGGTATTACCTCATGGTTTCCCTGAAGGATTACATACCCTGCACTCTAATGGATTATGGGAAATATGGGACTGTTTATACTGAAGAACACACCCTGATCAGGTAGAAAGTTCTCATTTGTTAACAGTTTAAAAAGTCGAGGCAATATGGCTGATTGATAACAGATAATTACTAGGAACAAGATAGATTTTAGAAAAAAACCTGATTTCCTACTAATAGGGAAAACAATCTCAATTTCTATTCTGCTCATATACAATTAACAGGAAATATAGAATATTCCTTCTGTATACAGAGGTAAGACCCAAGGAACTGCAATAAAGCAAAGTGTCACATATGAGAGCCTACTTGCCCATTACACAGAGAAGCTGAAGAACCAAGGGCCTCTTCCCCATCTGCCCTGCAGCTCAAATACAAGCACATGACAGAAGTCCCACCAATCGATGCATCCACCCTTGACTCTAAATGGGGAGCAAATGTTGCATAATAGGGACCTTCTACAAGGTACATTCCCTGGTGACAACTGTTTCTGGAAAAACAGGGTTTCTGAGGTAACAACAGAAGCAGAACCAGTGGCAAAGTTCAGTCTACACTGCCAGCCAGCACTGTTTGTGATACAGGGCATGCCAAAGTGTTTGGTCATAACAGCAGTAGTGACCTCAATGGTTAAGTTCTGTGGCACGATTTTGGCCATTATGCTTAGGTAGGTGACCCAAAATCTGATTCTAGAGCTCTTCTAGAGATTCTGGAAGCTATTCACTATCACTTTGAAATTTGACCGATACACTTAACTTTAATTTCTCTATCAGTGAACTAAGGGTAATACTGTATACCTTGAAAGTAGCAGAGAGAATTAAATGAGATAATGTATGTTTGTCAACCTCTCAGAAGAAAAAGGTAAGTGATTCAGCCAGCAAAATCGAGTTTATTAGGGAATAGCAGAGGAACTTCAATTTGGAACAAGCAAACTATGGCGAACCACAGGCAAGTCTGGGCAACAAAGGAGGAGAGCGTCTTTCTATGGAGAAAAAGAAGTTGGGAGGGTTGTTTTAAAGAAAAGCTCACTGGGGAAAAAAATAAGCGTTCAAAGTGGTGGTGCCTTCTCATTGGCTGCAGGTGGCTGGAGGTGGTAGCGTCTGATGGGCTGTAGGCGAAAGGCAGCTTGCTCGGTCCAGAGGAAATCTTCCTTCTTCCTGTTGGACTACGCAAGTCCTAACGAGTGTTATGTGCACAAGAGGGCAACCTTCATGATTTCTTGACTATAATTTTGAGTTAGGTTTCCTTGACATATTTTCACATGTTAAGTCTCTTTGTAAACAATAAGCCAATATTGTGACAATTTACTAAAATGTAACTCTATGTCAGGTGTCAGATAAAGCATTATATTTCACGAGTGAGAAAAACAATAGTTAACGTTAATGATGGCATCCCCTTAGCCAAGCATTGTGCTGACCATGTAATGTATTTTACCTTATTTAACTGCCAGCACGACTTTAAAAGGCGGATTTTATCATCCCCCATACAAAGCAAGTAGAGTTAATAGTAATAATAATCATGGCAACAAATCACATGATGGAAATATGTACTGGAGTTCACAGAAAGAAAAATATTGTACATGAATGATTTTGGGTGACAGAAATATTGCTATAATTTAAGGGAGATAATACAGTAGCCAAACCATGAGAGCCAGAGTTGCTAATTCCTGAAATTCTAGTGTCCATTATTTGGCAACTTACTTGAGGAATTAATTTAAAATAGCATTTTCTTCTTGACTTACGGTTAAGGCAGTTTTGCTTATTTGAGATTTGACTATACTTTGGAATTAAAATGTCAAAAAGTATTCAGTAGCAACATAGCCCTTTTATAAATAAATCATACTTTTTATGGGCTGTATCTCTGGAATACACTTGGTTGAAGGCTCATTATTGGCACTTACCATAGAATCCTTTTTGTGTATTATTATCAACGTTCCTGCTTTCTTCCCAGGTCTCTGAAAGACCCAAGGCACATAAGCACCTTACAGCCATATACAAAGTAGTTCTCCATAGATGTTTGCCATTCCCTACAGAGTACTGAGGAATGCTCCTATCTGGATGAGTGCCACAATACACAATTGGTGTACCCCTTGGGCCTTGCTTAAAGATCCCTAACTTCTGAAGGCTCAACTGCCCGGTTACCCCATTCCACTTCCTCTGAGCAAAGTCCTGATTTAAATTTATTTCTCACTGGAGTAAGAGACATTCTGTTCATATCTCTCCAAAGAAATGAACTCATTCCCGTCTCTAAAGTAAACTTACGTCACCCATATTTGAAGATATGGGCTCTTCTTATGCAAGTAGTGAATGAGGTTTTTATCTATAAATCACTTGACTGCAGCCTTTTGAATATTTGGCAAAGGCAGTTTTATATGGAACTACAAGATAAAAGTGATACCAAAGGTCAACAAAACCAAGTATTAAACTTTGTTCCTTTCCCCTAGCAACTACATAAAATATGCACACAGTATATCCCGTCATCACTAAGTCAAAACTTGATTGATCTAGGGTAATTAAATCATATATTCAGCAAGTTCACTCCTTGGTTTTCTGACCTCTGGTCTGAAGTTCATGGAGATAACATATCTGAATCCCAGTGTGACCATAAACACAAAGATCACTATCACAGGGCTGACTGAGAGAACAGGTTTTCACATTCCAAGTCCATCAAGCATGTGCCTTTGTTGTAGAAGATATTCAAGCAATAAAAATGCAAACTTTTCCCACCATCCCTGAAGCACACAGCTGTGAAAACATCCTCCTTTACCGAATGTATCAGTTGATAATATTCAGGAAAAAAAAAAATTATGTGGTCATTTGTTACTCTTTTCTCATTCTGTGCTTCACTTTCCCCAGAAACAGGAAGAAGCCCCGTAGGGCACTAGGGAGAGATGGGCAGTCAGGGGAAGAAAATCTCTGGTGTGTCTAAACCAAGGCAAGAGCAACAGGGATGATGAGAGGGAAGCAAGTAGAGGTATCACACGCTACCGATGTGATACACTAACTGAGAGACCCAAAGACACGAACATCTTTTGAACGGAAACACATCTGATTTTATTATGAAATTAACATACGTTCAAGAGGCAGACAGGCAAACTGGCTAAATAAAAAGGTTTTGGAATTAGACCTGAGTTGAAATGCTGGCCCTACCTTTAACAGCTGTGTGACAGGAGAGGTCTTGAAACCTCTCTGAGCCTTATCTGCTAAGAGGAAAATGCCTACCCTAAGAGGTTGGGCAGAGATTAAAGGAGATAATTTATGTTAACACCTCTGGGCACCAAAAAAAAAAAAAAAAAAAAAAAAAAAAAAAAAAAAAAGCGAGACAGACAGATGGGAAGAAAAAGGTTGTTATTATTAGCAGAGAACTGGCATTGTGTATACACCAAAATCACTGCTCATATGCAGCTTCTAATAAACAGTAATAAAATGAGAAGTATATTCTATAAACACTCCAGAACTTTTCTGTCCACCACATATTAAGATGAAATATATTCTACAAACACTCCAGAACTTTAGGGTCCACCACATATAAAAATATGTGTAAAGTTTTTCTATCTTGCCTATGTTCACATATATCATTTTTACAATAAAGATAAATTGTACCTTGGAAAAAAACAAAGGCTAAAAGTGGGTCAAACATATGTTTGTTTTCATATTAATTATAGTAGAAGCTAAGAGATAAACATGTAAAGGTAAAATATTTCCAGAATTATTTTCAGAGAGCCGTTCATTAAAAGAACAAAGTAAACAGCAAATGAAAGTTACAGAAAATCTTTGGATTTAAGTAAAAGAACCATGCTGAACAAATCAAAGCTGTCCAATAAAGGAGCAAATTGCCCTGTATGACAATGAGCTGTGTGGGGTTAGATGTAAAGCAAGTCAAGGCTAGAAGTCTACTTTGATGAAATAGTCTATAAAATACACTCAACTCAGGGGCTCTGCAACCAGAATGATAAAACGTTAAAGATTTCCTTCCAATTCTAAGATCCTATAATCTTTGAACACTATAATGCACAACCAACTCTCTGGTGTCCACGGTAGGATAGAGTTTACCTCTAACATGGTCCCTATTAAGAGAAGGGTCTCCAAATTCGGGAAAGAGACAGATTTGCCACTGAATTCAACTATGAGAGAAGTTAAATTAATAGATCTGATGACTCCCCCCTACCCCCCATCTAACACTCCTGGAAACATCTCCTGTTTTCCTCTCTTTTGGCTACTTTTTTTTTTTCTTCCCTGGATGCTTTGCTTATAATCTATTCAGTCTAATTCCATAAATATTTACTGACTTCTAGGAAATCTACCCCCCTGAAACAGACTGAAACTCAGAAGAAGATTTATATACCAAGACTGTTTACTACAGTATATTTTAATATAAAAATTTCCTCTAAGGGGAGATTAAATGTTATACAGCTATTAAATGGTGTTTTCAAATAATATTCCATGACATGGGAAATCCCACAATATAATTTTAAATGAAACTGTGATATAAAATGACAAATTCAGCACAATTCTCAATGCAGAGTAAATGTGTATCACATATATGTTTACGCCAGAAGGAAATACATAGCAAAATGTTAACAAAGCTATATCTAAGTGGTGGAATTTTTAGGTTTTTTTTGTAAATCTGTTTCCCAAATTATCTAAAATAATCATATTTCCATTTTATGATCGTGAAAAAAAAGAAATACTATTTTAAAAAATAAACACGGGCAAAATACCCCTCTGTTTGGTTATCTTGGATTTGTAACTCTGAAAGCGACAATTCCTTTAAAGGAGGAAGCCTGGTATAAAAAAAAAATAAGTTTGCATCTGACCCTGTGTTTGAGATGGTTGCTATGCACAGTGCTGTCTTTAAATTAATCAGTAAACAAAGAACAGCTGGGACAATATCAGTTTTATTGAGGATGTGGAACAACAAGAACTCTCAAACATAGCTAGTAAGGATATAAATCAGCATAAGCACCGTAAAGAATAATTTCATAGTATCTAGTAAAGCTGAAAAGATTTGTCCCAGACTAAACAGTAATTTATTCCTAGTTACATACCCTAGGGAAAACTTTCATACATGTGCATGAGGAGACACGTACAAGCATGCCCACTAACAAACTGTTCGATAATGAAAAAATCTGAAACAACTCAAACATTAACAGGACAATGGATAAGTGAATTGTGAAACAGTCATTCAGTGGAACACAATACAGCAGTCAAAATGAGGTGTATATCAACATGGATAAATCTCAAAAGTATAAGCTAAAAAAAAGTTACAGAAGTATATATATAGGATACATACAACAGAATGAGATTTATACTAAGTCAAAACATATAAAAGAATATTAGATACTGTTTAGAGTTGTATAAATATGGAGTATAAGGTAAAGCCACGAAAAAAATGTGTGGGCATGATGAACACCAGTCAGATCATTGATTCCCTATAGAGAGGAAAGGAGAAAAAATGTTAGGGAGGGTCACAAAAAGTGGTGAAGGGCACTTGAAGTTATTTGAAATGTTTTTCTTTGGGGGGGCAAAAAATATCAAACAAATATGGTAAAATACTAAAGTCTGACAAAGTTGGTAAATGAAGATTCAGGTGTTTGTTATTTTTGCTATATGCTGAAATATTCCAAATGAAAAAAAAAAATTAGGTAGCAGTTGGCAATCTCTACTGGGGACAAGGTTCTCTAGCCACAGCCGTAATTCTTAAAATCTTTCAGGTCTGAGACCCCTTTGCAAACCCGATGGAAGCTATGGTTCTGCCTCCCACAAGGGCTTCTGACACCACCACAGTTCCATCCTCAGTTACCATGAGAGCCATTCAGGAAAACATACCCTTCTCCAGCCACGTGGTGCCAAGGTAATTCTACTCATGCTAAGAGTTAGCAATACTAGACAATTCTAGACAGTTAGAGAGTGAATGACACACTGGCTGCTCAGAAAGATAGCCTGGGACAAAGAGAAGACCTCCACAGAAGAAAGACCAGCAGAGTGTTTGACAACTAGTGAGAAGGCTAAAAAGTCAGCGATATGCACGCAACTCAGTGTCTTCAAAGCTCATTTAAAAGGTTTGGAAGCGTTAAAAGGAATGTTCTTATACTCAATTGAGCTCTGGTAGAAATCCAAAGTTTTAAGTTAAGGAATGACTGATAATGAAGATCAGTGCGATTTTTGTTCACACTTCTCAAAACTTCCCTCTGTTTGCACCTCTTATTTAATACCATTTAATTTGGTTAGTTTGTATGCTACTATTTGGCCAACGTTTATGCTTAGCTTTTCCAGTAAAGCACTGTATTATTTTCAGCAAGTCCAGATGAATGGAAAAGTATGTCTCTTTCAGTCAGTGACTCCATGAACTAAGCTCAGGAAACCTGTAATGAAAGCAACAGCTGACAGTGGATCTAAATCGCTGGCTAAGTCCCTAGAAGCACACAGTCTCTCCAAGGTGAGGCTAAAAACTCAAACCTATGAAAAAAAACCAATAAATACCATAACTCAACATGCATGTGAAAGTCTTCAACTGATTTAATGATCCCAGGTGGGTTTTTCCTCTGCAAGTTCTAGATCTGTGGTACACAAAACTGTCCCAGAAATACCAACGTTGTAAGCTTAACAATGCTGTGTGAACGCTCCAATTTCATTATCACCTTTCATTGTCTCCACGTCTTCCACCTTTCTATCCCAATCGAAATCTTTTCCTTACACATACTTGCCCTCCCCCCCCCCCCCCCCGCCCCTCCAGCTGTCCTGTTATCTTCCTCTACTTTATCTCATTGTCTCTACTCCTGGACTACACATTTGCTGCCTCCCAGAAAAAAAGAGGAACCAGGCACAGAACTGGAGACCTGGAGGAACGATAATGGGCTAAAGAAGACACTTCCATCTCACTCTTCTCTCCTGGTGATGTCCTTCCCTGCCATCCATCTTTCCAACAGAAAAAAAAAATCCAACAGATTTTTTATGAAATCTAATCTGAATGAAGCTTGTACTATATCATATATGCACAACTTCTTAAGACTTTCTAAGAACTCTCTGGGAAGCAAATAATTACAAAGAAAACCATGCCGCTTAATAAAACTGCAAAGCACAAACTGATTTAGTTCTGCCCTGGGGTGAGGAGGGGTTTGGGAAGAAGAGGGCCTCTCTGGCCGTCACAGAGACTGGGGGCGCTACTGGTATTTAGTGGAAAGGGATGTTAATCATCCTCCCATACACAGGGCAGTCCCACACAATGAAGGCTGGTCCACCCAAAATGCCAGTAATGCCCCCAGCCCACACTCTCCCACTCTTGTTATGAAACACTGGACCGCAGACATTCACTGTGCCAGATAACTCCAGCTAATTTCAATAAATACTTGGCTAATTTTGACATTTTCTGGCTTTTAGGAACATGTAAAATCGGGCATCAGGTTGTCCAAATTCCCGATGCTGCACAGAATTCTGGGAAGGGACAAGTTGGTGGTGGCACATGCTCCAGTGGGCCGTGTTGCCTCCTAGTGTTTGGAAATCCTAATTAAAATAACTATGTTTTGAGTTCGGTATCGCTATGTTTGGGGACTTCTTCACTTATACTTGATGCAGCACTCTGCTGAGCCAAAACAGCTACAGGGGCCATTTTTCCCTGAAAATGAGTCAAGGCAGTTACACAACCCTCCACAGGGATCAGCGCACAACGGCCTCGGAGGGAGTGCAGGAGGAGACCGGTAAACATCTCTCCCCTTCATCAGTTCAAGTTCCAGCTCAGATTCCTCTTGACAAAACAAACATGGCTTTTATATCACAGTAATTCTTTTGTAGCAAGCAACTCATTCTCACATTCCTTCTCTAGCTTATTTTCCCCCATAATTCTTTACCCTTTGCCCGCAGTCCCCCCTCCCCGCCATGTTGTACTATTTGTATGGAAAAAAAAAATTTAAGAGTTGCTTCTTGCCAAGTGTGACATCAACTCATTCTTATTTAGTGATGTCCAGCGAGAACTTGCTCTCCCAAAACGTTTGCTCATTTTGAAGCAACAAGGTTACTAACTGTAGTTTGTTTTTCCGGTCACTTGTTTTTGATGCATTAGTGTATCTTCTGAAACAAGTAACATAGCGCCTCATTTCTTTGGCCCAAGGCACTATACATGTATACAAAGGTCTTTTCAAATACCTTCAGGAAGACTATGTACTGCCTCTGTTGACAGAAAGGAAAAAAGATAACCAGAGAAATTAATAATTTTAACCTCCGTGAAAAAGATACCCCTGCTAATCAGTAGCAAGAAGGAACTACCAATGTTATAGACAATGCAAGCCCAAAATTCTATTCTAGGTGAAGAACTTTTGTTACTTAGGAAGGAAAAAAAAAAAAAAAAAAAAAGAAAAGAAAAGAAAAATGAGTGACTCTTAAAATAGTATTTCAGATATATTACACTACTTCATGTTTAACATCACTTTGGTAAAGCACCACTTGATGAATAATTTTGGAAAGCCAACAATTTTATTCCACACATAAAAGAAGCTAAAATTCAGATTTTCAGTTAGCTTATTGGAAAAATTGGTGCTGGTATTCTCAATATGTGTCCAACTATGACAGAACTACTGAACTATGTCAGGTACTAATCCTCTCTCATGAAATCTTCTTTAAAACCCTGTCCCTTCCATTTCTCTGTTAATTAAAAGGCACAAATAGAAACGATATTCTTCTCTATTCCCTTCTTTCAGGGAACATTAGCAGCAAACCTGCCTTAATTATCAGAATGCAGAAATTAATTCCCAGTGTGGGTTGGTCCTAGGCATGAGTAACAATTCTAATTCCAGTATTTGCTGACCACGAGGGCATTGAGGAACCCAGTCACATACAAAAGGTTGTGTGATGATTCTAACATCTTTCTGGTTCATTTTCTGGGATGCCATGGCATTTGGGGGTTTCCAGTGTTACCCTAGAGAGGTCGGTTTAGATCCAAAGCAATAAGGCATACTTTCAAAGGGGTCACTCATGGCTCAGAAGGCTTTAGGTAGCTCTATAAGGGGGGGGGGCTTCAAAGTCTTCAGAAATACAAAGTTTCAAACAAACCAGGAAAGGAACAAGAAAGCATATACCTTCCTAGGGAACTGCAACTATTTAACAAAAAACAAGTGCAAAAACTCTATAGAGAAAAATAAGAAAATCGTAAGTTGCACGTCTGGGGTGTGCGTGCATGCATGTGTGTGCGTGTATTAAGTCAGCCTGAAAAAGACAAAGGAAAAGGCCTTGAAAGTTGTAATTATAGAAAATTGCTCAGGTGACTTCATCCCACCCACATGCTTTTGATTTTCAAAAAGTATGACGAGCACTTTTTAAGTTAGTGTTCCGGAAAGGCTGCAGCTGTTCAGCACAGATTTCACATGCTCAGTTAAGAACATTATTTTATCAACATAAAGGTTAATGGCTTCTAAATGAGGGTAGCAATTTCCAACGTGAGTACCGTACATTCATATTAGCAGTCACTCTGTTTAAAGATACAGACCCAGAAAGATGAGCTGGTCCTTGGCATGTTCAGTAAAATAGTAATATGGAGATTCATAAACCCCTCAACTCCCACCCAAGATATTAGCTTGCCCTTTATAAAACATTACATCTGTGTTTGAGCACATGAGCATAGAGGCTTTTGCCATGACTATAACACTGCATTCAATGGACCCACAGCAAATCAAGTCAGAAAATCAGAGCAAACTTTGAAAAACACCTGCCCCTTCTAGTTCCTGCCACACTCCCGACCCCACTCCTTCCCCAGTACCACCTTAACTGTTCTCCGTGACAAGAGGGGCACTATAATGGTGCTAGGCCAGGAAAGGTTCAGTGTGCAGCACCAGAATGACTCCTACTACTGACTGTGGTTTTGCAGGGTCAATTTAAAAAATTAATTTCCTGTAAAAAATAAAAGGAAAATAAAAGGAAAACCTAATTTAAAATAGGGTACCTGCGTGGCCCAGTCGGTTAAGTGTCCGACTCTTGATGTCAGCTCAGGTCATGGTCTCATGGTTTGTGAGTTTGAACCCCACATCAGGCTCTGTGCTGACAGTAGAGAGCCTGCCTGGGATTCTCTCTGTCACCCTCTCTCTGTGCCCTCCTCTCTCTCTCTCTTTCTCTCTCTCTCTCAAAAATAAACATTAAAAAAATAAATGCTAAGAAAATAATAAAATACAATGGAATCAAAGGTCATTAGGGGAATCTATCACATCCTACCATTGTTAAGTGCAGACCCCAACACAAAGAAACATAACTTGCAACCCCAATGGGAAGAAAACTATACTTCACTACCCTAGCAGGAGGGAGAAAGATTTTTCTCCTTGCCTGCAACAGCCCACACAGTGAGACACTGTCATAACACAGCCTATGAAAAACTACTATACTTCAAACTCCCAGTTCAGTCCGATGAACATTTTTGTTTATAGCAGCCCTCCCCACTCCCCCCTTTCCATTATAAAAGAGCGTTCCTCTCCTTCGTTTTTCAGGGTGCCTATGGTTTTGCCATAGCTTGCTGGTCCCACATTGCAATTCTTTAATATTCTTGAACAAAACCATTTTTGCTGGTAAAATAACTGCCAATTATATTTTTAAGGTTAACACTCCCTTCCCAGTTCTGCCATTATTCTGCTCCTCCCAGCAAACAACCCTATAGCTCCTTTCCACTCCCTGTACTTCCTGTATCCACTCTGTCAAGTTCTGTTATTTCTTCCTTGAAAATGTGTCAGATTTGCCCTTCCTTCGACTGTGCCCCCACCAATCCAGACTTTCATCAGCCCGTCACTAGAAAATTACAATGGTCTCCTAACTGTATGCCCATCTCTGGCTACTGTCATACCAATCATCAAAAAAGCACAGCTTTGGGGGCGCCTGGGTGGTTCAGCTGGGTTAAGCATCTGGCTCTTGATTGTGGCTGGGTCATGATCTCACAGCTTGTGAGCTCAGGCCCAGTGCCGAGCCTGCATCAAACGCCACCAATGGGTTCCATGCTGATGGTACGGAGCCTGCTTAGGATTCTCTCTCTCTCCCTCTCTGCCCTTCCCCTGCTTGCACACACATGTGCGCGTGCTCTCTCTCAAAATAAATAAACTTAAAAAAAAAAAAAAAGCACAGCTTTCAACTTGCCAATACCTTGTGCTCTATTACAACACACCCAAAACTATAATTGCTTCTTAGAACATCACCTCCAAATTCCTTTCCCTGGCTTTTAAAAGCATCTATGAACTGGCCACAGTTTAGCTTTCTGACCTTCCTTCTTCCTCCTCCTCAAGATGCACCCCTCTCTTTGGTCCAGCAGCTATCTCACAGTCTCCACCCTATCTCCCCAACACTGGCATACTCAGGCTCACTCTGCTCCTCCTTTCCTCCCACCTAGGGACTCTCTTCCTCCACCCCTCCTGATGCAAGCCAGCACATCCTGCCCAACTCCCACCTGTTCCTTTAGGATCAGCTCAATTAATGATTCCTCTGCATGGTTGTTTTCTAGGACTATGGCCCCCCTCTTCCAGTGTGATGCAAAGAACCGGGTCTTTGGAATATGACAGACTTGAGTGTAAATCTCTGCGGAAATTGAACAGGTTGTCTACACCACAACACTGTCATACCTAAGCATTCTTAACTACAAAATAAGGCTGATTGAATACCTCCTTCATAGGATTCTTCTGAAGATTAAAAAAGAAACTGCACAGACAGCAACTAGTGTAGCACTTGGCACATGGTAAAGCAGGCATTCAACGAATGATAGGTATTATGCACTATGCTTCTAAAATTCTAGGCTTTGAGTTCATTGTGATTTTTTTTTTTTCTACTAGCTTGTAAAACTCCTCAAGGGAAAAATTAGTGCCACATCCAACTGCATCTTACTTTTTCATAATTTCAACTCCCTGGACAGTCAAGAAATGGGGAAAACCACACAAATTGGCCCACAGGTCCCCCAAATAGTTATTATAAATGTCATGCGCTAATGCCTATGTATTTTAGTAACAAGAACCCCCCAAAGGCTTACTGACTTTTATTTTGTTTCCAAGGTGACAGGAGCAAATTAGGAGGTGACTGCACTGCTACTTTCCATCAGAAAAGGAAACAACAGGAAAAAAATCATAGAAAGTAAACATACGCACATGATCTATACGAAATAGTAAACAAAATAAAGTCTAGCAACCAAAGCCTCTGTTCTAATTGAGATATTAGCAAGTATTGAGTTAGAGACAATGTTAAAAAATACAGAGAGAAACGTACAAAGTTAAAATGATGGTGGTCAAAGTCCACTGACCATAATTGTTAAAATCAGAAGGAATCTTTGCACCATTACCGCAATTATCTGTTGAGCCAATATGTACAAAATATATGCTACACATAAGCCATGCTGCTCACATAAACTAATCCTCCCCCATTAACTCCCTGAGGTAGGTATTAGTATCCTTATTTTACAGATTAAGAAACCAGGGCTCAGAGGGGTGAAGCCACTCGCCCAAGATCACAGGGCCAATGTGTGACATTTTCCATCCCTGAACTAACTCCAAGTCTGTGCTCTTTTCCCATAATGCCACACTGCCCCTCCATACTCTTATGAATTGCAAGAATTGATTCTAAGTTATAAAAGGGATCCTTCTGCTTAAACATATATAGTAATGGAGAGTTCATTATTCTGCCAGATAGCACAGGGGTTATGAGCACAGATTTTTAAATTTTCTTTATTTTAGAGAGAGAGTGCACAAGCGGGGGGGAGAGGAACAGGGTGGGAAGAGAGAGGAAGAGGGGGACAGGGTGGGGTGGCGGGGGGGGGGGGGGGGGGGAGAGATTCTTAAGCTCCATACTCAGTACAGAGCCTGATGCAGGGCTTGAACCCAAGGCCCTGGGATCATGACCTGAGCCAAAATCTAAAGTCTCAACCGACTAAGCTACCCAGGTACCCCAAGCACAGACTTTTGAGACCAGTGAGATCTAGGTTAAGAATAGCTGTTTGGCGGGGCACCTGGGTGGCTCAGTTGGTTAAGCGTCGGAATTTAGCTCAGGTCATGATCTCACGGTTCGAGAGTTCGAGCCCCACATTGGGCTCTGTGCTGACAGCTCACAGCCTGAAGCCTGCTTCGGATTCTGTGTTTCCCTCTCTCTCTCTGCCCCTCCCCTGCGCTCGCGCTCTCTCTCTCTCTCTCTCTCTCAAAAATAAACAAACATTAGGGGCGCCTGGGTGGCGCAGTCGGTTAAGCGTCCGACTTCAGCCAGGTCACGATCTCGCGGTCCGTGAGTTCGAGCCCCGCGTCGGGCTCTGGGCTGATGGCTCAGAGCCTGGAGCCTGTTTCCGATTCTGTGTCTCCCTCTCTCTCTGCCCCTCCCCCATTCATGCTCTGTCTCTCTCTGTCCCAAAAATAAATAAACGTTGGAAAAAAAATTTTTTTTTAAATTAAAAAAAAAAAATAAACAAACATTAACAAAGAAAAAAAAAGAATAGCTGTTTGGCTAGGGACCAAAAAGGACCCATATGACAAGTCTGCTGTTAGAATTAAATATGAGATGCTGCATGAAAAGCGCTTTGCTCATTGCCTGATGTATTGTAATTGCTTAATAAATATTACCATCATAATGATTATTGATAGAGAGTTCTTTATTATTTATTTCAAACCAAAACTACCCTCCCAATAACTTCTCCCCATTGGTCTCCATTCTGGTCACTGGGACTTCACAGAAGTAAATCTAATTCTATAGCCATTCAGCAGCTATATTATGTTAGAAGACAGATGTGATCTCCTAAAAATTATCTCTTCTCCAACCTAAAAATTCTTATCTGCTTCAAGACTTCTTTGCTTGACAAGGTTTCCTGACAACAACTTTCTGGTCACTCTATTTAGAACATACGAACATTATAAAGATCTTAAACATTACACCCAGAACGCTCTTGCAGGTAGAGAGTAACCAATGTCACGTACGGTGCCGAGACTACTGTTTCTACTTTCTGATCTTGGTATCAATAAAAGTCCCCCTACTTCCACTGAATTCTGTTGAGCTAGTTTTCCTACAACTTGTGCTTATGCAACTGATTTTTTTTCATCTAATGCAAGATTTGACATTTATTCCTTTTAAATGCCATTGTGGTTTCAGCCCACCTTGCAAGTCTGTTGAGGTCATTCTGAACCTTGGGATCAGTCATGCATCATGTTAGGTATTCTAACATTTTATCACCTGCAAATTTAATTAATATGCCTCTACCTCTTTATTTAAGGTCAATAAACAAAATTTTAATGAACATGAAATACGTCCAGAGTCCCTTGGTAGGAGCTAAGTCAATTGATATGATGTTGAATAAGATAGAGGTCAAGGTCAGAACCCTGAAGCATCTTACTTGCAATCTTCTCATGGGCATATCCTGAAAAATTTTGAGTTTGCAAAAGACAAGGCCGATGGAGACAAAATAATAGGCTATAAATATTTTAATTATTTTCTAATGTTTACTTTTGAGAGAGAGAGACAGAGAGTGAGGGGAGGGAGGGGAAGAGGAGAGGGAGACACAGAATCTGAGGCAGGGTCCAGGCTCTGAGCTGTCAGCACACAGCCCGATGCAGGGCTCAAACTCACAGACCATGAGATTGTGACCTGAACCGAAGTCAGACGCTCAACCGACTGAGCCACCCTGGTGCCCTGAGGCTATAAATATTTTAAAAGGGAGCAAACTCTTAAGATGCAAAGTTGGAACCAATGGATGGAATGTTAGTGATGCACATTTCGTTATCTCCCCATCCCTCCCCCCCTTTTTAATGCAACTACAGCTGAACCTTGAACAACATGGTTTGAATTATGTGGGTCCACTTATAAGCAAATTTTTTCAATATAGTACAGTACTGTAAATGTATTTTCTCTTCCTTATGATTTGAATAATATTTTCTCTAGCTTACTGTATTGTAAGGATATAGTATATAACACATACAAATTAGGTGTTAATTGTTTATGTTATTGGTAAGGCTTCTGGTCAATAACAGGTTATTAGCAGTTAAGTTTTAGGGAAGTTAAAGTTATATGCAGAGTTTTGACTGTGCAGGGGCCCAGCACCCCTGGCCCCTACAATGTTCAAGGGTCAACTGTACTTTGTTCTATGTCTAAACTTCTGGTACCTCATCTGTTCTTTACAATTCGTTAAAGATGACAGTTCAGTAATTTCATCTACAAGTTCTTTCAGTTCCCTGGCTGGAGGGATGTTCTTTCAGCTCCCAGGGTGAAGGGACAGAGTGGGGGTGAGGAGACAAGCACCAGAAAACAATACTTTTTGATCGGCTATTTGGACTTACCGCGTCTCCCATCTGGGATTTTTAGCTGTTCTATCATTCCAGTTAGTTAGCTTTCTTCTTGACAGAAAATATGGAAAAAGAGGCGTTAAATAGTTCTGTTCTGTCATACATTAACATCACCTCATCTTGTACAAGAAGCTCGCTATGTCTACTCCCTGCTGTTCTGCTCTGAACATAACCTTTTGTATTTCTGGTTATCCTTCGTGTCGCTCACCTCAGAGGCCTCTGGGTATCCTAGCTTTTATATATCCTAACACTATTCGTTCAAGTCCATATCACTCTTTTATACCTATCTTTGCTTACATTTGCTTCATTCTACACTGAGGATACATACTTTTAAAATTAGAGCATCTGGAATGTTCTCTGTCCAGCCACAGTGATCACTTCAAATATCTCACTTTCTTCTTCCTCATCATCATGATTTGTGTAAATATGCAGCACATCAATTTAGAGAAAGTAAAAAAGATGATGAAGGAGATGGGTTTATATCTCAGTGGGGTGAACTATTAGAAAGTATGTTCTACAAGAGCAATGATCTTCTATTTTGCTAGAGGCTCACCTACTAGAACAATGCCTACAGCTCCCATAGCCACTCAAAGATGTATTGAACAAATGAACAATCAAAATATCAAAGGATAGTAAGACTTTAGCAGGCCACAACAGAGGAGACAGATTTCAGACAGAACAGCGTGAACAAAGGCTTGGAGGTGGTGAAGCAAAGGAAGCGGTCCACTGTGGCCTGGAGCTCAAGACACACGTGAGCAGTGGGAGATGAGGACTTAATGACTTCTTGAGATCTTCAGGTCAAACTGAGGAGCTCAGCCCTGAATCAGGCAGGCAGTCTGGAGCAACTAAATATTCCAAGCAGGAATCACGTAACTTGAAGTAGGCTTAAGAAAGATTCCGGCAGAGGTATGCAGAATTAATTAAAAGGAGTTAAAAATGGTCATTAAAAATGTATTTACTCATACAGGCTTAGGAAAAAACCCTGGCCAGGGATAGTTAATATCTTTCTACGTACTTTCTATTTGAACCCACAGCATCTGCCTTAACAACCTGTGTCCTGCCCCCACGTTGAAAGGAGTTAAGAGTCATGAGTATTACTAAAGCAAAGTAGGGATAAAACAAAGCCAAAATAAAGAGGTCACAAAACTGTAGCTTCTTGCCAGAATTTACTGCAAGCTGGAGGAGGATTGGCTTCCACTTGCTAAAAGAATGGGTTAGTTGTTTCACCAAAGGGAGTTATGCTCAAATCTGGGAACATTTTTTTTCACTTCCATCTAACACTATTTTTTTTTCCATCTAACACTTCTAATGTGTGGGGCTACCTTGATAATTCTGTTTCAATATCTTCCAGTATACTGGCAGGAAATAGAAAGAACAGCAGAATGATAAAGCCTATCTGGATACAATGTTAATATTAGTCTTTCTCTGCTACTCGACCAGACTTCCAAATGACTCTTGCCTTTTCTTATATGTGACCCCTTATGAATCTGGTTTCCTTTCCTAATTTTTCATGCTTTGTCGTGTTTTTCCTCACTGTATTACTATGGAACATTGCCTGATACAGTGGTTTTACTAATAGGCTAATCTACTACTGCTTGAAATAAACAATGGCTGCCATGATGAAACTTACTTTATCTTCTTTATTTACAGACTTCTTTATTTCTTTTGCTTTTAGATGGTAACTATCCCTGGCTAGCAGTTCCTCTTTGGTAATTTCATGCAATCTAAATTAGCAGCAGCCATGACACTGCTATCCTATTTAGCTTTGGGATAGGTCTTAGAATTTTTACTCTCTTCAATGGTGTGGTTTTTAATCTCTCTGGTTGCTGCCACATATGTTTGGGAACTGTAGTCTACAATGTGGTTTAAAGTCTCAAAAAAAAACACCTTAACGTTTTAAATAAATATGGTAGTAATAACAAATATACATAGTGGTAATACATAGGATACCATAATAGATACTGCATTAATGATACACACACACACACACAGAGACACACACACACACAATAAAACGTGGTGCTGATTAAACCATACCTAAAGGAGTCTCAATAAATCTTATAATATTAAACACTACCTCTCAGCAATTACATATAAGATGGTAATCTCTTTATCCTCCAAAATACTAAATAAATATTAGAAAATTTAAAAAATATTCTTAACACATGGCAAGAGTTGATTATGATGAGGCATGAGTTCTCCTTTGGCTCTCTGATCTGTTAAACATTTTTCAACAACTCATTCATTGTAGGTTAACCATGAGGGTCCAAAAAATAGCCTCAACAAGCTAGACACACAGGCCACATCTGACACTGAACTACGGATGATTGTAAAGTCTCCCACTGGAGGTCTGGAGAAATACAGAATGAGAGAGTTATGGCTTAACATTAGCACATGTGAAAAAGACTTTAGGGTTCTAGATGATTTGACGGGACTCAACTACCAAAAAAAGTGGCTGCAAACTTGAGCTGCATTCAAAGAAATACAGCAGGTGGAGCAAGGCTGAAGATCCAGCTCACACCTAGAATATTCTGTTTAGTGCTAGGGGGTACACTCTAAAAGGGCAAAATGGCGTACGTTTAAGTTTTAGATCAGACAGCTGGCTGACACCAGATCTTGTCATATAAGGAACTGTAACTCTTTGTGTAGAGACTGTTCCACAACTTTTCAAAGAGCATATATTACTTATAGTCAGAAGAGAAGACGCTTCCATTTTGAAGAAAATATATTTAAATAATGCCCAGCGTTGAGTTGGATATTATAAAACTAGTATGTTCAGATACTGCTGGTTTTACTACAGATTTGTTTATTAAACCTTCTGGAAAACAATCCTGCCATACCTTGTCACAGCCACAAACGTGTTGCTGTCGTGGCTTTATAGACAAACTATGATAGACGCATAAGACAGAATACTGATTGGCCATAAAAAGGAAAGAACTACTGACACAGCCACATGATGGGATCTCAAATGCATTATGCTAAGTGAAAGAAGCCAGACCCAAAAGGCTACATACCTGACACTTTCATTTAAATGACATTCTGGAAAAGGCATAAACTATTCGGACAGAAAACAGATCAATGACAGAGGTTGAGGTGAGGAGGGGAACTGACTTGTATACAAAGGGACATAGGAAGAGTTTCTGGGAACGATGGAACTATATTATACCTTGACTGTTAGGGTTGTTATACCACTGTAGAAATATATTAATTCTCACAGAACTGTACATGAAAATGGGTGGGGCACCTGGGTGGCTCAGTCGGTTGAGCGTCCGACTTCGGCTCAGGTCATGATCTCGCGGTCCGTGAGTTCGAGCCCCACATCGGGCTCTGTGCTGACAGCTCAGAGCCTGGAACCTGCTTCAGATTCTGTGTCTCCTTCTCTCTCTGCCCCTCCCCCGCTCATGCTCTGTCTCCCTCTGTCTCTCAAAAATAAATAAATGTAAAAAAAAATAAAAAATAAAAAATAAATAAAATGGGTAAACTTAACTATATTGAAATTCCATCTTAATTTTAAAAAAAGAAAAAAGAAAAATAAGAACATCTTGAAAGCAGCCAGAGAAGAGAAATACATACATGAACAATAAGATTATCTCTTAAAGAGAAATACTTTTTTCAGACCAACAAAAACCTAAAAGAATTCACTACCAACAGATACATACTATAAGAAATGTTAAAGGAAGTTTTCAGGCAGAAGGAATATGATATCATATACAAACTTGGATCTCTATAAAGAAATGAAAATTTCATGAAATGGATGAAATAAAGGTAAATATAAAATACCCTTCTAATTATTTTTAATAGTTTCAAATAATTGTCTAAAGCAGGGGTCAACAAAGTATAGCTCTAAGGCCAAATCTCACCCACTTCCTGTTTTTGTAAGTAAAGTTACTTTGGAACACAGTAACACCCATTCTTTTATGTATTGTCTATGGCTGCTTTCATACTACAACGACAGAGTTGAGTAGTTGAGACAAAGACCAGATGGCCTACAACACCTAAAATACTTGCTAACAGGCCCTTTACAGAAAAAGTTTGCCACCCCTGTTCTAAAGCAAAAATAGCATTGTATTGTGGGTTTATAGCATATGTAAAAGAAAAATGTATAAAAACAATAGCATAAAATATGACAAGGAAATTGGAGTACAAAAACCTTCCTGTAATAAAAACTATACTAAATGTGAAATGGTGATTAAAGATGTGTATTAGAAATGCTAGGGCAACCACAAAAATTTTTTTTTCAGATTTAAATAATAAGCCATTAGTGGAGACAAAAATGAGCTCATAAAGAGATTCGATCAATGCTAAAGAAGACACAAAAAAGAGGGGAAAAGGAATAATGAACTGATGGAACAAACAAAAAACAGCAAGATGCAAGAGTTTAATCCAACTGCATCGAAATTACATTGAACATAAGACTAAAGGTATCGTTTAAAAGATAGAGATTTTCAACATGAAAAAAAAGCAAGACTCAATTATGGTCATTATAAGAGACCCACTTTAAATATAAACATATAGCTAGACTAAAACCAAATGAATGGGTGAGGTATGCTTCTTGCTTATAGCCAAGTGAGGCTATCAACAAATCTTCTCCACAAAAAGCAACCATAGGGGCATCTGGGGGCGGGGGGGCTCAGTCAGTTAGGCATCCGACTCTTGATTTTGGCTCAGGTCATGATCCCAAGATTGTGGGATAGAGCCCCATGTTGGGCGCTGTGCAGAGCATGTAGCCTGCTTAAGATTCTCTCTCTCTCTCTCTCTCTCTTTCTCCCCACCCTTCCCCTGTCCCCCACTCCCTCTCTCTCTCTCTCAAAAAAAAGCAACTATAAAGTTAGACAAAATTCATAGAAACCATTTTGAGGTTTGAGAACTTAACCAAAGGCATACAATAATCTGAGACGCATTTATGCCTAAAAAAACAGATTAACTTGGATAAGAATAGTGGGAATTAGGGTGCCTGGGTGGCTCAGTTGGTTAAATATCTGACTTCAGCTCCGGTCATGATCTCACAGTTCGGGGGTTTGAGCCCCGTGTCGGGCTCACTCTCTCTCTCTCTCCAAAATAAATAAACATTACAAAAATATTAAAAAAAAAAAAATAGTGGGAATCTGTGGCATTTGGACCTGGAGCTTCTCCCATCTGTCTTGCCTCAGTTGAAGCAGATGTTGTGCCAGGATGGGGCAGGTTATGAGAATAAGCAGCTTTTCTGTTGTAGTCGAAAGAGGCTTACTTGATTTGGAGCAGTGGGTAACACTCATGTCCAGCAGTGGGTGTCAGCGGAACAGACTATCTCAGAGATAGGCGAGTGAGAAGGGCCAAAAGCTCTCCTAGCACAAGGCTGTGGTCATGGTTGGCACAAGTATATTCCTGGCTGAGGCTGCTTGCATTTATAGCAAAGACCCAAGGGGATTCAACCAGTCACACACTCCTGGCTGCCACTGAGGCTATGTGGATGCCAAGAGCTTAGGTAAAAGAGCCCAGCAAAATATAAAAGAAGGGGGAGACTTGAAAACAGCCTGAAGTTTGAAGTACTACATACTCACACACAAACCCACTGACAGATGACACAAACCTTACTGGATTAGGTGGTTCAGTATAATTCCTGTTTAATCACTGGCTGACTAATAAGCCAGGCAAACATAGAGGCAAAGCCTGGGGAAGCAGACTTAAAAATTAAAAATTTAAAAAATAAACATCAAAGGCCACAAATCATAGGGAAGAGAGATTTCATAGGTGTAGTAAACACGTTACTAATTTATATGTAGTTACTAATTCATATGTAGTAAACACATTACTAATTTATATGTTTATACTATTAACGAAAAAACAATGAACAAACAAAAAAAGAACCATAGGATATGTTAATTAGCTTGATTTTGGTGATTATTTCACAATGAACATGTGTATCAAATTACCAAATTGTATGTCTTAAATATATATGATTTTTAATTGTCAAATATTTCTCATTTAAGAAAAAAGTATGAAAAATCTTGGAGAGATGAGAATCTAGACCTGGTATATTATGTTATCTAAAATGTCGAGGTCTCAACAAAAAATTACAAAATAAGGGCGTCTGGGTGGCTCAGTCAATTAAGCATCCGACTCTTGGTTTGGGCTCAGGTAATGATCTCACAGTTTTGTGTGTTTAAGCCCCGCACTGGGCTCTGTACTGGTAGCAAACAGCCTCCTTGGGATTCTCTCTCTCTGGCCCTCTCCTACTCACACTGTCTCCCCCTCTCTCTTTCTCTCTTTCAAAATAAACTTAAAAAAAAAACTTCAAAAAAAATTACAAATATACAAAGAAACAGGGATCTGTGACTCATAGTCAAGAAAAGAAGCAGCCAACAGAAATGGTTTCTGAGTACCCCAGGGGTACTAGCTAAGTCAGACAAAAATTTCAAAGCATTTATTATATATAAGCTCACAGAACTAAAGAAAAATCATAATGAAAGAAAAAAATATGGAAACAATGAATCTATACATAGAGATTTTCCATAAAGAGAGTGAAGTCCTGGAGTTGAAAATATAATTAACTAAAATGAAAAATTCACTGGTGCACTTCTACAGCAGTCTTGAGATGGTAGGAGAAAGAATCAGTGAGCCTGAAAATATAAATTATCCAATGTCAGTAATAGAGAAAGAAGATAGGAAAAAAAAGAAGAGTTTCAGAGATGTGTGCGATAGCACAGTATACGAACATATACCAACATATACACATTGGAAAGCCAGAAAAAGAGAAGAGAGAAGCTTATCAGGTTTGATGAAAAATTTTAATACACATTCAAGAAAGCTCAGTGAAGTGCAATTAGGAAAAAAACAAAGAGATCAACACCTAAATATAAAACAAGCTGTTGTAAGCCAGTGTTCAAGAGAAAACCTCAGGGGCGCCTGGGTGGCGCAGTCGGTTAAGCGTCCGACTTCACCCAGGTCACGATCTCACGGTCCGGGAGTTCGAGCCCCGCGTCAGGCTCTGGGCTGATGGCTCAGAGCCTGGAGCCTGTTTCCGATTCTGTGTCTCCCTCTCTCTGCCCCTCCCCTGTTCATGCTCTGTCTCTCTCTGTCCCCAAAAATAAATAAACGTTGAAAAAAAAATTAAAAAAAAAAAAAGAGAAAACCTCAAAAACAGCAAGAGAAAAGCAACTTATCTGGAACAATGGAGGCTAGAAGAGAGTTGAATGACATACACGAAGTACTGGGAAAAACTTTTGTCAACTGAAAGTTCCATATCTAGCAGATTTATCCTTCAAAACTGAAGATAAAGACATTCTCAGATAATCAAAAACTGAGAAAATTTATTGCTAATGGATAATGCAAGAAATCCTCAAGGAAGTCTCTTCAGGCTGAAAGAAAGTGACACTAGATGGTAACTAGAAGCCAAAAGAAGAAATGAGGAACACTAAAAATAGCAAATATGTGGTTAATATAAAAGATTCTATAAATATGTATAAATCCGCATTTCTTCTCTTAACTTCCTTGAAAGGTGTAATCATTTTTTTTTAACATTTATTTATTTTTGAGAGAGAGAGTGAGTGGGGCAGGGGCAGAGACCAAGAAGGAGACACAGAATCTGAAGCAGGCTCCAGGATCCAAGCTGTCAGCACAGAGTCCAATATGGGCTCAAACTCGTGAACCACGAGATCAGGACCTGAGCTGAAGTCAGATGCTCAACTGAGCCACCCAGGTGCCCCAAAAGATGTAATCATTTTTAAAGTAATAACCATGACACTGTATTTTGGGGTTTATAATATATATAAATATATTTTAATGTATTTATCATTGATACTTAATATTATAATAACCATAATATATAGTAATAGCACAAAGGAAGGAGAAAGAATGGTGCAAAGCTTATATATTTTACCAGAATTATTAACTGAAGTAGACTCTGATAAATTAAAATGCGTATTATAATTCCTAGAGCAACCACCAAGAAAACAACTCCAAAAAACATATAGAAAAAAATCAGAAGAATTAAAACTGTGCATTAAAAGCATTTACTTAATACAAAAGGTGGCAGTTAAGGAGGAAATAAAGGAACAAAATAGACAAGAATAGAATGTTTGTAAAGAAATAGCGAAATGGCAAATTCAAGTCCAAAAGGCAGACAGTGTCACACTGGATAAAACAGCAAGATTCAATTACATGCTTTCTATAAGAGACAGATCTTATATTCAAAGACACAAATGGATTGAAAGTGAAAGGATGAAAAAAGATGTATACTATACGGAGAACTACATTAAAATATTATTATATATGTATATATAATTATTATTTATATATAACATATACATTTATTTTATTTATATATTATATATACATATATAATATATACATTATTATATGTTGTATATTAATATATACTATTAATATAATAATGTTATATATGTATATATAACATATTAACATAACTACATTAGGAATTATAACTATATGAATAATGATATGTTAACATACTATACAGAGAACTATATTAAAATCAGATAAAATACACTTTGAAATGAAAAGTAATATTAGAGACAAAGGATTAATGATAATGATGTATATCTTACATTAGTAAGATATAATAATTTCAATGTATACACACCTAACAATATAGCCTCAAAACAAATGAAGAAAAAACTGACAAATTTGAAAGGAGTAATAGACAATTCAACAATAACAGGTGAATAATTCAGTACCTCACTCTCAATAATTGGTAAAAACAGAAAATCAGTAAGTATATATATATATATATATATATATATATATATATATATATATATATATATATATATATAAGACTTGAACACTATCAACAAAGGTGACATAACTGACATATACCAAACATTCCAGCCAAAGACTGCAGAGTACACAATTTTTAGAAGTGTGCATGGTTTGCACCTTTCATAAAAATTAATTCAAGGGGCACCTGGGTGGCTCAGTTGGCTGAGCACCCGACTTTGGTTCAGGTCATGATCTCATGGCTTGTGAGTTCGAGCCTGGCATCGCGCTCTGTGCTCACAGCTCAGAGCCTGGAGCCTGCTTCAGATTCTGTGTCTCCATCTCTCTGTGCCCCTCCCTTGCTCATGCTATCTCTCTCAAAAATAAAAACATTAAAAATATATTTTTTAATTAATTCAAAATAGGGTGCCTAGCTGGCTCAGTTAGTAGAGCTTGTGACTCTTGATCTTGGGGTCATGAGTTCAAGCCCCACATTGGACCGAGCTTACTTTAAAAAAAATAAATTAAAAATAAACAAAAATTAACTCAAAATGGATCAAATACCTAAGTGTAAAACACAAAACCATACAACTCCTAGACAATAACAAGAGAAATGTCCCTAGGTGATCCTGGGTTTGGTGATGACTTTTTGGTATCATCAAAAACACAATCCAAAAAAAAAAAAAAAAAAAAGAAAAAAAATTGGGATTTCATTAAATAAATTAGATTTCATTAAAATTTAAATTTCTGTTCTGTGAAAGACACTAAGAAAATGAAAAAACAAGCCACAAAATACTTGCAAAACACATAACTGATAAAGGACTAGTATCCAAAATATACAAAGAATTCTTAAAACTTAACCATAAAAAAAATCCCAATTAAAAAATGGGCAAAAGAAAGATCTGAACAGACATCTCAGCAAAGATGACATACGGATAGCAAATGACCACATGAAAAAATGCTTAACATCATATGTAATTAAGAAATTGCAAATTGAAACAATAAGATATCGTTACAAACTTATTAGAGTGGCTAACAATCAAAATAATGACATCAACAAATGTTGACAAGGATGTGGAGCAATGGGAACTCTCATTCATTACTGGCGGGAATCTAAAAATCATATAGCCTCCTTGGAAGACAGCTTGGAAATTTCTTACAAGAATAAACATACTCTTGCTATATGATCAACAATTTGGTAACACCTAAAACAACATCACCAAACGTTGACAAGAATGTGGAGCAATGGGAACTCTCATTCATTGCTAGTGGGAATGCAAAATGGTATCACCTCTTTGGAAGACAGTATGGAAATTTCCTACAAAAATAAACATACTCTTGCCATATGATCAGTAATTTGGTATCTACCCTTAAATTACCCGGTACTTACCCAAATGAATTAAAAATGTAATGTCTGCACAAAAACCTGCACAGAAATGTTTAAAGCAGCTTTAACTGCCAGAACTTGGAAGCAACCAAGATGTCTTTCAACAGGTGAGTGGATTAAAAAAAACTATGGTACATCCAGACAATGGAATATTATTCATCAGTAAAAAGAAATAAGCTATCAAGTCACAAAAAGACATAGAGAAACCTTAAATATATATTCTAAATGATAGAAGCCAATCTAAAAAGGCTAAATACTGTAGGATTCCAAATATATGACATTTTGAAAAGAAACTATGAACATGGTAAAAATATCCGTGGTTGCCAAAGGTTCAGGGAGTAGAGAGAGAGGAATGAATAGGTAAAGCACAGAGGCTTTTTAAGGCAATGTATGATACATTGAATGGTATGATATTCTGAATGATAACAAATGAATGGTAGATACATATCATTATACATTTGTCAAAACTCACAGAATGTACAACACAAAGAGTAAACTCCAATGTAAACTATGGACCTTAGTTAATAATAATGTATCAAATTTAACCCGATTGTAATAAATGCATCACATTATTAAGTTAACATTAGTAATAGGGAAAACTGGATGGGGAGTTGGTAAAGGAGTATATGGGAACTCTTGTACTTTATTCAACTTTTCCGTAAACCTAAAACTTCTCTAGAAAATAAAGTCTATCAATTTTTCAAGAAGTACACATGAAACATTTTCCAGACAGACCATATACCAAGCCATAAATCAAGTCTCAATAAATAGGATTTGAGTTATACAATGTATATTCTGACCACAATAGAACTAAATTATAAATCAACAACAGAAAGAAATCTGGGAAATCCCAAAACATTCTGAACTTAAACAACATACTTCTAAATCAACTGGTTGGTCAAAGAAGAAATCAAAATGGAAACCAAAAAGTGTTTTGAAGTGAATAAAAATAAAGACATATCAAAATTTATGAGATACAGCTAAAGCTATGCTTAGAAGAAAATTTATTGCTTTCAAATGCCTATTTCAGAAAAAAAAAACCTTATACCTCAAGAAACTAGGAAGAGAAGTGTAAATTATATTTATAAGCAGAAGAAAATAATAAGGATTAGAGCAGAAAGCAATGAAATAGAAAACAGAAAAACAGAAGAGAAAATCAATGACACCACAAGTTGGTTCACCAAACAGATCAACAAAACTAACAAATGTGTAGCCATATTGACCAAGAAAAGAGGAGAAAAAGCCTCCAATGATCAAAATCAGGAATGGAAAAGGGACATCACTATTGACCTCACAGAAGTGTAGAGGATTAAAAGGGAATATTATGAAAAACATCATGCCAACAATTAGGTAATTTAAATAAACAAATTCATAGAAAGACAAAAATTACCAAAACTGACTCAAGAAGAAATAGAAAATCTGAATAGACAAGGCCTATACCAAGCAAAGAAAATCTCAGTCCCACTGGCTTCACTATGAATTATATCAAATATTTAAATAAAAATTAATAACAATCCTTCATAGAGTCTTACAGGAAAGCAGAAGAAATACTTCCCCACTGATTTTTAAAAACATATTTATTTATTTTGGGGAGAGCACAGGCAGGGGAGGGGTAGAGAGAGGTGGACAGAGGATGGGAAGTGGACTGTGTGCTGACAGCAGCAAGCCCGATGTGGGGCTCAAACTCAGAACTGGGAGATCATGACCTGAGCTAAAGTCGGACACTCAACTGACTGAGCCACCCAGGTGCCCCATTTCCCAACTGATTTTATGAATCCAGTATACCCTCATACTAAAGGCATCTCAAGAAAAACGAAACAAAACTACAAACTAATCTCAATTTGTGATAGGTCAAAAAGGTCTGAATATCCAGATGTGTGCATGTAGACTTTTCTCTTAATCTAAACATTTATAGTACAGGAGTATATATGTTTTTTAAAAGTGTGCTTTATTGGGGATTAAAAAAATTTCCAAGATCATATATATATATATATATATATATACATACCGTTGAGCCTTGAACAAATCTGGAGTTAGAGATGTCAACCCCCCACCCATCCCCTGCAGTCAAAACTCCACACATAACTTTTGACTCCTCCAAAACTTAACTACTAGTAGTCTACTGTTGACCACAAGCCTTACCAATAACATAAGCAAACACCACATATTTTGTATGTTACATATCATATCCTGTATTTTTTACAAGAAAGTAAAGCAGAGAAGAGAAAATATTAGGAAAATCATAAGGAAGAGAAAATACATTTACAGTACTATACTGTATTTATTGAAAAACAAAATCTACTTGTAAGTGGACCCACATGGTTCAGACCTGTGTTATTCAAAGGTTAACCATATAACATTTATGCACTGATTTTAGAACCTAATTATACCCAATGCCTCTACAAACACCAGATGCTCCTTTGTTGTTCTTCTGGGCCCACAGAGGAATCTACATAAAGATGATGCAACATATAAGGAAGGCCCATAGGCAGAATTCTATAAGAAAGTATTTTTTATTAAAATATAGGGTATTGGTGGTAAAGCCCAGGGAAACCTCATTAGATTACTCTGAACATATTGAAAAGGGGAATGGGGGTATTAAATAACCAAAGTTTGAAGAGCCAAAGTTCAAGTGGACTTAAAGGCCAGGACATTGAAATGTCACATTGTACATCAACTATACTTCAATTAAAAAAACCCTAAAATTAAAAAAAAACATGTGGGGTGCCTGGGTGGCTCAGGCAGAGAAGCATGCAACTCTTGATCTCAGGGTTGTAAATTCAAGCCCAGTGCTGGGGGTGGAGACTACTTAAATAAATTTCTTTTTTAAATGTAATTGTGTGTCAACTATACTTTTTTTTCCCTCAAAACAAAAACAAAAACAAAAACAAGACAGGACACTGGGGAAATGTATCTATTAGCTAAAATATATAGAGAGGTGCTAAAGTCCAGGGTGCTCAGAAGTTCTACTTCCCTGTCTTCAAGGGAACACATTGTTGCCATAAGCTGTCCTGGCAGATGTCTATCTTAAAAATTATTATCATATATAAAACCTTTCTTCCAACATCTGACCTCTTTGTAGAAAACTTATCCCAAATATGGAATTGCAATATTTTCTAAGATGATATTATATTTTTAAACTTTTACATATTTTTTAAAAGATTTTTATTTCTAGGTAATCTCTACACCCAATGTGGGTCTTGAACTTACAACCCCAACGTCAAGAGTCGCATGCTCTACTGACTGAGCCAGTCAGACATCCTCGAACTTTTTATTTTTAAAATAATTTAAGAAAAGTTGCATAAAATAAAGGATTCCTATATGCCCTTCACCAGCTTCCTCTAATATTAACACAGTACCTAACCATAGTATAATTATCAAAAACAGGGAATTAACATTGGTACAATACAATCAATTAAACTATACACCTTATCATAAGGTACCGTTTTTTCCCATTAATGTCCTTTTTTATTCTAGGATCCAATTTGGGGTCCTAGAATAGACATTGCACATCTCTTTAATTTCCTCCAATCTATGACAATTCTTCAGTCGTTCCTTATCTTTCATGATTTTGACTCTTGTGAAAGTTATTTTGCAGAATGTCCATAATATTTTTTACTGATTTAATAATCTGTTATCAAGAATCATTGATTGAAGGTTTACTAAGGGCCAGGCACTAAGCCCCCTACCTATATTATCTCATTGATTTTTAATGTTTATTTATTTTTGAGAGAGAGAGACAGACAGACAGACAGATAAACAGAGCATAAGCACGGGAGGGGCAAAGAGAGAGGGAAACACAGAATCTGAAGCAGGCTCCAGGCTCTGAGCTGTCAGCACAGAGCCCTATGCAGGGCTCGAACCTATGAACTGTGAGATCGTGACCTGAACCTCAGTCAGACACTCAACCAACTGAGCCACCCAGGCGCCCCTGATTTTTTTAAGTAGGCTTCATGCCTAGCCCAAAGCCCAATGTGGGGTTTGAACTCATGACCCTGAGATCAAGACCTGAGCTGAAACGAAGAATCGATGCCTAACCAACTGAGCCACCCAGGAGCCCCTATATTATCTCTTTCAAATAGAAGTGCTTTTAACAAACTTTAGAGCAGAAGCATTCTAAAATCAAAGAGTAATCATCTTCCATTCACCCTTCTTTAGGTGCTAGTGTTTTGTAAATTACAATGCATTATAAAACATATTATTATTCACCCACCCCAATATCCTTAATGGTCCCCTGCCCCCTAAAAAGTATTAAGTCCAAGTGTAAGCCTTAAATTCAGAGCCTTAAACTTAGGACCTTTCTGAATCTTTACTGCCCACATTTTCCTACCCTTAAACCTTGGCTCATTACTTTCTTCTCTTGTACTGGCCTTTCCTTTTCATCTCTAAATATGCTTTCATGAGTACACCTCTTATCACTGCCCAAGAGCTACTGATCTTCTGGCATCCCAGAATTTAATGCCTGTAGTACTCATTTGGTACATACACACGATCCTGGACTATAGGTATGTTTATACAGATTCTTGTCTCCTAAGTGAGACTTTTTGAGAAGAGAACTCAAGGATTCTTTCCCCTATGACATACACACACACACACACACACACACACACTATCTTAATGCTTAATAACATTTACTGAATACCTATCAAGTGCCAAGCTTTGTGTGCTAGGCCCTGAGAAATTAGAGATGATTAAAACACAACCCCAACTCTTGAGAAATATTTGGTGTAATAAATATTTCTTTGAATACAGTGATAGACTAAAAATAGAGTTTTCACTCCAAAATATTAAGGTCACTAAAAGTTTCCGGTAGCAATAATTTTTTTCTTTGTTGTCCTGATAAACACTGAAATAACTAATTATAGATTACTCATGTGTTACAGAATTTGACATATTTTCCAACTAGCTTGTGCTTGAAGCAAGCTGTGACCTTGTTTTATGAGAAATCCAGATGCTACAGAGTAAACTTAATTAACCAAAGGCCTTTGCAAATACTGCCACAGGTTGTAGCTGTGTGAACCGACTTACTAATCATTATAGTCTAGCGACATCTAGTGGCGAAGGTGGTGTTAAAACAGCACTGCGATAAATTCAACTACATTAAAGGGAGGCCATCTTATAAAAAAAGGAGCAAAATAGGAGAATGACTTAGGATATTTATTAGCATTAAAGAATGTTTTAATGTTTCTTTGGCCTATATTTATTCCTCTCAGTGGGATGTATCATTTTTTTCCTTCCCTTGAGACTGGTAAACATTAATCTTGATGTAAGATTTACTGAAATAAAAGTATGAATAGTTTAACTGTTAGAAAAAAGTCCTTGGTTAAAAAGACTGAAGAACAAAACAACTCCCAATTGTCGTATGCCTGCTCCAAAAATCTTGCAACTCAAAACCCCATTTTTGTTTATGTGTATTTGTTTACCAACACTTTCACATGTGGATAAACCCGTTAAGAAATGTGTTTAGAATATTTTGTTAATAATTTTCATTAGCTCATATGAGGAAAATAATTATCTATCTAAAGTCATTTTTAAAATATCACTTTGCATTTCACTGGCTTTCTGTGACACCAAATTTTGATGAGAAGAAATATTGAAACATTACCAAAACCCAGGGACTTTTAACAAATTCTTCAGCAAGTAATGAACTCTCAATGAGTCCGAAATTTAATGTACAGGCATTAAATGTGAATCAGTTTCAACAATGGAGTTCATCCAAAAATAGCAAAAACCTAATGACATACTCTAAAATACTCTTTTGACAACTGCATCTCTTTAAAAAATATCTAAAATCATTTATTTGAATGATCTAACACTTCTATGATCTCAAGTAGTACTTAAGTTCGAAAACATCTAGCTCAGTGTTTTCCAAAGTGAATCCCTTGGAATGCTAGTTTAACATACAGATGTCTTACAACTGAACTTACTAATAAATCAGATTCTGAGTCTGGGGCCCTAAAGTCAGTATTTTTTTAAAACAGTTTCGAGGCACCTGGGTGGCTCAGTTGGTTGAGAAACTGACTTTTGATTTTGGTTCAGGTCATGATCCCAGGATGGTGGGATTGAGCCCCTGTTGGACTCTGCACTAAGTGTGCAGCCTGCTTAAGATTCTCTCCCTCTCCCCTGCTTGCATGTTCCATCTAAACGTAAACAATAAAACAAAGTAAGTTTTTCCACATGGCTTTTTAGGCATAATAAAACTTTGGAAGTAATTAATACCAAGAGCACACATATAAATTCTTCTCAATTGTTCTGATTCTAGTCAACTATTCCTGCCTCTCTCAGAATAAGTTGTTCCATCCTGTAGGTTCTCTAATGCATTACATTTATAAGCACTTATCATGCTGAATCACAATGACCTGTTAAGAATATAGTTTCCCTCACAAGACTGTGAGCTGTTCATAGGAAGGAATAATGTGTTTTTTTGTATCTCTAGCCTAAAATATCTGACAAACACCAACAGCTCAATGAATTTAGTTAAGTGAATAATATATGAAACATCACAATTCTAAAAAGAGTACATGACTTTCACTTTTGCCCAGGATGAAAAAGCCTTATCTATTAACAATTCCAAATACTATAAAATTATTATTAATCTTTCTAATAATCAGTTAAAATTTGGGGGGTGGGGGAAAAGGAATTTCTTTTTTAATTCTCAGAACACCTTTAGAACGTTGGCTTTCCTAAGTAAACATTTCAGTCTCAAATGCTAATGTTTTAAAAATAGAATTTTTTATGTGATTTTTGGAAAAGTAGAAAAATTGAAGATGACTAACAGAATTTTATACTATTCAGCCTTGGAATGTTTCCAAGATGTTATGTAGCAAAAACTACTAACAAAACAGAGCCTTAAAAAGAAATATATTTTAAAAAATACATCTATCTTTATTGTCATATTCCAGGAGTAATTAGCTAGCTTAGCCAGGAAATGATATTGCTTAGAAAGATATATCCTTGGGTACTAAAGTAAACCATGCATATTTTTTTAAATTAATAATATAACACAAATTAAAAGCTTAAAGAAACACGAAAGAATGAATAATAGTATACAGTTAATTATTCCAGTAAGTTAATGTCTAATATGGCTTAAAATTAAAGTCAGATTTTAACCTGCATACATATGGGTATGTAGAGTAATACAAGAAAATCAAAGCAGCACATCTCAGATATAATTTTGGTCAAGAAGTATTTTGGCATCTTTTAATTATAACTTTTTGATTATATGGATGATCCCTTAAACCATGAATCCACTCCCTGACCCCATCCTCTCCATGTGGCTACCTTCTATCCCTCAAAGCCCTACTCGACTGTTACTTTCCTTGTGAAGCCTGCCTCCAAATTCCCAGGCCAAATTAATGATTCTCTTCTCTACACATGACTGATCTTTTGGCCATATGGCCAATATGACCCATGCTACGTTACTGTAAGTTCCTTACCTATCTTAATCACTCACCAAACTGTAAGCTCCTAAGGGACAGCAGCTGTGTCTTATATTCTTTGTATCTCCACTAGCTGGAACACCACCAGGAGCACCAATGTTTACCATTACAATTGGCCCTTGAACAACACAGGTTTGAACTGCGCAGGTCTGCTAACACTTGGATTTTTTTCAATAAATACGATACAGTACTGTAAATGTATTTCTTCTTCCTTATGACTTTCTTCGTAAATTTTCTTTTCTCCAGCTGACTTTTTTGTAAGGATACAGTATATAATATATATAACATACAAGATATGTGTTAATCGACAGTTTACGTTACCAGTAGGGCTTCTGGTAAACAGTATGCTACTAGCAGTTAAGTTTGGGGTGAGGGAGTCAAAAGTAATACACAGATTTTCAACTGCAGGGAGATCCAGGCCCCTGACACCCGCATTGTTCAAGAGTCAAATGTATACTGCAGAAATAAGCCAAGGTAGTAATCGAAGGCTGCTGGCATGAGGCGTTTAAAATGAAAGAAGTGGTAATGGACAGAAAAATAAAGATTAAAAAGCATTTTTTTGAGGATTTCTGCTTCTGCCCATGAAAGATTAATTGCTATTATGCCTTCCAGTCATAAACAACTAGGAACCAGACCAAATATATGACACACTCTTTTCAGATATTCTCTAACAGGCTTTGATCCTTGAGAGAAGGAAAACAAGCAAGTCCTATCATTTCCCCAGTTTATTACTGAAAAACATTTTCCAGGCGGGGGGTGGGGGGAGACATCCATCAAGAGCCCAGTGGCCTCAGTGAGTTGAAGAAAGAGAACGTGGAGTTTGGCGAGACAGAGGTATCAGAAGGTACGCAAAATAATATGGGGGAGGGGAGGGCTCAGTAAGAGAGCAGTCTGCGGAACTGCACGGGGCACCCTGAGTCTCTGGTTTACACTAAGCTATGAATTTGCGGTAAAATTCCACCAGGCTGAAGAAAGAACTACAGGAAAGCCATAGGCCAAACAATGTCTGAAATTCTCACGGGACTGAGGGCAGTTTGCATTCCCACCTGCGTGAGTAGTGAGACTTCGTAACACATGGGCCGCAGGTAAAGCACTCAGAAGGGTAGTGCCTTAGAAGTGAGGCTCAGTTAAACTAGACTAAAGGCTGCTCTGGATAAACCTTCACAGAACATAAAGGCAGGTCAGAAAGAGTCAAACTGATTATAAGTAACTTAACTTTACGCCAGAACAAAATCTAATATACTTTAAAGGAATAAAACAAACCCTAGCACCCAGAAACATACGAAATATACAATGTTTGGCATACAGTGAAGAAATTTCCAGGAATGCAAAGAAGCAGGAGAATATGATTTGTAATACTGAGAAACTTCATTTAATAAAAAACAGATCCAAAAATGACAGACTAGCAGTCAAGAATTAAAATTATAAATTATAAATGCACCCTACATGTTCAAAAAGTATAGGAAAACATAGGCATGATAAGCAAAGACATGAAGACTTTATTAAAAGGGAGGTATATCTAAAGCTGAAAAATACAATTATCTAAAATTAAAAATACATTAAATGGGATTAAGAACAGTATAGACATGACAAAAACAAAAAACAAAAAAAACCCTAAATCTGGAAACAAAGCAATAAAATTATCCAAACTAAGAACAGAAAGGAGAAAGACAAAAACAAAGCAATAAAATTATCCAAACTAAGGACAGAAAGGACAAAGACCAAAAAAAAAACAAAAAACCAAACTGAGAGGTGCATTAGTGACCTGTGAGACAGCATAACACAGAAAATGGAGTCCCCAAAAAGGAAGGGGGGGGGGAGGGGCAGAAAAACACTGGAAGAAATAATGGCCAAAATATTTGATGAAAACAATAAACCTATAGATGAAAGAACATTTAGAACACGTCAGTATGAACTCAGTATATTCAATATATACAGATAAATATAAAAATACATATAAGTATAAACGTGTGTATTATGTATATACACACATATCTATTTCCTTGCTAAATCCACTGAGAAGGCCTAAGAGTAGCTTCTAAATACCACTCTCCACCAAAAGAATCAAGACTCCTGGAGAAATGCCTGGAGAAATGCCTGACTCCTGGAGCCAGGGAAGAACAAGAAAAGTCTGGAACGTTATATCATGCCAGAAAATAAAAACATGTTCAAAGAATAATGAGAATATGTCAAAAGGACAAAGTAAGCTAGACTGACAAGGTTCCAACTGTCTCAATTTGGAGCATGTTTTTCAAGATTAGATTTTTTTAAGTAACATCTACACCCAACATGGGGCATAAATCCACAACCCTAAGACCAAGAGTTGTACACTCCACCGACTGAACTAGCCATGTGCTCCTAAATTTGAAGAATTTTGAGATTGAAAATAGTGACTATAACAGATTATAACTCATTGAATAAAATAAGAATTCACCATTCTGCATGGACTTAAATAAATAAATGGAGGGGCGCCTGGGTGGCTCAGTCGGTTAAGCGTCTGACTTCGGCTCAGGTCATGATCTCATGGTCTGTGAGTTCGAGCCCCGCGTCGGGCTCTGTGCTGACAGCTTAGAGCCTGGAGCCTGCTTCAGATTCTGTGTCTCCCTCTCTCTCTGACCCTCCCCCGTTCATGCTCTGTCTCTCTCTGTCTCAAAAATAAACAAACATTAAAAAAAATTTAAAAAAAATAAATAAATAAATGGAAAGAAGAGAAAGCTCTTCCTAACAGTGGAATACAAACTAATAAATGTAGAAGGAATGGTAAAGGTAGAAAAATCACTATTTGGCAACCATCTCTGTGTAATTAATTCAAACAAGAAACAGTAATGGATATTATAATCGGTGAAGGAAAGTGTGTTGAGAAATGAGATTTCACAAAATTCCATAATATCTCCTTAAAAACTTACCAAAAGGGGCGCCTGGGTGGCGCAGTCGGTTAAGCGTCCGACTTCAGCCAGGTCACGATCTCGCGGTCCGTGAGTTCAAGCCCCGCGTCGGGCTCTGGGCTGATGGCTCAGAGCCTGGAGCCTGTTTCCGATTCTGTGTCTCCCTCTCTCTCTGCCCCTCCCCCGTTCATGCTCTGTCTCTCTCTGTCCCAAAAAATAAATAAGCATTGAAAAAAAAAAAAATTAAAAAAAAAAAAAAAACCTTACCAAAAGAGGGGGTAAAAATTTTATAGTGAACCTGGGCAAAAACTGACATCTTCACATAAATAAAAACAGAAAGAAGGTTTCCAGCTGATCTGCACTACAAGAAATGCTACAAGAAGGTCTTCAAACTAAAAATAAATGACATCACATAGAAACCTGAATCTACAGGAAGGGATTAAGAATTCTGGAAATGGTAAATATGTGGGGAGGCATAACATTGTATTCTATATGTAGTTCTTCTCTTAATTTCTTTGGAAGATATATAATCATTTAAAATAAATATAAACTATTGGGAATGCAAGCTGGTGCAGCCACTGTGGAAAACAGTATAGATGTTCCTCAAAAAACTAAAAATAGAACTACTCTATGACCCAGCAATTGCCCTCCTAGGCATTTATCCACAGGATACAGCTGTGCTGTTTCGAAGGGACACATGCACCCCCATGTTTACAGCAGCACTATCCACAATAGCCAAAGTATGGAGAGAGCTCAAATGTCCATCGATGGATGAATGGATAAAGAAGAGGTGGTGTGTGTGTGTGTGTGTGTGTATATATATGTGTGTATATATATATATATATATATATATATATATACATACATATATATATGTATATATATATATACACATATGTGTATGTATATATATACACATATGTATATATATACATATGTATATATATACACATATACACATTTATATGTGTATATATATATAATGGAGTATTACTCGACAATCAGAAAGAATGAAATCTTGCCATTTGCAACTACGTGGAGGGAACTAGAGGGTATTTTGCTAAGCGAAATTAGAGAAAGACAAAAATCATATGACTTCACTTACATGAGGGCTTTAAGAGACAAAACAGATGAACATAAGGAAAGGAAAACAAAAATAATATAAAACAGGGAGGGGGACAAAACAGAAGAGACTCATAAATATGGAGAACAAACAGGGTTACTGGAGGGGTTGTGGGAGGGGGTATGGGCTAAATGGGTAAGGGGCACTAAGAAATCTCCTGAAATCATTGTTGTACTATATGCTAATGTGGATGTAAATTTTAAAAAATAAAAAATAAGAAATAGAATATAAACTGTTATAATGTATATAATTATTTAACATAATACAGTAATACATAAGTTTTGTAAATAATAAACATATATTTAATTTATATATAAATACATAACTTATAAATATATATATAAATAATATATTAAAAAATAAATAATATATATAAACACCACATGGGATTCCTAGTATATGGAGATGTACCAGTATGACAACTATAGCACAGAGAAGTGGGGTAAATGGAAACATACCACTGAAAAGTTCTTACATTTTATGTGTACAATATTAACTCTGTGTGAACTATGATGTTAAAGATGTGTACAATGGGGGCACCTGGTCGGCCAAGTTGGTGGAGAGCATGATTCTTGATCTCGGGGTTGTAACTTCGAGCCTTACGCTGGGTGTAGAGATCATCTAAAAATAAAATCTTTAGGGGCACCTTGGTGGCTCAGTTGGTTAAGCGTCTGACTCTTGGTTTCGCCTCAGGTCATGATCTCACGGTTTCGTGGATTTGAACCCCACATCAGGCTCTGGGCTGGCAGTACAGAGCTTGCTTGGGATTCTCGCTCTCTCTCTCTCTCTGCCCCTCCCCATGTGTGCTGTCTCTGTGTCTGAGTCTCAAATAAATAAATCAACTTAAAAATAAATAAATAAGTATTTAAAAATTAAAAATAAAAAATAAAATCTTTAAAAAATTGTGTATTATAATCCGTAGAGCAACCACTAAAAAAATAATGCATAAGAATACAACTAAAAAAGCTAATAGAGGACTTAAGATGGAATACTACAAAAATTTAGTTGATCTTGAAAAAGTCAGGAAAGTAAAGGAACCAAAAGGAGACCACAAATAGAAAATGAAGAACAAATGGTAGACCAAAATCCAACCACATCAATTTACACCCGGTTAAAGACAGACTGCCAACACAGGTACAGAAATAAGACCCCAACTGTATGCTGTCGGCAAGAGATGCACTTTAAAGACACAAATACATAAAAACAAAAAGAAAGAATGGAAAAAAAATATATACTATGCAAACAATAAGTGTGAAAAAGCTGGAGTGGCTATATTAACATAAGACAAAATAGATTTCAAGATAGGAAATAGTGCCTTCTGTACAAGGACAACTTCATAATAATAAAAGGGTCAATATAATAAACATTGACGTGTGCATGCCTAGTAACAGACATCAAAAATACAGACAGAATGAAAGGCACAGACAAACACAATCACAGCTGGAGATTTTAACACTTCTTTTTAAGTGGTAGAACTAATTAATTAAATATCATCAGGGGTGCTTGGGTAGCTCAGTTGGTCAAGAGTCTAACTTCAATGCAGGTCATGATCTTACGGTGTGTGGGTTCGAGCCCCATGTCGGGCTCACTGCTGTCAATGAAGAGCCCACTTCAGACCCTCTGTCCCTTTCTCTCTGTCCCTCCCCAACCTCCACTCTCTCAAAACTAAATAAAACATTTAAAAAATAAATAAATAAAATAAAAGATGGGAAGATCTAGGGTTGCCTGGGTGGCTCAGTCAGTTAAGCTTCTGACTCGATTTTTGGCTCAGGGCACGATCTCATGGTTCATGAGATGGAGCCCCACATTGGGATCCGTGCTGTCAGTGTGGAACCTGCTTGGGATTCTCTCTCTCCCTCTCTCTCTGCCCCTCCTCTGTGCACGCCTCTCTCTCAAAAAAAAAAAAAAAGATGGAAAGATCTATACATCAACATAAGAGGAAAGAGGTTCACTAAGCTGGATGCTAAAGACAAGGAGAGTACAGAAGCAAAGTCCCAAGAAGTGTAGAAGAAAGGGAAATGGAAAAGCATTAAGTTTCAGAGAAAGGCATCGACACACCTTCTCTGAGATTTGATGGAAAGAAACAAGAATGGATGCCCGTATACATTCACTGAAGTGAGGAAAAAAGTGAGGCTGCTCTTGCAAAATGGCTTTGCTCTCGCAACTGGTTTAAAGCGATCATTCGCCTCGTACTTCCAGCTCTTGAGTAAGACTAACGCTTTGCTGGTTAACAGCAATGTTTAAAAGGTTAACATACAAATAATCCACACGGTAATCAGGAATAAGTTATCAACTTTTCAAATATGGTATTCAGGAGAGAACAGACTCTTAGGATCAACCTTGGGCTCAGAGGTCACCTTTAAGTCATTCAGAAAAGACTAAGCTCTAAGATCCAGTCTCTTATCCTCTTCCATTTTCCAAAACAGAGATTAAAGTCTGACAGCTGGCAGAGACAAGTGTCTGATAAACGCCAAGACTCTCTACCTTAATTCTATTTGTCTGGCTAACAGATGAGTGGGTGAGAAAGATGTTAATAAACTGATCATTTGAAATGTAGCTCCCTCACTTTCTCCTTACTACCATTTCCCATTGATTCATTCTCTCCCAGCTTCAACCTCATGCACTAATTCTCAATGTTCCATGTGATTTGAGAGCCTTCACTGCTGTTCCAGGAGATTTTGCTCCACCAAGAAAAGCCCCAGGCTCTTAACTGTCAAAATCGACTTCACAGAAATCATGTTCTTAACAAACAAATGCGTAACTCCCAACAAACTTGCTTCGTCTCACTTAAGTATCTACACTGTATTTATCTGACCTTCCTTGCTGGTAACAAGGACAGTCCCTTCTTTAGGCAGCAAGACAATCTGATGTTGTATCCAAGGTCAGTAACAAAAATGATAGGTCAGTTGTAAAGAATGTCATATGTGCATACATGCCCAAGCACGTGTACGTGTGTATGCATATATTCATCTTCAAGCGTGAACAGAATGACTATATAACTTTTATACATAAAATGTCAACTTTGCATTTCTCTTATGAATACTTCATTTCTATAGATTGACATAAAATTATGCAATTCATTAAAAAATATAAGTGGTTGAATGTTAAGTAAGAGATTTATAGGGTTTTTTTTTTTTAACCCCGGGAATATCATTTGCATCAAATCTACATTTTGCTTTTGTGTCTTGTTGTGGCCATTTTTTGCTACTTGTAATTTCTTAATTTTTCATTTTCTAGTAAATGTTTTACACTTCAAGATAAATTGCTAATTCAGAGACTGCTATGAAATTCTTCTCGCTTAGATAAAAAGAGGAACAGATATTTGGCACCAGTATAGAGCATAAATTATACTCTGCTATATCTATCCAAAAGGGTTAAGGCCAAAGAAAGAATCTGCTTGCTTATTAAAAATGCAAACATTACCTCAGTCATCCGAATAGCCCCAAACTCGCCCAGCCACTGCCTCTGCAGATCACCCACCAGCATTAGCATTACATCACATGACATTACGGAACAATAGTGAACTCTGTGTAATACTTGAATATATTGTTTTGAAAGAATAAACTGTGATTAACTTGCATGAAAAGCTTTCTGAAATCAAACCTGGGGGGTACAGCCCTCACTGTGTGGCCTTTCTACTACTTTGAGAAATAGCCTCATCCTGAAAGCAGTAAAGGGCGAAAAAAGAGAGTAGAGTATAAAGGCGACAGTGATGAGTGGCCCTCCAGCAGCCCAGCAGGCAGGCGGCAGAGCTTTAAATTACCAGGCAGAGCAACAGCAAAGCGGGAGGCTCTGTACGCTGCCCCAGAAATCCAAGCGGCCTCACAACCATCGCCCCGTTGTCTTTTACAGCCCAGTGATCTTTCTAATTGGCTTTGCTAGAATTGGAAACAGTCTCATTCCATGTACAAAACAGCTGAAAACTCCACGTCCTGATGCCATCTCGAGATGGGCTATAACTTATAGCCGTGTGACTTTAGGCAATGAACTCACACTCTCTGAGTCTCAGTGTTTTTATCTATAAAATGGAAAGAAAATAATATCTTGCAGAGGTACAGGAGGGAGGGGAGGGGTTAGCTACTATTATTATCGTAATTATCCTTCTTATTTCCACCCAACTGTCTCCTTTGCCTGTCTCTTCTAATCACTAAGATGTTTCTTCTTCACAAGAGAAATGGGAGCGTTCCCTTAAATGCTTGCTGGCTTTTTTTTGTTTCCTGCAGTCTGGCCCCTGCCACATGTTGCCATTTTTATTTTCACGCCGTCCTTATCAAGTCATTTCTCTACCTTCCTTAGCCAAATCCCAAATCACCTCTTAACTGCACCCTGCCCCCCACCAGCTTTCTTCTCTCCCATACCTATTCTCAATGTTCTCAACAACCAAGGTTCAAAGAGGTGAAAAACAAAGCCAGGGCAACATAGCTAGCTGGTAGCCAAGGCCCCATTTAAATCTGGTATCAACGCAACCAAGTCCAGCTACATGGCATTAACTGGACTACAGTCATTATTCACTTTTAGGGTTCCCAGTGATGAGTTTATTTTATTTAAAAAATTTTTTTGAGTTTATTTATTTATTTTGAGAGAGACAGAGCCAGCGTGAGCAGGGCAGGGGGAGACACAGAGAGGGAGACAGAGAATCCCAAACAGGCTCTGCACTGTCAGCACAGAGCCCCACACAGGGCTTGAGCTCATGAAACCGTGAGTGAGATGATGATCTGAGCCAAGGCCAAGAATCACACACTCAACCAACTGAGCCACCCAGGCACCCCTAACCTCAGATTTAAAATCATCACTGCGAGGGGCGCCTGGGTGGCTCAGTTGGTAGAGAGTCCGACTCTTGATTTAGGCTCAAGTCATGATCTCCTGGATTGAGCCCCAAGTTGTGCTTTGTGCTATAGGCATGAAGCCTGCTTGGGATTCTCCATCTCCCTCTCTCTCTCTGCCTCTCCCTGCTCTCCCTTTCTGTCTCCCTCAAAATAAATAAATAAAAACTTAAAAAAAAAAAAAAGTTTAAATCTAAGGTTAGTTTCCCTTAACACCAAGCCTTCTTCTAGATGCTTCCCCTTCTAGGCAATTTACTATCATAAAATAAGAATCATTTCAAATGCTTAGAAACACTATCCCAGAAAATCATTAAGTATATCTCAAAATTCTGGGAGTTTTTTGGGTTCTGTTTTTGCTTCTTTTTGGTATCTCCCTAAAGTGGGGACAAATACTGGTCCCATAAGGCCTCAGCCAGGACTAGAAGACTTTGGAAGACTTTGGACATAGTTAACAGGAAGCAGAGGCATGAAAGCGTGACCACATGCATATCTGGAAGTGCTGGAGTACAGAATACAAGTGTCCACCTCTATGTTTCTACAGCTAAATTAAATCTGATTTGTCTTTTAATCTGATTGAATGAGGACATGTGGAGATGGAAATTTTATTAATGTTTATTAATGGCTTTGAAGAATCATGTTCTCTCTCAAAATAAAGAAAACTGTTAAGATGGGTAGCAGGATGTAACATGTTGTTTCATGGAAGAACCAAAGAGTTTCCCAAAGTCCAACACTGAGGCCTGTGGGAAAAGATCAAAAGCTTGTATTTCCTTACCCGTAAAGCAGACGACGTACTGGGAGCAATGAGATGATACATGGTTCGATAAAGCACTATTTGTTTTTATTTTTGTTTTGTAAGTAGAGTGTAGAACAGTGTAACTAGTATCTGAAATCAGTGATGAAAGTTCAAGTTCAACCTCTCTATCTGCCAGCTGTCTGATCTGACACAAATAATTCTAACATATTTAACGATGTAAGAATTAAATGGATGGCAGGTGTTTGTGTGCATGTGTGAAGGGGGGGGTATCTTCTAAAAGAAATAGCTCTATAAATGTAAGACGTTTTAGGTTCTATTGTACCAGCTTAAGTACACCAGGACCTTATGTTCATTTATATTTCCTAATCTCTTGGAGGAAGAGAGAGACAGAAAGAGGGATTCTTATAGTAGAAACCCTGTTCAGTTAATAGAAAATCATTGCCACTACTTAATAGGTGTGAAAAGAAATTTATTAACATAAAAATATATAATGAAATTATCAAATGAATAATAAAATTCATACTAAAAGGTAACTCTACCTCAGTATACAGTAATCAATATATGCTAATCCTCTCATACATACCCTCTCCTCTCATACAAAACAGTTGCCAAAATTAATTTTAAGTGTACCAACGATTATGGAGATTTTCTCTATGGATCTAAGCTAGTCAAAGATAACATAGTCCAGGCCACAGATAAGAATGAAAATCTTTGGGGCACCTGGCTGGCTCAGTCATAAGAGCATGCAACTCTTGATCTCAGGGTTGTGGGTTTGAGCGTGAGGTGTAGAGATTCCTTAAATAAATAAAACTTTAAAAAAAGGAGTGAAAATCTTTTTGTAGAAATGTAACAGGTAAAGGCCAACTCCAGCATCATTCATTCATTCATTTACTCAGTCCCTGCTTTATATCAGGCTCTACAATTCAACAACACACAAAACACAGAAACTTCCTCCCACCATAGAGCTCACATTCTAACAAGGAAACAGACAGTAAATAAGTAAACTATACATTAGATCAATGGTGATTAAAAACTACAGAGAAAAGCAGCAAAAAGGGCTGCAATTCTAAATAGGGCAGTCAAGGAAGGCTTCACCAAGAAGATGCCGTTTAAGCAAAGACCCAAAGTAGACGAGGAAGGCACACGTCCTCTGGGGAGAGTAGTGCGGCTGTGCAAACCTTTCCAGAAGTCCAGATAAGACAAAACCCAAGTGCTTACCTTTCAAAAGTGGCTGGAAGGTCGGAATCTCTTGCAGTTTGATGACATCGGGATCGTTACTGACATTCCGTGAGGGCTGGGAGCCTGGAGCTACAACCACGATATCGTCCATCTTGGCTCTATGCTTAGCTGGAGAAGGAGTCACTGAAAATAAAGTTACACTGCTCACGAGCTGCATGTTAGCCCCCTCTGTCTCACTAAAGTACAGTCATTAAAAAGAATATTTTTACACAAAAAAATGCCAACTGTAGTCATCCTGCAGTGGAGGCTGGAAAAGGGGAGATAAATCATAGGGGATCTGTATTTTCTACTAAAAAAAAAAAAGCATTATAGGAACCTATAACATGTATGAAATTGCTTTTGTAATTAAAAATATCTTATTATTCAGCACAAAAAAATATAAGGTAGATTATGTTTTTAATTTTTACTTCTTTGATCTTCCTGACATTGTCCCTATCTTACCAATGAGGAAATGAGCATACAAGATTTGGTTGTGAACTGCCCAAAGTCAATAGTGCTAGAAAAAGAATTAGGAAAGGAATTGGAGGTCTATGGGGTGTTGGTATCCATGGCCCATCCCTGTGAAACTGAGGTTTGCAGAACTGGTGGCCAGACCAGTTCACAGCAAGCCAGGTATATTTAATAGATCCTATCCATGGGGAAAAAGCAAAAACAAAAACAAACAAACAAAAAAAAAAACCCTGGTTCTCAACCCTATATGAGATGGGTCTATTCCTGAGGCACCAGCCCCCTGACCCTTACAATTACAGGCAGTAGTCTAAGAAGAATAGAAATAAACAGGAAGTCCATTCTAGGCTGAGGCCAAATTCAGAAATTTGTGGGACCGTTAAGAGACGCAGGCCAATTTCAGGTACGTTGCGAGAAAGCAAAGCATTTGGAGGAACTGATTCAAACTACCAACAACTTCCTAGACCAAGATACCTTCCTCTGCTCAATATCCTCCCGGTTACAGCAAGAATAAACATTTAAAGTGGTTTACCCTCTAGAAGGTAGTATTTGCGGGCTCATCATACTTATGTCTCAAAGGTTGACGCAGGAAGGCCACAGAACTGCCCCGCCTCCTAGAGGCTAAAGTCTCCTGTGGCTTGGCATTCCCTCTTGTAGAATCTCTGCTTTTACTGCTCTTCAAGAAGTATCTCTTAACCCCTTTTGCTAATTTACTTCACATTTCACAAATCCCAAGTCAGAAATCTTTCCTACTACAAATTGATTTCTTCTTCCCCAGACCCCAGTGGAAAACAGATTTCACTAGATTCTAGCTAACCTCTATCATCTTGCCTGTAAAATGGGGCCGCTGTGAGGATTAAATATAAATGTATGCAAACCACTTAGCCCAGGGGAATCGGGCAGATTCTAAGCTATGCTATTGGTTAGTATGCTATAGTATTGGTTAGAGCTCATGCTGTTGGCTAGTTACTGGGTGAGCAAGCAGATTTTTTAAGATGCCATGCTTCTTCCCCTCAAATATGCTTCCGGCCTGACATAGGGGCAAGAAAATAAAGGGTAACAACTATTACTGTGTTTGCTATTAACAGATCAGATGTGCTGGGTCTTCCAAGGAAATAGAAGAATGTAGCAAAGCTAGTAGATGCTGTTCACCATTGAAATGTGTCCCAATCTAGCCCCCCAAATGAGGACCTGAACCAGTCTTGAAGGACACACTTCAGTGTGGACTCTCTGTCAGCGTCTACATTTCTGAATTACAGATCCTACCAGGAATAAACGACAGTTGTGGATTCTTAGTGTATCTACACCTCTCTGCAAGTGTAAAATATTGTTTAAAATTTCATAATATATACAAATATCTTATCATTAGAGTGTACACCTGAAACTAATATGTTATATTTAGGCTCCAGATTGAATCCAATTTGGATTAGCAACTCAAGCAGAGCCAGTTGTGCTAAGGTTTGTCGCTAACAACGACAACAACAGAGCATAGAATCCTTAATTATCAACTATTTTATTTATTGACTGCTTACTATATTCCTAGCACAATAATCCTTCCGATCCTATTTCAAACGCTGGGAGAAATCTTAAAATTACGAACGGGGGAAGAATAGAGAAAAACACCAGAGCGTGCGGTGCTGGCCAACCCCTATGATAATAGAAAGCGAGTCGCGACCCCCTTCTTAAGAGAAAATGCAGTTTCTGGAGATGTTTGCACCCAAGGGTTCAAAACGATTGTAGACCTGTCACACATCCCTTCTGAAAAGGAACATGTTCTTAGAGATTCTGTCTCTGATCCATCCACTGTGTGAGCCAAATCTCACGGTGTCAGGCATGAGTACTAACGCCAAAAGTTAATTAGGGCGTCTTTTAAAGAGGTGGCAGAGCTGGGAGAAACAGCTGTTTTGACAATAAATAATGGGCATGGGCGCACAAGCTGATTCAGCTTGCAGTCACAGGCACTCCCCATCAGGGGAATGACGGCTAGGACAGACGGTTACTTTTTTCTCTTTTTCAAGAAAAACGTACGGTGAGGGCTCTCTGTGCGTTCGTGTCCACGGTCCCAGTCCCCACTAGGTTGGGAGGCAGCCCCCTCCGCAAGCAGACAGGGCCGGCTGGAGGAGGGTGGAAGTTAGGACACCGACCTGAGGAGTTCAGATCGTTGGGTCGGCTCTCGACCTCGGAGCTCTGCTCACTGCCCATGGTGGCGGCAGCGGTGGCAGCGGAAGAACGGCGGGCCAGGCGGTCACCGCTCCGGCGGCGGGACGACCGGGCAGGGGCCGGGGACTGGGACAGGGGATGCTACACCAAATGTGGGCGCCGCTGCAGGGCCGACTTGTGGAGATGACGCGCCCAGCCCACTCAGGTGCGCTGGCGTTGGGGGATGGGAGGCCCTATTTGGGGAACCGACGCGCCAAGAGGCGTAACGCGGCTGCACGGTGTTTGCCCGCTCTCTTTGGGGGACCCTAGGGAAAGAGGCGGAGGGCGCCCAGCTTCAGCCGCGCCAGCGGCCGGCGGGCGGCGCCGCTTTCACTCACTCGCTCCAGCGCCGCAAGCTCGCTCCTTCCGGGACGCGGATTGGCCGCGCCGGCTGCGCGCGGCCGTCAGTTCCGGGTTGGAGGCCACCCCCCCGCGACCACGCCCCCGCCCCGGGGGGGGGGGGCGGGGAGAGTGGAATCACCCTTAAAGGGCTCCACCGCCTCAAAGCCAGAACCGCCCCCGAAGAGCAAGGCCTTCTCTAGTGTAATGATGCATTGCCTTTAAGCATCACCCAGCTATTGGCACTTTATTGTTAGAACTTTATAAAATGCGGCGTGGGGATTGTTTGTTTTAGGGTTAGAATTCACAGCTGTCTGGATGCAAAGCTCCTGTTTCAGTTCCAGAAGGTAGGAGTTTGGCCGTGGACAACCATACAAAAAATATAGACGGTGAAGGAAGGAGATGGAAATGAGAGATAAATGAAGAAATTGAAAATACTGATTCAGGGCACCTGGGTGACTCAGTGCTTTAAGCATCCCACTTCAGCTCAGGTCATGACCTCACAGCTCATGAGTTCTGACCTCCACATCAGTTTCTGTGCTGACAGCTCAGAGCCTGGAGCCTGCTTCCGATTCTGTGTCTCCATCTCTCTCTCTGCCCCTCTCCCACTTGTGCTCTGTCTCTCTGTCTCAAAAATAAAAACATTTTAAAAATGTTTTTAAAAAAATACTGATTCACATGTTAGGGTGTGTGTGTGTATGTATCCTCAGAGGAAAATGGATGCCCCTATAATCTAGGCATTTTCCGGGAACCTTGACGATTATCCACAGGCCATTCCAAAACTAGCAAAGGTGAGGGAGGAGTACAAGAGATGCAAAATGGAAACTGTAAGACTGGGCAGATCAAGAACTGAGACCTAGCAATGCAATGCCACCAAGGAGTTGGGTGGTTTTGTGGTTCTCAGAATTTTACAATTAATTTTATATCATTTCCTTCATGAAATTTCAAGCAAATGTCCTAGCATTTTATATTTATAAATATAACCTCAGAAGGAATGCCAAATGAACCGCATGATTAAGTCCCTTCTATTCTACAGTATCATAGACATTTCCCCTATGTTACCTCATCGAACTTTCATAGCGACCCTGAGGCCCACAAACAGGTACCTTCCTCACGGTCACCAGGTAGTAAATGGTAGAACCAGGATTTAGGACTGTCCGATTTCAAAATCATGCTTTTTCCTCTACTCGCCATTGCCCTACTCTGAGAAAAGTATAAATGAATGTAAATTCAGTATTTGGTGGGAATATGAAGAAAGAACTAGAAACTGCCTGAAAGGTCAAGCAGGCTCCTAGGAGGTGGTGTTTGACTGTAGTTTTGAGGTTTACATAAACCATCAAGCTGATAGGATCATTCCTTTCTGGAGAGCCCCTGACTCCTCTCCCAGGTTTGCCCTCTTTGGGGGTGGGCAAAAGAGAAGGAAAAAAGGGAGAGTACAACTCATTCTGGCTCTTTTTGCCCCCTTTCCACATCAGACTATATTTATCTTGTGTTCCATGCCCTAATTCACCCTGATGCGGTGGTGCTTTTTATGCTTCCCATTGGATGAATGCTTCATTCTAAGGTTCATTCTCAACATTCTAAACATTCTCAACTGATGAATGAACAAATATATCATCCTATTCTCTCCTGGCCTGCAAGGTTGCTGCTGAAAAATCTCACCTTATAGGGGTTCCCTTATATGAGAGAAAATGTGTTTCTCTTTCTGCTTTTAAAATTATCTTTGTCGGGGTACATGGGTGGCTTAGGTGTTTGAGCATCCAACTCTTGGTTTCAGCTCGGGTCATGATCTCACAGTTTCATAGGTTCAAGCCCCACATCAGGCGCTATGCTGACAGTGTGGAGCCTGCTTGGGATTCTCTGTCTCTCTCTGCCCCTTCCCCTCTCCTGTTTGCATGCACCCGTGCACACTCGCTCTCTTCAAAAATAAATAAACTTAACACAAATTATCTTTGTTTTTTATTTTAGATAGTTTTAATTATAGTATGTCTTGGAGAAGATTGTTTTGGATTGAAATTTTGGGTTGACCTATTAGCTTCATAATCTTGGATATACAAATTTCTCCCCAGGTTCGGGAAGTTCTCAACCATTATTTCTTTAAATAAACTTTCTACCCCCTTTCCTCCTCTTTTCTTTTCCTGGGACTCCAATGATATATACATTGTTTCTCTTGATGGTGCCCCAAAGTCCCATAAGGACTTTCTTCATTCCTTTTCATTCTTTTTTTCTTTTTGCTCCTCTGATTGGGTGATTTTAATTGGTCTGTCTTCTAGTCCATTGAATTCTTCTTCTGTTTGGTCAAGTCCAAGTTTGCAGCTCTGTATTAAATTCTTCAATTCAATCATTATATTTTTCAGCTCCAGGATTTGTTGGGTTCTTTTTTATGTTTTCTATATCTTTGCTGAAGTTCTCATTTTGTTCTTGTATTATTTCCCTGACACTGTTAAATTGTCCGTTCATGTACCCTTGCTCCTCCACTGTGGTGGAGTCTGGCTATGGCTATCAGGCAGGTGTCGTGCAAGTGTGCAGCCAGAGGAACTAGCCCTGCGTGCACACACACAGTGGAGATCAGCCACCAGGTCTAGGCTGGCGTCTTGCACTTGCACAGCTGCCTAGGCTGGCTGCCATTGTGGTTCCTGGGCTGGGCTGAGGATAGGAGGGAGTGGGGACAGAATCAGGTGGAAGATGTCAGTGAACACGAATGCCTGTGAGGCAAAAGCTGGCAAGATCTGCAAGGCGTCCGTGGCAGTTTGTGCTTGCCATTGGTGTCTTTGGTGGTGAAAGCTGCTTGATTTGGCTACAAATCAGGTCACTGTGAACCAAGATAGCTCCAATTGCATGGCACCAAGGAAGACTTTGTGCCTAGCAGTCTCCATATGTCTGTATGTCTCAGCTTTGCCAGTCTGGGAGGGGTGAGATTGAGGTGGGATCTTTGTGTACTCTCCTGAAAGTCTGGGGAAGCTGGTTACTCACTGTGTTCTTCCTTTCGTGGCAAGGAGAACTCTTTCTAATTTTTTTTGTTTATTTTTTTATTTTTTTTAACTTTTATTTATTTTTGAGAGACAGAGACAGAGCAGAGGAGCAGAGAGGGAGGGAGACACAGAACCCAAAGCAGGCTCCAGGCTCTGAGCTGTCAGCACAGAGCCCGATGTGGAGCTCAAACCCACGAACTCTGAAATCATGACCTGAGCCGAAGTCAGATGCTTAACTAACTGAGCCACCCAGGCACCCTTAATATTTATTTTTGAGAGAGAGATGAAGTGCGAGCAGGGAGGAGCAGAGAGAGAGGGAGACACAATCTAAAGCAGGCTCCAGGCTCTGAGCTGTCAGCAAAAGCCCGGTGCAAGGCTCAAACTCATTAACCGTGAGATTGTGACTTGAGCCAAAATCAGACACTCAACCAGCCAAGCCACCCAGGCGCCCCAAGGAGAACTCTTTCCAGCTGGGAGGTTTCCTCTTGGTGCTGAGCAGTGCTGGCTTGGAGGAAAGGATGATGCAGTCAGAATGAAGCTAACTTCCTCCTCTATATATGTGACTATTCTCAAGTTTTTTGTTGTACTGTGTTGCTGATGTTTCTTAAGTGAATTCCAGAGTTCTCCCAGAGCTGCTTTTGTTGTGGATAACTAATGATTGATCTTTTTGTGGGGACAGAGGCTGAGATCTCCTACATCACCATTTTTTTTTCAGAATGGATAAATAAAATGCGGTATATCCATATAATAGAATGGTATGTGCCCCTCACTAAGGAATGAAGTACTAAAATGTGCTACAACAGGGATAAACCTTACAAACATTATTCTATTGGAAAAGAGTCCATTACAAAAGATCACATATTGTAGATTCCATTTATATGAAATATCCAGAAGAGGCACTATAGACACAAAAATAGGTTAGTGGTTGCCTAAGGCTGAACAGGAGGGGTGTGGAAGGGAAAAAGGGGAGTGACTGTTAACGGGTGTGTGAGTTTCTTTGTGGGAGTGATGAAAATGTTCAAAATTTATTGTCATGGTTGTACAACCCTGTGAATACACTAAAAACCACTAAATGGTACAATTTAATTAGGTGACTCGTATGGTATGTGACATATCTCAATAAAGGTGTTATCAGAGAAAAGATATAGAAAGATAAAATGTCTTTATTCCTTTACTCAGCATTTATTGGTAGCCTATAATGTGCTGGGCACTTGCTAGAGGCTAGTAATAAATGATCCAACAGGACCCAGTCCCCATCCTTAGGAAGCTTACAGTCTGTTGGCAAGAAAATGATTTGGGCATTTATAATTCAAGGATTCTGCTGGAGGGGCTTTAGAGGTAGGAGACATTTGGGACTGATGCCTTTTAGCACCTTGAAAACCATTTCCACGCGAACAGCAACTATGTGACCTATACACATAATAAATAACAATTAAACCGGCTTTTGGGGTTTATAAAGTACTTTCCTAATATTGGCCCAGTATGATGGGCCTATAATGTAGATAATGCTTTCTTGATTTTACACAGAGGTTAAGGAGGTTTTTTTTTATTTTTTTATTTTTTTATTTTTAAGGAGGTTATTCTTGATCATGAAGCTAATAAGTAATGAAACCAGGATTCAAATTCTCTGAAACTCATTATGCTTTTATCCATTCCAGACTGCTCCTCCTATATCTTTATATTGCCTGGCACTCCAACCGGTTTCCTATGCCATAAATCTGCTTACCTCTACCGCCGCATCCAACCAGTCACAAGTCTGGAGAGCCTCTCTCCTTAATTTCTCTTCTGTCTCCACACCCTGTTCAGAGCCTCCTCCCTTCTTCAATTTCTTGGAAAACAGGAGGCCTCTGGCTTTACCTCCATCAATCCATCCTACATGTGGCTGGCAGACAGAATTTTTAGAATATTAGTAAGTTCTTTGGACCTGCCAATGCCCTATAAAAACCTGCAATAACTCCCTATGGCTTCAGGATAAAGTTTAAAATTTGGCACATGAACACCTTCTTGCTCCGACCCCAGCCTTTTTTCTCTATTCCTCTATGTACACAGGAAGACTTCGTGCCAATCAGGATAAAATTCCCTGGATACTCATGTCATTTTCTCTGCCTGGAATATTCAGGCTTTTTCTCTCCCTCTAGCTAACTTAACTTCATCCTTCAAGGTTAACTTATGTCCACACAAAACCTACACATGGATGTTTATAGCAGCTTTATTCATGACTGCCAAAACTTGGAAGCAACCAAGATGTCTTTCAGTATGTGAAAGGATAAACAGACCAGTACATCCAGACAATGGAATGTTTATTATTCAATGCCAAAAAGAAATGGGCTGTTTGGGCTCCAGGGTGGCTCAGTCGTTTAAGCACCCAACTTTGGCTCAGGTCATGATCTCGCGGCTCTTGAGTTCAAGCCCTGTGTCTGGCTCTGTGCGGATAGCGTAGAGCCTGGAGCCTGTTTCAGATTCTGTGTCCCCCTCTCTCTCTGCCTCTCCCCTACTCGTGCTCTGTTTCTCTCTCTCTCAAAAATAAATAAACATTAAACATTAAATAAAACATTAAAAAGATAAACATTCACCATTAAATAAACACTGGTAAACATTTAAAAATAAACATTAAAAAATAAAAACATTAAACATTAAAATAAATATTAAATAAATATTAAAATAAAAATGAAAGCAAAACAAAGAAATGAGCTATTAAGCCATGAAAGGACATGGAGGAAACTTAAATGCATATTACTAACTGAAAGGTCCCAATCCATAAAGGCTACATACCATATGATTCCAACTATATGACATTCTATTAAAGGCAAAACTGTGGCAATAAAAAGACCAGTGATTGCCAGGGGGTGTGAAGAGGGGGAAGGATGAATAGGCTGAGCACAAAGGACAGTTAGGGCAAGGAAAATACTTTGTATGATACTATAGTGGTGGATACACCTCATTATACATTTGTCCAAATCCATAGAGTGTAATACAGTAAGAGTGAGCATACGCAAGCTATGGACTTTGTGTAATTTATGATGTGTCAGTGTAGGTTCATCAGATGTAAGAAATGTACCTCTCTGATAGAGGATGTTGATAATGGGGAAGGCTATGCATGTGTGGGGGCAAGAGGTATATGGGAACCTTCCTCTCAATTTTACTGTGAACCTAAAACTGCTCTAAAAGAAAAAATAAAGTCTTTGGAAAAAAAAAAAGACTGAGGCATGCCTGGGTGGCTCAGTCAGTTAAGCATCCAACTCTTGATTTCGGCTCAGGTCAGGATCTAACGGTTTGTGGGATGGAGCCCCATGTCGGGCTCTGGGCTGAGAGTGTAGAGCCTACTCGGGATTCTTTCTCCCTCTCTCTCTCTCTGCCTCTCCCCCCACCCATGCTTTCTCTCTCAAAATAAACAAACAAACAAAAAAAGATGGAATTTTTTTATCTCCTCCCAGAAGTCCAGATTATACATCCCTTTTCTGAGCTTCCTGAGTTAGCATCTTCTATCATTACATTTATTCCTTTTTTTTATAATTTTTTTTAACGTTTATTTATTTTTGAGACAGAGAGAGACAGAGCATGAACAGGGGAGGGTCAGAGAGAGGGAGACACAGAATCTGAAGCAGGCTCCAGGCTCTGAGCTGTCAGCACAGAGCCCGATGCGGGGCTCGAACTCATGGACCGCGAGATCATGACCTGAGTCGAAGTCGGCTGCTTAACCGACTGAGCCACCCAGGCGCCCCTACATTTATTCTTTACACAATAACTAATTTGATTGTCTTCCCCACTATGAGCAACTTGAAGGTAGATCCAATGTCTTATTGGGCTTTAATTTCCCTGCAGGTGTTTAATCCATGTTTTCTGAATAAAATACTTTTTAAAAAAAAATTTGCCTCCACATAAATGGAACTTCTAAGTATCAGGAGAAGAGGATCAAGAATCTTTTCAGGCAGTGAGATGAAAAGAGATACTAATTCTAATGTAAACACCTAACTCATATCAATGGAAAAAAATTTATTTAATCATTATTTTCATCAATGTCCTCTGTTCACTGTCATAACTGAAAAAATAATATGTCACTTCAACGATAACAGGGTCATTGTTTAAAATCCAAAATCTGAAGCTTCTAAGTCAAGGAAAGGTCTCATTAGTGCCTAGCCGAGGACTATGCTGTGAAGGGAGATTTAAAACAATGTGACCTTTTCCTAGCAAGACCCTCAAGTACATCATCTGCAGAGATAAAATGTATTGTTTACCAGTCTTTTGCTACAACAGGAAAATGACTCCAATGGGAAATCACTGTGGAGTTTCCTTTGATAGCTCTTTAAAGCCAAGTATTTGCAACATCATTGTAATTCCAGAGGAGGTCATCCTCTGGATACAACCGGTAGAGTTAGTTTCATGCAACCTTTGTTCACAGGGATTCTCAGTCAACATAGCCTCCTATAGCTCTTCGTTAAAACCAGGACGTAGCTGTTGGCTGTATTATGTCCAGCATAATAAGTTACAATGGCTTAATGCTTTAGGTTTGAAAGTTCTTCACACGGACCAGGTGGAGATGTTGTCTAAGGTCTGAACCTTTGGCGAGTTAAGTATCAGTGGTTTGGTAAAATTGCATCTGTTTGCACGTACACAGAGGTGTGGGCGAGCAAGCATTGATTCAGAAACACACTTCTACAACCTATGCCCTATTCTTTCCCATTCATTCACTCGACAAATATATTTTAGTTAAACATTTATTGAGTACTTATTAGGTACCAGGTGCTATGCTAAATGTCAGGGGATACATTTTAATAACTATAGCAGGCACCATTATATTATTATCTATACTTATAAACAGTAAATCCGGGCAGAATCCTAATGCCTGTGTTGAGGCTTGACCTGCGCGTGATGGCTAACTGCAGAACTGTTAACTGTAATTGAGGACCCCCCATGCCTGGAATTATCGAAAGCAGATTCTCACAGCCGGGCCCCGGATAGAAAGCAGTGTAAAGTCCCGAAGGGAGAAACCGCCCTCAGAGGTTGCCCCTCTGGGAGGGGGACCGAGTCCGGGACACAGAGGCAGAGGCAGAATGCAGGGCACATGTTTTGCACCGTCTGACTTTCCTCTGGTGTGGGCGCGCGTCCTGCGGCCTCGGGAAGGAGCGGGCGCCGCTGCAGGCCCGCGGACAATCCAGCGGGTCGCGCCCACGCCCCTCGCGGGGGCCGCAGCAGCAGCAGGGCGGGTGGGGTGGCAGCGGCCGGCTGCTTCCCAGGCTGTGCGCGATCGCCGGGCGCCTGGAGCCACCGCGGGGAGGGGCTCCCGGAGGACCGCGCTCCAAGTGGCCGGGAAGCAGCTCCGGGTTGCAGGGCAGGAATGTGCCCTTCCACCTCCCCCTCCCCTCCACCTCCGGCCAACTTTCTGCCGCCGCAACGGAAGCAGGAACTGGCGAAGCACACGCCCCCCGGGCCGGCCGGGAGCTGCGGAGCATCCCTGCCGCCCTCGCCAAGACCCTCGCGCGGATCTGCCGCTCCTTCCTCGGGAGCGCGTCGGGGCTGCCCTCGCGCGGGTGGGACACGGGAGCCCCCGGGTCGCGGAGCTTCCAGGTAAAGGCGTCACCGCCCTCCCCCCCCCCCAGACCGGCCGCGGGCTGCGCCTCCAGCGCGGAGAGTGCAGCCCCCCTCCTACTCCTGGGGCGAGGCCCCTCCACCTCTCCGGGAGCGCCAGGGACCGGGTTGGGGCGAGGAAGGGCTGGCCGGGGTCTTGGTGGGATCGCGGGCCCCCCGAGGGGATCTCCAGGCTCGTGTAGCAGCACCTGTCTTAAGTGGCCCTGGCTCCGCGTCGTCATCAGGAGAGGCAGAAGAATGCTCAGTGAGCGACACGCATTTCCTCAAAGGAAGGGAAAGAAAATGATTTCCAATATCTGACACGGTTTTGCACAAGTGCGTTTTAGTGGCTATAGTAAGCAGGCGTCAAAGTTCAGTGCCTCCTGAACTTCCTCCCACCTGTATCTTTTTCACGCTTTCAACAGAATTCAACTTGACTGTGGACCTTTAAGGCCTAAGTAATAACGCTTAGAAGAATTACAGAGGTTGAGTATACTTAGCGCGATAAACTCTTCAGTAACTTCTTGCAATCCAGGCGCCATGAAGATTCTGCCTAGAGAAAACACAGTTCCTGCCCCATCCCCTCTCATAGTTCTGGTTTCTTTGCAAAAACTTGAGGAGAGATTCTGTCAGAATCCTTGCAAAGTAAGACATTGGCCTGGTTTTCCTCTTTTTGCTCCTGTCTGGTTTTCTTTAGGGCTAGAAAAGAGACTTGCAAGATGCGGCAACATGAAAAAAGGTCACTTGTGCCAGGATTCTTAACCTGGAGAGCCACGGCTAGTACTCTGAAAGTCTGTGAACTCCAGTGGCAAAATTTATTTTAGTAGCCTTTCAATGAAATGTAACATTTCCTCTAAGAGGCATGTGATCAAAAGCCTTGGTAGAGTTAGACGCAGCTGTAATTTGCCATCAGTAGAAATCACAGGTGTTTTCGCATTATATTACTGATTACACAGATCTCAAGTATCCTGTTCATTCAACACTACTTCAAAATTATGGCAGTTATTAGATGTACTGCTTGATATTTGATAGGTTAATAAAGAAGCACAGATATCCCACAATTGTTTCTATTTTGACTGAAAATGGGATTAATAATAGGATCTATCTCATAAGGATCAGGAATCTATTTCATTAGGATTCTTGTAAGGATTAAATGACATGACACATGTAAAGTGCTTAGCATAGAGACTGGCATGAGAGAAACATAAATGTTACTTGTTATTTGTTTACAAAAGTTGGATACAACAGCAAGGAAGCTATTGGACTTGTGTGGTTACTATATATGGGTAATATATACTCTTTTTTTTTTGCTGTTTAACTATTTTTGTTGTTTTTTACTATTTTGTTGTTTTAAAGACTGTTTATATTAGGGATCACTCTTTTTTTTTTTTTTAAGATTTTATTAGTAAGTAATCTAATCTCTACACCCAATGTGGAGCTTGAACTCGCAACCTGGAGATCAAGAGTTCCACACTCCGCGGACTGAGCCAGTCAGGCGCCCCAATGTTAGATTTCACTCTTTACGTTGTACGGTTCTATGGGTTTTGGCAGATGTGAAGACATGTGTCAACCGTTACAGTATCATTTAGAATGATTTCACTACTCTAAAAATCCCCTGTGTTCCACCTGCGCATCCTTCCCTTCCTCCTCCTGGCAACCACTGATATTTTGATTGTTGATGTAGTTTTGCCTTTTCCAGAATGTCGTATGGTTGACAAGAGGTCATATCTTTCAGACCGGTTTCTTTCACTTAGCACTATGCAATTGTGGTTCCTCTATGTACTTCTGTGGTTTGATAGCTCATTTCTTTGTACTACTGAATAGTATTCCATTATATGGATGTACCACATTTTGTTTATCCATTCACCTATTGAACGATGTCTCGGTTGTCTCCAGTTTTTGACAATGATGTAGAAAGTTACTATAAACATATATACATAGATTTTTTTTTTGTAGGATTTGGTTTTGTCAGTTTTTTGGATTTTAGTCATTCTAATAGGTGCATAGTGGTATCTTATCATTTGAATTTACAGTTCCCAAATGATTATGATGTTGAGCACCTCCTCTTATGCTTATTTGTTATCTATATATCTCTTTTGAGATCCACATGGGGCTTGGTCCCAGGAACTGTGAGACCATGACCTGAGCCAAATCCAAGAGTCAGATACTTAACCAATTGAGCCACCCAGGTGCCCCAACTTTGCTCATTTTTAATTGGGTTGTGTTTTAAAGTTCTTTGTATATTTTAGCTACCTGTCCTTTATCAGATGTGTGTTTTGCAAATATTTCTCCCAGTCTGTGGCTTATCTTTTTATTCTCTGAATAGTGTCTTGGGCACAGCAGATGTTTTAATTTTAATGAAATCCAGCCTATCAATTTTTTTTCTTTCATGGATTGTGCTTTTGGTATTGTATCTAAAAAATCATTGCTTAATCTAAGTCCACAAAGATTTTTCTCCTATGTTATATTTTTACTATATTAAAACTATTTTAACATGTTTTTTTTTAATATTTTATTTTTAAGTAATCTCTACACCAACATGGGGCTTGCACACACAATACCAAGATCAAGAGTCTCATGTTTTACCAACTGAGCCAGCCAGGCACCCCTCTAGGAGTTTTAGAGTTCTGCATTTTACATTGAAGTCTATGATCCATTTTGAGTTAGTTTTTGTAAATGATGGAAGGTTTGTGTCTAGATTTATCTTTTTGCATATGGATGCCCAATTATTCTGTCACCATTTTTTTTTAAAAAAATTTTTTTTTTTCAACGTTTATTTATTTTTGGGACAGAGAGAGACAGAGCATGAACGGGGGAGGGGCAGAGAGAGAGGGAGACACAGAATCGGAAACAGGCTCCAGGCTCTGAGCCATCAGCCCAGAGCCCGACGCGGGGCTCGAACTCCCGGACCGCGAGATCGTGACCTGGCTGAAGTCGGACACTCAACCGACTGCGCCACCCAGGCGCCCCTCTGTCACCATTTTTAAGAAGAGTATCCTCTGTCCATTGAATTACCTTTGCTCTTTTGTTAAAGAGCAGTTGACTCTATTTGTGTGGGTCTTTTTCTGGGCTTATTATTCTGTTCTATTGTTCTGTTTGTCTATTCTTTTGCCGGTAGCACACACTTTTTTTTTTTTTTTTAAGTTTATTCATTTTGAGAGAGAGAGAACAAACAGGGTAGGGGCAGAGGGAGAGGGAGAGAGAGAGGAGAGAGAGGGGGAGAGAGAGAGAGAGAGCACAAACAGGGTAGGGGCAGAGGGAGAGGGAGAGAGAGAGAGAGGGAGAGAGAGAGAGGGAGTACAAACAGGGTAGGGGCAGAGGGAGAGGGAGAGGGAGAGAGAGAGAGAGAGAGAGAGAAGATCCCAAGCAGGCTCTGCGTTGTCATTGCACAGCCCGATGCAGAGCTCAGTCTCATGAATGGTGAGATCATGACCTGAGCTGAAATCAAGAGTCCGACGCTTAACCGACTGAGCTACCCAGGTGCCCCTACACTGTCTTGATTACTGTAACTTTGCAGTATTGAAATTAGGTAGTGTCAGTTCTCCAATTTTGTTCTTCTTCAGCATCATGTTGCCTATTCTGGGCCTTTCTGCATTTCATGTAAACTTTAAAATAAAAACTTTGCAATGAATCTATAGATCAAGTTGAGAAGAATGGACATTTTTTTTTAACGTTTATTTAATTTTGAGACAGAGAGAGACAAAGCATGAATAGGGGAGGGGCAGAGAGAGAGGGAGACACAGAATCTGAAACAGGCTCCAGGCTCTGAGCTGTCAGCACAGAGCCCGACGCGGGGCTCAAACTCACGGACCGTGAGATCATAACCTGAGCCGAAGTCCGACGCTTAACCGACTGAGCCACCCAGGCGCCCCAAGAATGGACATCTTAATATTGATGAACATGGAACATCTCTCCATTTATTTAGTTTTGTTTTGTTTTTTGCTATTTTACATCAGCGTTTTGTAGGCATACTAAAAAAAATTTTTTTAATGTTTATTTATTTTTGAGAGAGACAGACACACACACAGCGTGAGCAGGGGAGGGGCAGAGAGAGAGACGCACACAGAATCTGAAGCAGGCTCCAGGTTCTGAGCTGTCAGCACTGAGCTGGACACTGGACTCAAACTCACAAACCATGAGATCGTGACCTGAGTTGAAGTTGGAGGCCTAACTGACTGAGCCTTCCAGACGCCCCTCTAGGCACACTTTACAAACTACTTTGAAAAAAAAAAAAAAACTACTTTGATAATTATATTTCATATAACTGACTTCCTTCATAATCCTAATATATTTCATTTTTCATTATATATATGTATTTTATTAATTTATTTTTTAAAGAATTTATAGGTTTTGTTTTGTTTTTTAGAGGAAGAGAGTGAGTGAAAGCAGGGGAGAGGGGCAAAGAGAGAGAGGGGCAGAGAGAAAGACAGAATCTTAAGCAAGCTCCACACCCAGCACAGAACTGGACACAGGGCTCAATCCCACTACCCTGGGATGGTGACCTGAGCTGAAATCAAGAGTTGGACACTCAGCTGACTGAGCACCCCTCATTTTTATATTTTCAAACCTGTCTCTCAGAAAAGATCCTAAGCCTCACCAGACTACCAAAGGGTTTGGGTTCATGACAGAAGAAGGAGGAGGAGGAGGAGAATGAGATTGAAGAGGAAATATTTCTGCTCTACAGTATGCTTCAGTGAACAATTTGTATTCTCAAAATGAATGAATTCCCTCTACTGACCAGCTAACTCTTAGAATTAGATTATTAGAGTTACCTGTCTCTGATTTGATACTTAAGGAGAGGCAGCCACAAGAAAGGCAGCCCGTTTCCTCATCTATAAAATGAGGGAAATAGTAGCTCTTTTTTTTTTTTTTTGCAGACCTACTATCAGGATTAAATGGGATAATATATGTATATTTCATAGCACATTGCCTACCACCTAGTAGGTGATTTTAAAATGCTGGTTGTTAATACTGAGAAAGAAACTCTGCTCAAGCCTGTTATCACTGCTTCATCGGTGGCTAGAGATTTTGTGTCCTCTCCCCTCTTGGTTAGGAGAAGCAAGAAGAGGAAGGATTCTAGAACTTTGGGGGTAGGCCTCTTGTTTATATCTCTTCCTTCATAGATATTTGTCAGCTTTTAAGCACTGATGGGATAGTATACATGTTTGTGCTAATTAGTTCTTTACCAAGTTTTTAATGAAGGTTGTCTTGATCTATTAAAAGTGAAACATAAAAAATGCTTGTTTATTTCTGTTTTGTAAATCATGAGCTGTTGACATTGACTTGAAGGAAATGAAATGTATCTTCGTGAGATTTATTAAAAGAAACAAAACTCATTGATGATTTTCTATTTTTGTTCTAGAGAGAAATTCCATGATCTGTACAATCTTCTTGAAGTAAATTCAGACCAGAGGGAGGATTCTCCTTGACCTTGGAAGACTAGGCTAAATTGAAATTTAAAATGTTCTTTAGGGAAGAATGGGGCTTGAGTTACACTTTTGTGGTAATTTGCTTCCTGACACTGAGGCTGTCCACCAGTCAGAACTGCCACACGAAGAGTCTAGAAGATGTTGTCATTGACATCCAGTCATCTCTTTCAAAGGGAATTAGAGGCAATGAACCTGTACATACATTAACTCAGGAAGACTGCATTAATTCTTGCTGTTCAACGAAAAACATAACAGGTAAGTAATAGTCCCTTGGCAACTCTTCATTTTAAGTGTTTTGTGATATAAGTAGCTGGCTGATCTGGCTGCATAGTTTATCCTAGTGATTCTCAATGGGGTAGAAATGTGGGTAACAAATTCACTGGGAACATGTGCCACAAGTGTGTCCTCCCTTCCCCTAAGCTGGGTCAAAGTTACTGATGAGTGTGTGTGTATATCACCCAGGTGTGTAGGTAGAAAAAAGGTTGAGAACCACTGGTGTTATGTTCTAATAGGCATCTAAGATGCTGGAAAACCCTTAAGGGACATGGGAAGTTGTTTGGACTGACCCAGTCACATGACACAGAGGAAAGAGGCTCACAGGTCTGAGCCATACCTTTGCATGTTTCAAGTTCCAGACTTGAGAAATATTTATCCAAGAGAAACAGTGGTCATTTTTCAGTTGTTTATGACCCTGTCCTAATTCCCTAAATGAAAAGTAAATAAATAACTAACCACAAAAAAACACCCACACTAAATTTATTGAGCACCGAATGCCTTGCTGAATGCTGGAGACAAAACAATGAATAACATGGAAAAGGCCTTGCCATCAAGGAGCCTAGAAGAGCTAGTCAACACTGGAGTAATGCTTCTTACCTGACTTACTGGCCAACCGAATCATACGTTTTCTCTTATATCTTTGGTTTCTCTTCTTTGTATAATGGGCGTGGTATAGTCAGAAATGTATGCATATAATCTTGGTTCCTGGTTCCTGTTAGAGCTCCTAAAAACCTTGCCGTTTCCTGAGCCTAGGAGCTTCTTTCGTTATTCATTATGAGCCCCTTTCAACCACACCTGAGTTACGACTGTTGGTGGCTTCCTAGGTAGCTCCAGGATGGGAACTCGTCACCAGAAAGACCCAGCCTTGATTAGAAATTTGGAATTTTCAGCTCCACCCCCACCTGTAGGTAGAGGAGAAGGGCTGGAGATTGAATTCAGTCACCAGTGGCCAATGATTTAATCAGCTGTGCCCACATAAGGGAATCTCCATAAAAAAATCCCTAAACACAGGTTTAGAGAGCTTCCACATTGGCAAACACATCCACATGTGCAAGAGGATTGTTCACTCCAGGTACACCGGGACGGAAGCTCCTGCACTCAGGACCCTTCTGGACCTCGCCCTATGTACACTTTATTTGGCTATTCATTTGTGTTTTCACTGATAAACTATCATAGTAAGTATAGCCTTTTCCTGAGTCCTGTGAGTAGTTCTAGCAAATTATCAAACCTGAAGTAGGGGTGGTGGGAGCCTGGATTTATGGCCAAGTTGGGCAGAAGCGTGAGTAACCTGGGAGCTGACACTTTTGACTGGCCTCTAAGTGAGGACAGTCTTACAGGACTGAGCCCTTAAACCTATGGAATCTGATGCTAACTCCAGGTAGTTAGTGTAAGAATTGAATCAAATCATAAGACATTGAGTCAGTGCCCTGGAGAATTGGAGTATTAGTGTGGAAAAGATACCACATATTTGACGTCAGGAGGAAAAAAAAACTTTCAATGGTTTTCTCAAACTCAGCAGTGTGCTTTGATATTCTCTATAGGAGTAATTTATGGAAATTACAGAGATTTAATTTAAATTTCCAGTTTTTCTTTAAATGTTGGTATCAACATTTATGTGAAATAGCAAATCATCTGCAAACAGGACTGAATGCTGTGTGGGTGTTTGCTGGCAACACAGGAAACCTTGCATTTCTTTTCAGCTCCATAATGGGTGTTTAGTGAGAAATGAGGGTTTGCTGTTTTATTGTATAAGCAGAATTACTGTTACTGCTTTACGGTAAGTAGAGATAATTGTGGGTCTCCTTTAACGGATCTCAGACTGTTTCTTCATTTACTGAGCAATGGTCTTTAAGTGCTTTGATAATTTGCTCATAACCACAGATTTTAGAAAGATGCCCAGGGGCGCCTGGGTGGCGGAGTTGGTCGAGTGACCAACTTCAGCTCAGGTCACGATCTCATGGTCCGTGAGTTTGAGCCCCGCATCGGGCTCTGTGCTGACAGCTCAGAGCCTGGAACCTGCTTTGGATTCTGTGTCTCCCTCTCTCTCTCTCTGCCCCTCCCCTGCTTGCGCTCTCTCTCTCTCTCTCTCTCAAAAATAAAATTAAATTTAAAAAATTATTTTAAAAAAGGAATTATTAAGAAAAAAGAAGTACAAAGGACACAAAGTTTTGCATACAACTTGGGGGGGCTTATGGACCTTTCCCTTTACCTCCATGCCCCCCAAAAATGGTATTGCAGAATTATCCCATTGCTGAGAAAGGAAAAACTAAAGTACCTTTCTTGTTGCCTGGTTTTCTGCCTAAAACCCCTGCAGAAACTAACTGAATCTTCTTTCCAAATGCGGGAGTCAAGGTTGATCCTCACCATTGCCTGATTTGAAGAAGTTGTGCTGATGGCCAGTTATGCAGAATATTTTCCCCTGGCTTTATTGAGATATATTTGGCATGTAACATTGTGAAAATATATACAGTGCGATGATTTGTTACATGTATATATTGTGTAATGACTACTACAACAAGGTTAGTTAATACATGGGTGTGTGTGTGTGTGTGTGTGTGTGTGTGTGTTTAGAAAGAGCATGCATTTTTAATAATTAGCCTATGTGCCTCTTAACCTTCATCCTGGGGCACGTGGGTGGCTGAGTCGGTTAAACGTCTGACTTTGGCTCAGGACATGATCTCACAGTTTGTGAGTTCGAGCCTCACGTTGGGCTCTGTGCTGACAGCTCAGAGCCTAGAGTCTGCTTCAGATTCTGTGTCTCCCTCTCTCTCTGCCCCTTGGCTGCTCACTCTCTCTCAAAAATAAATAAAAAAGCATTAAAACAAAACAAAACAAAACTTTATCCTGACCAGGGGTATACTGATCCCTCAAGGGTCTTAGGCCAAGATGTGAGATGGCACCAGATTGAGACCAAAGCCAGCTCTAGACCATGATGAATAGAAAGAATGATTTCTACTGGGCATAGGTGGAAGAGAAAAAGAAGCAAGAAATGAAAGTTAAGAGTAAAAAGTTTGAAAGGAAGGAAAATGGAAAAGCAGAAATAAGGAAGAGTAGAAATGTGAAGAAGAAAAATCAAAAGAAGAATGGTACTGATAAAGGTAAAACATAGATAGACTTTGTCCTCCATACACCACTCAGGTCCTTTGTGGAAGGGGGCAATGATGGTGTGATGCTAAATTTAGGGACTCTACTCAAGAAAGCCAGATTCATGGCTTCATAGGTGTCTGATATAGGTGTCTGCCTTTGGGATATGAGAGATACATGAAATCATTAGGTTAGATCCATTTCTTAAGTTCCAACTCAGTTGTGAGTTGTGTAAAGATCGCAAAGTCAGTATTTCTGTGTGTATTTTGATGGATATTTGAGCAAATGGAAGGCTTATCTAAAGAATTAAATGCATTATTTTTTTAAAAAAAGAATTAAATGAAAATTAAAAAAAAAAAAAAAAAAAAAGGGGGGGGCGCCTGGGTGGCGCAGTCGGTTAAGCGTCCGACTTCAGCCAGGTCACGATCTCGCGGTCCGTGAGTTCGAGCCCCGCGTCGGGCTCTGGGCTGATGGCTCAGAGCCTGGAGCCTGTTTCCGATTCTGTGTCTCCCTCTCTCTCTGCCCCTCCCCCGTTCATGCTCTGTCTCTCTCTGTCCCAAAATAAATAAACATTGAAAAAAAATTAAAAAAAAAAAAAAAAAAAGAATTAAATGTACTATTTAAAGTGGGTTTTGCCAAAATTACCTTAATTCAGATTTTTTAACCCAATGTCTTCACAAATTGCTTTAAGTACTAAGGAAGAGGAAACGAATTAGTGGTCAGCAAGCAAATGCACAACATGAACAAAGGTATTTGTGTTGGACAGCAGAAAAAATAATTGCCATCGTCTTTAGAATATCCTATTTCAGTGTAATGCTTATGATACCTTTAATTTCAGGAGACAAAGCATGTAACCTGATGATCTTCGACACTCGAAAAACAACTAGACAGCCCAACTGCTACCTATTTTTCTGTCCCAGTGAGGAAGCCTGTCCCCTGAAACCAGCAAAGGGACTTATGAGTTACAGGATAATTAGAGGTAATAAAAGCATTGTTCTTTTTCTTTGGTGATTGGGATTATTTAAGGATATGGTTCATGTGAAAGATTTTCTACAAAAGAATCTAAGTAAAACTACCAAAAGTAGTCACAAATATAGAGGCACACCAGAAATCTCTCATGATTTAAAATTCAGTCTATTAAACCAAACATCTGTTTTCCAATGAAAGATCTCTGAATGATGGTATTTTGTGTTGTTTAGCTTTTTGTTTCTACCTTCCTGAGATAAAAGGCACTCAGACCTTTCATGAAAACATTTTGAAACACCTCTTTAGAAAATGTAAGAGGCACTGGAATAAGGTCTCCGTGGTCCACGGTCTGTTTTAAAAGGGTTAAGACCCGGCTGCCCGGGTGGCTCAGCTGGTCCAACTTCGGCTCAGGTCATGATCTCACCGTCCACGGGTTCGAGCCCTGCATCGGTCTCTGTGCTGACAGCCCAGAGCCAGGAGCCTGCTTCAGATTCTGTGTCTCCCCCTCTCTCTGCTCCTCCCCCACTTGTGCTCTGTCTCTCTCGTTCTCAAAAATAAATAAACATAAAAAAATTTTTTAAAGGGTTAAGATCTATGTGAGTATATAAAATTCTAGTACATTTGTCTTTAGGTTCTAATTATTTTATAATCACATTATGTGAAATCAAACACCCTGGATTTTATTACCTAGACCTGGAAGGAGGTTCATTCAAGAAGTATTTACTAAGCATCCACCATGTGCCAAATTATGTGCAAGGCATTGGAAATACAGTCTCCATTCTGAACATATTTGTTCAGAATTTAGAAAATAAACAACTAAAAAATAATATAATAATTTGGATATGTCTTGGTGAGATTTTGGCTTGTTAATATTTTTTAAGTTTGTTTATTTAGTTTTGAGAGAGACAGAGACAGCGTGAGCAGGGGAGGGGCAGAAAGAGAGGGAGAGAGAGAGAGAGAGAGAGAGAGAGAGAGAGAATTCCAAGCAGGCTCTGCACCCTCAGCTCAGAACCTGACGTGGGGCTCAAACTTACAAAACCGTGAAATCATGACCTGAGCTGAAACCAAGAGTCAGATGCTTACACCAACTGAGCCACCCAGGCGCCCTGGCTTGCTAATGTTCAGGGTGAAATGTTTTCGGTATCAAGTGTCCTTTTATTTAAGTCTTAGACAGTTTTTTTTTTCACTATACCCTTGGCTATTAATAATATTCTATTTGCTCATTTACTCAATAAACAACAAATGTTATTTAGCATCTCCTATATGTGCCAAACACTTTTTCTGCCCCAAGAACACAAAAATGGAAACATGGAAAACAAGGTTTTTACCTCTGGACCTTATGTTTTAGGAGGGAGAGACAATAACCATCCTAAATAAGTAATCAAGAAAAATATTATAAGTAATCAAAAAAAAAGTAATCAAGAAAAATATCACCACAAGTGTTAGGCTGATGATTGAGCTAAGACAACGTAATAGATGATCACTGAGTGGACCCTCTTGAGTAGGTGATCAGAGGAAGCATCTGTGAAGAAGTAACCCCTCAACTGAGATCTGAATGGTAAGAAGCCAGATGTGAGAAGATCTGGGAAGACCTTCAGGCAGAGGAAATAGCCTGTTTCAATATCTTGAGGCAGAATGATTTCAGTCTCAGTCTCAGCTGGCTGACTCACTCAGAGTGAACCATATAAAGAGTGACATACAGGGGCACCTGGGTGTCTCAGCCGGTTAAGGGACTGGCTTCGGCTAAGGTCATGCATGATCTCATGGTTCATGGGATCGAGCCCTGAATAGGGCTTTGCACTGACAGTGCGAAGCCTGCTTGGGATTCTCCTTCTCTTTCCCTCTCTCTCTCTCTCTTCACCTCCCTCACTCCTGCTTTCTCTCTCTCTCTCAAGAGAAACAAACTTAAAAAAAAAAAGTGATAACGCAAGAAGTATGAAAAGCGGAGGGATCACATAAAGCTTTGTAAGCCAAGGTAGGAAGTTCTTATTTTAGGTGTCTAATGGGAAGCCGTTGGAAGTTTTCAGTAGGCGTGTTAACATGGTGTTTTCAAGGTGATTTCTCAAAGCTCACTGTGACTGCTCTACTGGGGAGGGGCAACAATGCGGCAGCAAGAGAGGAAGTGGGAAGACTGGGTAGGAGGCAGAGGCAAGATCCAAGTGGAAGGCCATGACATTGTGGACCAGGGAGGTGGCAGATGAGGTAGAGAAGTAAACATACAGCTGTTTCAGAGGAAGAGCCGGTGGTGTGGGATGGTTGTGACGGCATGGGAAACAGAAGTATTGGAATTGAGTCCTAATTTCCTAGTTTTTGGCTTGAAAGTCTAGATGGATGGTGGTACCATCTACTGAGCTGGGGAAGATTAAGGAGACTGGTTTTAGGGTTGGGAGGGGGAGTGCACTGAAGGATTGTCTTGTGACTGTTTTATGTGTGAGGTGCTTTGGGGAATGATACTGCCCAGGGTGCCTGGGCTCAGACTCCACTCTGTCCCCTGTGTCTGAGTTTTGGTTAATGAACCAGATGTATCAAACATTCCCTAAAACAGGAGCATAAAGCACAAATTATTTGTGTAAATTCTTCCTAAATAGTGATATAAACCAACTATAAGAAAACTGGCATAAGGTACAGAAGTTTCCGTTTTGCTAGATGAAGAAAGCTCTGGAGATGGATGATGATGACAGTTGCAGAGAATGTGAATATACTCAATGCCGCTGAACTGTATACTTACAGAGTTAAAGTGGTAAATAGTATGTACATTTTACCACAGTTTTCAATTTTTAAAAAAATTTTAAAAGTTTATCTATTTTGAGAGAGAGTGTGTGCGCCAGCAGGGCGAGGGGCAGAGAGAGAGGGAGAGAGAGAATCCCAAGCAGGCGACATGGGACTTGAACTCACGAACCGCCTTGAGCCAAAACCTTGGTCATGATCTCGTGGTTCGTGAGTTTGAGCCCCACGTCACCTGCTTCTCTCTCTCTCTTTCTGGCCATCATCCTGCTTGCACCCACACTCTCTCAAAATAAATAAACATTTTTTTTTTTTAGATATTGATTTTTAAAAAACACGAGGCATAGAACAAATTAGCCTTTCAAAACACTTAAAACCTTACTTTCTGTGGACACTGTGTTGTCCTGCCCTTTTGGGGCATCAGTGGGCAGATCTTCCGGCTGCCCCAGATCTTCATGGCTCCTTCCCTTTGTGCCTGTGTGTAAATCATCTGGGAGCCTATAGTGTGGTGGTGATACTTCTTGCTGTTCCCCTTGGATCACCTGGAACATTGCAGAGCCTGTTAGGTAGCCAGGGGTGGTAATTCAGCAGCAAATGGATATTCCAGTCTTAGTGTCCAAAGAGGTCAGGGCTCAAGACACTAACCGGAATGTTTGTTCTTCTTCTGGAACTCCCATCATGTGGAATTTGGACTGCAACGTTCCGCCTCTGTTATCCCTTCTCACTACCTCTTCTTCATTCTGCCCCTTCTTCTATGAGCGCGCTTCCCTGTATCTGTCTTCTATTTCATAACGAAAGCGCAACATTAAAGAAATTACAGGTAACTTAATCTAGCAATTCTACTTTCATAAAACCTTAAAGAAGCAAGACCCAAACAAGAAAAAGCTATTGGTTTGAAGCATGTTTGTGTGTGTGTGTGTGTGTGTGTGTGTGTGTGTGTGTGTGTGAAATTAGTTTGAAAAGTAAAAAACTAGGAGCAGCATAAATATCCCGTTGCCTGAGAATGGTTGGGTATAAAATATGATGGATCCTTGGGGCGCCTGGGTGGCTCGGTCGGTTGAGCGGCCGACTTCAGCTCAGGTCATGATCTCCCGGTCCATGAGTTCGAGCCCCACGTCGGGCTCTGTGCTGACAGCTCAGAGCCTGGAGCCTGTCAGATTCTGTGTCTCCCTCTCTCTGACCCTCCCCCGTTCATACTCTGTCTCTCTCTGTCTCAAAAATAAATAAACGTTAAAAAAAAAATTAAAAAAAATAAAATATGATGGATCCATTTGAGAGAGGTTGAGCGTCCCGCTCTTGGTTTGGGCTCAGGTCACGATCTCACGGTTCGTGGGTTCGGGCACCTCGTCGGGCTCTGTGCTGATGGTGTGGAGCCTGCTTGGGATTCTCTCGCTCTCCCTCTCTCTCTCTCCCGCTCTCTGTCTCATAATAAATAAACTTAAAAAAAGGTAAGTTTGAGGTATATAAATAAACAAAATTCCAGGTGAAAAACACCTGGTTGTTTTTCAAATACATGAAAAAAAATTTAACCCTAAGGCACACAGAAATGTTAATGGTTGCTGAGACATAATGATAAAAACCATAGTTGAATTTGTTTTATAACTTCCATATACTTCTGTAATGTTGTTGCTTTTATAATCCATGTGTAAAAGAGGGAATATGAGGTAAAGATTCTCTCCAGTGGAAATGGGAGAAAAGGGAACTTTGGCATGTGTGTAAATCTTTTCTGGGAGGCTGTAAAGGTCATAAAGTCGGATTAGAATTAAACAGTTCCGGTGGCAGCCACCAGGGGGCGCCATCAGCCCAGAGCAGGTTGAAGAGCAAAGTGGCATGGACCCTGGACATCATGTGCTGCAGGCTTTATACATACAGGATGTTTACAAATTGTGTTTGTAATTCTCTTTATGAATCTGCCCATGTTGATGGACTGAGAGTCCCCACAAAAATAAATTATCTGCTTCCTGTTTAGAGTGAAATTAATAGATATCTGTTGGGTGGTTTGTTTCCAGATGAATTCCATTTCCTATAACGGATGGGCTAATATTTACAGACCAAAAGCTTGAAAGATGACAGTGTACTGTGTTCATTCTATAAAACCATTGCAACTTGGAATTATTTAATTTTTTTCCCAGCTTTGCAGTGTGTCATTTCTACCGAGGACTAGAATAAGGGAAGTTCAGAAACAATAAATTGGGAGTCTGTTTGCTCAGCTGGTTTCCAAGTAATAGTCAGTCCCTAAGTTTTTTATTTCATCAAGTTACTTGAAAATGAAACTCAAAAGAGAGATTGAGGGCACAGGGCTGTTTTGCAGTCCCCGCTGGCTCATCTCTGTGAGAGTGAGAAAAAGCACCACACCCCAATGGCAAACATCAGCGGGTGAGGTGAAGGGAGCAGGTGCACAGGATCCCTGCATGCCTCTCGGATCCTTGCCAGTAGATGAATCTTATCAAGAAATGGGACTAGCCCTTGCTTTGCTTTATTTATGAACTGACATTCTTGAGAAAGAAAGCAGCTGTTTTGGTCATTCTTGTCAATAGCTTTATTTAAGTTCTGAGTTCACACACATTGCATTTACTTAGTCTTTTTTTTTTAACTTTAAAATGGAATATGTTGAGTCCTGTTCTTTTTGAAAAATATCTGATGCTAACTAAAAATAGAGATACTGTTTATCTCATGGTGATGTTATATCTATCATCGTGATGTAACCTGCAGCAGAAACTCTTTTCTCCAGCATTGTTGGAGGAAAGAGGAATTTCAATCATCCAAATTCTATTTTGGGGTAAAGTACTATATCCTAGAGCAGGTGTCTGCAGACTTTTTCTGTCAAGGGCCAAATGAGAAGTATTTTAGGCTTTCCAGGCCAGTATGTTTTTTTTTTTAATTTTTATTTTTTAACATTTATCTATTTTTGAGAGACAGAGAATGAGTGGGGAGGGGCAAAGAGAGAGGGAGACACAGAATCTGAAGCAGGGTCCAGGCTCTGAGCTGAGCTGTCAGCACAGAACCCGACATGGGGCTCGAACCCACGAACCGTGAGATCATGACCTGAGCCAAAGTCAGATGCTTAACCGACTGAGCCCCCCAGGAGCCCCTCCAGGCCAGTATTTTAGGTTTTATGGGCCATATGCAATCTGTTGTATCTATTCACCTCTGTCCTTATAGTATGAAGTACCTGCAGACAGTGCATAAACAAATGAGCATGGTTACATGCCAATAAAACTTTATTTATAGACACTGAAATTTGAATTTTATATAATTTTCATGTGTCACAAAATATTATTCCTTTTTATTTTTGTCAGCCATTTAAAAATGTATATGTTAGCCCATAAGCCATACAAAGAGAAGTGACAAGCTAGATTTGGCCCTCGGGCCATAATTTGCTGACCCCTGTCCTAGACGGATTAAGGAGTGACCATTCTAAAGGACCTGTTCCAGGTGTGATGCTTACAGAGTAATCGAAGATATTACAAATCAGAGGTCGCCTCTGGATGTTTGTTAGCAGAGAAGAGAATGGAATCTAGTTCAGACACTGGCATTGAGAGGAGTTGAAGAAGAAAGGGGGAAAGAGAACAGGGAGGAATGAACAAGGAAATGCTAAGAAATTCCTTTTCTTCCTTCCTTGTGTTTTCTGCAGTTCAGATCTAAGTGAAAATGATCAGCCAAGTAGCAGAGTGATACAGAGCAATTCAAATGATCCTTCCCTGCCCCTGATGGCTCCCACAAGCCTTCCCAATTTGAGCTGTGATGAATGGTGTGTGAGACTAAGAGCATAATTCTAAGCTTTCTGTCACCGTGAGGAGGATGTGAGGCTGGTCCCTCCGTAGCCAGCACTCGGAATTGTGTGATTTTCGGCTCTTTCTATCAGCACTGTGGCCATCCTAATTTCAAACTTGGTCCCACAGTCCTCAGACTCTAAGACATTGGCTCTGAAATTTTAATCCTTGAGAGTCACAATGAAATCTCCCAAATTGCCTCCCTCCCCTGTGTGTGGTGCTGAAACCTGTTTTTTGATTGGACACTGTGTCATCAGCCTTCTGCTGCTGCTGTGGCCTCGGTGCCCTGGGAGGAGACCAGACCTTCCCTCCCGGCCCCTCTGCCTCCGCCCCATTGCAGGCAAATTGCAAGGATTCTGCCTCCGCTCCCCCTTGCCTTTCTTGCCTGCGGGTGCCCTTGCTACGAAATCTCTCTTGGTGATTGCTGACTTCCCAGCTGTCTTGTCAGTCCCAGGGAGTTTCTCTCTGCCACTCGTCTTCCAGCCCTGTCGCCTTGGCCCAGCCCTCTTCCCTGGCATCGGCCCCCTAAGTGTCTCCATCTTCCTAAACTTCTTGCTGCAGCTCCTGAACTCCTCTTAGCCCCCTTGCTCTGCTCCTCCCAGCTCTTCCTTCATTTGCCTGGTCCTCCTCCACACATTTCTCCTCTGTCCCACCACTCTAGAAATAAACCACAGCATCTGGTAGAGAGGCAGTGTCATCAGATTCTGATTTAGCAATTTGTATTTTTCCATTTTGCGCAAGTTTCTATGAAATGTCAAGTTTCAACAGTTTGGGGATTTACTGAACAAGCTGATATGTTTGTCTTTTTTTAACCTGCCTTCGCATGGAAATATTTAAGTCTCCCTTTAACTTTTCTCTACATTTTCAGACTTTCCAGCTCTGGCTAGAACTCATTTGCCAAGCCAAGAGTTAACCCAAGAAGGTTCTCTCATCCATGGCCAGTCTCCGCAGGTGATCACTCCCACACCCCCTCCTGTGACAGGTTATTCAGAGTCCACTGACAGCTTACAGAAAGGTGCCTTTTCTCAGAAGTTGGGGTCCTCAGATCACTTGGAGAAACTATTCGAGATTGATCAAGCGAGTACATGGTTCCCTGTTGATAAAGAAAAGGGCCATTCTCAGAGTTCACGGTTTTCTTCAGAACAAAACATAGCTCATCTGCTGCCCGAAAAGGTGACAACACTCCCCACTACCAAGGCTGTTTCCTCTCTGCATATCACCTCTGCCACTCCAAAGCCTGCATTTCCCCCCACCACCAATGCTCCGGTGATACCTTCTGTGACTTTTGAACCAGAGGGGGCCACCTCAGCTCCACCCCTAGCTGTGGTCACGTCTCAGCCCCCCACAAGCCTCTTGTCTACAATGTTGACACATGCCGAAGTTACACCCAAAGCTGGCGTAACTACGACAACAGTCTCAAACACCATCTTTGAGGCACCTACGGACTGGAAAGGCCCCCCAGAAACAGTGCCGGTTAGAGAAATTTCCAACCTATCTTTGAACAGAGAGGATGCCTATAACCCTGCTACGCTTTCTTTGTCAACTGTGGATTCTTCTGCTGCCACATTACTTCTGTCAAATGTGGATTCTTCTGCTCCGAATAAAAGTGCTTCTCAGGAAAATGGGAAGGCCAGTCCAGGTGGTTCCTCCCTGAAGAGTGTTCCAGAAAGTCAGCATGGCCTCCCATTTGAAAAATGGCTCCTCATTGGGACCCTGCTCTTTGGTGTTCTGTTCCTAGCCATAGGCCTTGTCCTCTTGGGTAGAATGTTCTCAGAATCTCTCCGCAGGAGACGCTATTCAAGACTTGATTATTTGATCAATGGGATCTATGTTGACATCTAAGGGGGAAACTAGATGTCTCTTAATTCATGTTCTTCCTGGTAGTCCAAACACAGTGACTTTCTACTGACTTGCTGATCTTAGCAGGATTTTTGAAGTGTCTTGAAGACAGGCAAAAATGCCCCCTACCACTTTCTTTTTGCTTGCTTTTTTCAGACAATGGGAGAAAGGAAACGAATTAGGTAATTTGAGTGATCTATCTCCAAAATATTCGCTGAAAACAAAGCTCTACCTAAAGTAATAAAGTATAATTGGCATATAAATTGAAAAATGACTGGCTGTTTGCAAGGAAAAGTGGTTAGGACTTCTAGGCTGCAGTTCATTAGCATTTCTGGTTCCAGATAAAGTCAACTGTTTATGACATTAATTCTAATAGATTTACTTTCCTTTTTATATGAATTCCAATAAAACTTATTCCAGATGTATTTCCTTCCAATTAAATATTTGAATAAATCTTTTGTTACTCAGTAATGTTCTTGTAAGTGACACATCCAGCTGGATAACTTTCAGTTTATTCCCACCAGCAAAATGATTAAATGATGAAAATATGTGTTCTAAGTTAAAGTGACACCCCCCCCCCCCCCTTTTCCCATCAGTGAGCAAAGAGGTTCCTTTGGGAGAATTCTAGCAGAAGATTATTATCTACATGGAGACAGTGATAAGTCACTTTTGCTAAACAGCCAAATCTACTTTGGGTCCATTCTAGTTAACTATTCTGCCCCCCCCCCAAAAAAAGTAATACAGGAATATTCTAAACTTTACCAAGTTGAAAACATAACAGTGTTATTTATAAATCCTTATGTAAATTTTGCCAACAGTCAATTTTGGCTTTATGTGGAGTAACATTGGAAACAATGGATAACGCTTACAATTATTGTTAAATGATTACTGTGCTGTAATTTTTATGTGCATTTAAAAAATTCATTTATTTTTAATTCCAGTATAGTTAACATACAGTGTTATATCAGTTTCAGCATACAATAAGTATGCTGTAATTTTTTATTGATTAGCTGTTGAAATGCCTGAGCAATGCCTTTAATAAAAATAGTTTGCCGGACGAATTACAGTGAGGTGACTAAGAATCCAGGAAGCTGCCTGGGTCAGTTTGACATCTGAGTCTCTGGACTTCAGTTTGCTTATCTGCAAAAGAAGAGGTTGTCCCTTCCTGGAGTCACCAGGGTTTTTAAAGATACAAATGGAATTTGGGAGTGAACTTTATACAGTGAGCACTAGAGGGCAGTAGCTGGTTTATAAGTATAGCAATGAAGACAAATGTAGGAAATGACAGAAACAGGCTTTTCTCCTGTTTCTTCCTCACCTCCTCCTTCTGCTTCTCTCCTGGACACACACACACACACACACACACACGCACACCCATCTACATTAAGCTCATAAAGCTCATTAAGAGGAAAGCTGGTCTAGTGAAAATACTACCTTTCATATATTTTCCAATATAACAGCTTGACACAAATCTCCAAGGGGGTTACATAAGCTTTAAGTAGGCTGAATAAATAAAACCTTGAATCAATTTAATTTAACAAGTATTTATTGAATATCCACATGCAGGCCAGAATCAGATCAGTAACTAAGTGCCTTGGAATTTAAAATTTTCTCCTCGTCTTTGTTAGCAGAATTGGACAGTGGGAATAAGGCTTTCTCTGGGTGCTTAAGAAGTTTTCTTCTGGTTCCTTCGTAGCTCTCTTTCCACCTTACTGCATTGCCTTCTTTCTTGCGAAGGAGAAACTCGAACAGGAGCCCGGATGAAAGATGCTTGGGGCCCAAACTCCGGCAGTGAGCGTGGGGATGTGGATTGCAGGGGAACAGCTGGATTTAAGACCAACTTCTAAGGAGGAAAGAGTAGCTCTTCTCACATAACTGTCCCTGCCCATTAGACCTGTCATTGTGGCAGAGACTGCTGCAAGGGGCAGTGAAAGGGAAGGAAGCTGGCCTGTACTTTCTTGTAAGTAATTCTAACAGTGAATGGCCTGGGCAACCTTTTAAATAAAGGTGAACTGAATGATGAGCCCCCTCCTAGGGATAGTGACAGCCTAGAAGAAGCAAGAATACTAGAAAGGACCCCTTGCTCAAAAATATCCTTTCTCCATATTTTACCAATAGGACACTCACCTGGGTTAAAAAGCTATTCTCAAAAAAGCTGATGGCCTCTGAAAGGTGAACCCTATGGCTGACTCACTCTCAATAAATACATCTATGTCCTTGTTTCTCAATTACCCCTGGCCTGAGTGAGGCATCCTTGAAACTCTTTGGTTCTCAGACTGTGGCAGGCAATACAAGCAACAGCCAACCCCAATTCCACTTTTGCCTCATTTGTTGTAGGTTAGAAGTGTCACATTCTTTTCTAGCCTCTCTTGAAGTTAGGGATGGGCCTGTGGCCCGGTTCTAGCTGAAAGGAAACCTACTGGGGGCTTCTAGGAAAGATTCTCCTCCTTGATAAGTGAGGGTTACACAAAGAAGAAAGCCCCCCCCCCGCCCAACCCCTTATTTCCTGCTTGGAATGTTGGTTGGGTAAGGACTTGATACTTGGAGCTACTGCAGTCTTTCTGCCACCATGAGGTGAGAAATCACTAACAAGCTGAGCATGGCAAAATGGGATTTGGGAAGAGTCTGGTCCTTGACAACTTGGTTATCAAGCAACAGCACCAGCTCTGGAACTGTCCACTTCCAATCTCGTTCCGTAATAAGTCTCTAACATTTGTACCATGTTTAGTTGAGCATTCTGTTACTTATTAATAATGATAGCAAGTGCTTATCAGGTACTTGACTTTGTGCCAGGCACACATTTATATATACGAACTCATATCATTCTTATAACAGCCTCGTGAAGAACTTCTTATTTTGCATATGAGGAAGCCGAAGCAGAGGGAGGTTTAAGCGTCTTGCCTGAGGTCACTTGCCTGGGTAATCTGGCTCTGACATTCCCACTCCACAGTCTTTGAACTGGAGATGGTGCACAGCGTAACCAAAAAAGAGGTGTGCAGTAGACGGGACATATTCTAGATAACAGCTTTTAAAGGGTGTTTTACCTGGAGCCCAAAGCGTGGCAGTTGACATCTGTGGTTTCATTCTGAGGCAGGCTTGCTCCAGTTTCTCAGCCGCGGACATCCTGTCTTCTTGTTTGGTCCCTGACCACCTGTGCCAATGTTAGTGGTCACTCTCTAGTCAGAAGAACCCTGGAGCAGAAAACCCATCTTGTTGCTTGTTCTTGCACCTCAATGAACAGTACCACCAGCCACCAGTCTCCCTTGTACTGAGCAACTTCAAAGTCCTACTCCATTTCTGCCTCTCCCTCAGCCTCCACAACCAGTGTTTACCACATGCTGTCTCTTCTCTTTCAGAAATGCTTCTCAGAGCCAGCCTTCCCGCTCCCACCTCCTATTTGTCTCCTAACCTGTTTTTCCCTACTCCCACGTTATCTACTCCCTCGGCATGACCTCCCATTACCTTAAAAGCACCACACACACACACATGGGGCGCCCGGCTGGCCTAGTTGGTGAAGCATGTGACTCTTGACCTCAGTTCAAGTCCCACACTGGGTGTAGAGATTACTTAAAAATAAAACCTTGGGGTGCCTGGGTGGTTCAGTCAGTTGAGGATCCAACTTCGGCTCAGGTCATGATCTTGCAGTCCATGGGTTCCAGCCCTGCGTTGGGCTCTGTGCTGACAGCCCAGAGCCTGGAGCCTGCTTCGGATTCTGTGTCTCCCTCTCTCTCTGCCCTTCCCCTGCTCATGCGCGATCTCTCTCTCTCTCTCTGTCTCTCGCTCTCAAAAATAAAAATAAACACTTTAAAAAATTAAAAAAAAATACAAAACAAAATTTTAAAAACAAAGCATAACACACAACACATCCCGCACTACCTGTGCCCCCCCACTCCCCATTACCTGAAGGGGTGATGAGCCATTCATGTGGCCTAAGAAGCCTCCCCATGTGCTAGCCCCAAGCTATCCGTCCGTCTACCTTCCCCCCTCACAAAATCTCTCTCTTCACCATTTCTCAAACGTGCCAGGCACTTTCATGAGCTATGCTCTTCCCTCTGCTCGTTAATACCCTTCTCTTTCTTCCCCTGGCAAATTTCCACTCACCTCTCAAGATTCGGCTCAAACATCACCTCCGCCACGGTCTTCCCAGAGTCTCCCAGGTGAGTATTACTCCTCCCAGATTTCTGGCATGGCTGTGGATTTATACCATTAGCGAGACACTCGCATGGTATCTTCTAACGTATCGGTTTATACATTCCACTGCTAGACTGATTTGTTAGACAGCAACGTTATTCTGATTCCCCCACCCTTAAGAGTGTGCCCGGCACACGGTAGACCCACGATAAATGATCACGCGTGAATTTTAAAGCCTGTTCGTTACAGTTCATTCCTTTCAGCAATGGACAGTAAGGTGATCAGCTGTACATGCAACAGCTTCTATGTCATGAGGAGACAACCTAGTCAAGACCCCACTTCCAAACACTTTTTAGGAGAATGGGATACAATCCAGGTACACAGTACTGAAGCGTATACTTTTATTTTAACTAAGACCATGTGCTGAGGATCAGCATTGCGATTTTGTTTATGTCTCTCTTTAGAATTGAGGTAGTACAGTTTACTTAGCCCGTAGAGAGGGTGAGCTGACAGAATTTGTTTTTGTTTGTGCTCTTATATTTTTGGGTAAGTTGAAAGGTAACTTTTAGAGTGCTTTGACGGCCAAAATCAGGCTCAGAATCTAAGTTATCTGTCCCCAGATTACGACGGTGATTAGCAAGAGTCAAAGCTGAAACCAAGAGCCTTCTGATTCCATATTCTCTCCACCTCCCTGCACTACTGTCGGCACTGGTATGTCCCCGTAGAAATAACGCAACTAGTCTAACACTCACCCGGACGTTAGGGGAGGGGAGGGTTCCAATTTTTTTTTTTAAGATTTTATTTTAGGGATGCCCCGGTGGCTCGGTCGGTTAAGCGTCTGACTTCGGTGCAGGTCATGATCTTGCAATTTATGGGTTCCAGCCCCACACTGGGCTCTGTGCTGACAGCTCAGAGCCTGGAGCCTGCTTCAGATTCTCTCTCTCTCTCTCTCTCTCTCTGCCCCTCCCCTGCTCATGCTCTGCCTCCCTTTGTCTCTCAAAAGTAAATAAATGCTAAAAAATTAAAAATAAAAGATAAACATTAAAAAAAGATTTTTTTACAGTTTACTATTTTTTTTTTAAGTTTTTTTTTTTTTTTAACTTTTATTTATTTTGAGACAGAGAGAGACAGAGCATGAATAGGGGAGGGTCAGAGTGAGACGGAGACACAGAATCCGAAGCAGGCTCCAGGCTCTGAGCTGTCAGCACAGAGCCTGATGCGGGGCTCAAACTCACAGACTGTGAGATCACGACCTGAGCCGAAGTCAGATGCTTAACCGACTGAGCCACCCAGGCGCCCCTACAGTTTACTATTTTTGAGAGAGAGAGAGAGAGCACACAAGCAGGGGAGGGGCAGAGAGCGAGGAAAGAGAATCCAAAGCAGGGTCCAGGCTGTGAGCTGTCAGCCCAACACAGGCTCACAAATTGTGAGATCATGGGGGCGCCCGGGGTGGCTCAGTCGGTTAGGCGTCTGACTTCGGCTCAGGTCATGATCTCGAGGTTTGTGAGTTCGAGCCCTGCATCGGGCTCTGTGCTGACAGCTCAGAGCCTGGAGCCTGTTTCCGATTCTGTGTCTCCCTCTCTCTCTGACCCTCCCCCATTCATGCTCTGTCTCTCTCTGTCGCAAAAATAAATAAACGTTAAAAAAAAAATGTAAAAAACAAAAAAAACCAAAAAAACCCAAAAAAAACAAATTGTGAGATCATGACCTGAGCTGAAATCAAGAGTCAGACATTTAATCGACTGAGCTACCCCGGCTCCCCTAAAGATTTTATTCTTAAGTAATCTCTACACCTAACATAGTGTTTGAATTTATAACCCTCAGATCAAGAGTCACATGCTCTACCGACTGAGCCAGCCAGGTGCCCCAAGGAGGGGGCTGGGGTCCAATTTTGACTTTTAGTCTCCTTGCACACTATGCAATTTATAATGCCTTTAGTGATGCTGGTTTTTCATCTTTTCTCAATAGATGCATTTACATTTAGATAATAGAAGATAAGGACACAAGGGACTTGTTAAAGATTAAATTCTGTCTCAATGATTATATTAAAATACTGTGTTTATTGGGGCGCCTGGGTGGCTCAGTCGGTTAAGCGTCTGACTTCGGCTCAGGTCATGATCTCACAGTCCAGGAGTTCGAGCCCCACGTCGGGCTCTGTGCTAACAGCTCAGAGCCCGGAGCCTGCTTCAGATTCTGTGTCTCCCTCCCTCTCTGCCCCTCCCCTGCTCATGCTCTATCTCTCTCTGTCTCTCAATAATAAATAAACGTTAAAAAACATTTTTTTTTAATAAATAAAATACTGTGTTTATCAAGAGCCAAAAAAAATTACCTACGCAACTTCTGGTATTCAACTTTTTATTTATTTTTTAATGTTTATTTATTTATTTTTGAGAGAGAGAGAGAGAGAGAGAGAGAGCAAGGGGAGGGCCAGAGAGAGAGGGAGACAGAATCCCAGGCAGGCTCCATGCTGTCAGCACAGAGCCTGACGTGGGGCTTGAACCCATGAACCATGAGATCATGACCTGAGCGGAAACCAAGAGTTGGAGGCTTAACCAACTGAGCCACCCAGGCGCCTCGGTATTCAACTTTTTATATGGATGACTTGTCTTCACAGCAGTATTGAAAAGTCCCCGGAAGGTTAGCACTTCATCTTCACTTCTTTTTATCTGTTAGTGTCACTGATTATTTGCCACTTGTGGCTATGGCTCATGCCTATTTTATTTTTTTTCCTCACCAAGTCCTAATTACAGTGCATTAAAGGATAAGAAAAATACAGTTCAGAGAATTGAAGGACTTGCCCAACCTTGCCTCTGTGTCTCCAACCTTGCTTTTGCTTTTTCTGTTGTGACAGCTGCTGCTGGCCTGTGCACTGAATAGGTGATCAGTAAACACCTGTTACTTGTAACATCTTGGAGACTTCTCAACTCTAAGGCCTTTGGCCTTTTTTTTTTTTTTATGTTTATTTATTATTGGGAGACAGAGAGAGACAGAGTGTGAGCAGGGGAGGGGCAGAGAGAGACAGGGAGACACAGAATCTGAAGCAGGTTCCAGGCTGTGAGCTATCAGCACAGAGCCCGATGCAGGGCTCGAACTCACAAACCTCGAGATCATGACCTGAGTCAGATGCTTAACTGACTGAGCCACCCAGGTGCCGTCCCCCCCTGTTTTTTTAGGCTTTTGGCCTTTCTATTGTGGGATGAAAGGAAGTCCAAATGCAGCAAGACAAAAATGATACAAATTAGGAATGGCGGTGGGCTCTTGCATAGTTCTGGCTGATGCCGCCTCCTATTCCTTGCCTTCTTCCCTCCTTCCTTGCCAGCACTGCCCTCAACTCCTCCGGCCCTGAGACCTGCGTTCCCCTCCAGTATCCCCTCTGCCTTCTGTGGCACAGCTCCCAGGCGAAATGGGAGACAAGGGGCAGGGAGCTGGCAGGCTCTGTCTGAGCTGCTTGTCTCCTCAGAGACTTGACCTGTTCTCCCAGTCACTGCGAGCCACCGGCTTGCACCATCAGAGGGAAAAAGGAAACCCTTACCAGATATCATAGCACATACCTGACCATACACACTGGTGGGCCTCTTCTGCAGGCTTATGCATAATAAGCTTTACATTTTTTAATGTTTGTTTATTTATTTATTTTTGAGAGAGAGAGAGAGCAAGCCAGGGATGAGCAGAGAGAGAGGGAGAGAGAAATGCCAAGCAGGCTCTGCACTTGGCACAGGGCTCGAACTCACAAACTGAGATCATGACCTGAGTCAAAACCAACAGTTGGATGCTTAACCGACTGAGCCACTCAGGTGCCCTGTATAAGCGTAAGAAAAAGAAAAGAAAAGAAATCTTAAAACAAAATTTTTTTTAACGTTTATTTTTTGTTTTTGAGAGAGAGGGCATCAGTTGGGGAGGGACAGAGAGAGAGATGGAGACACAGAATCTGAAGCAGGCTCCAGGATCCAAGTTGTCAGCATAGACCCCAATGCAGGGCTCCAACTCACGAGCTGTGAGATCATGATCTCTGAGCCGAAGTCAGACACTTAAATGACTGAGCCACCCAGGCGCCTCCAAAATGAAGAAATCTGAAAGGATAATGTAAAAGAAATAGGATTTGTAGCTAGGGAGAATAGGTGACAAGAGAGGATTCCAGGGACTGGGCAGATGAACCATTAGCCAGCAGATCGATGTCATTGGTTAACATTTAATGAAAGTATGCAGGGTGCTAAATTGATCGACCTCAGCCAGTGTCCCCTGACAGACCACTAGGGTGGCCACGCTGGGCTGACCAGGTACAGTGCCACACAGGCCCAATGCTGCTGCCACACCTTCTCCTTTTTGAGTGCTCCATGGAAGAGAGGAACAGGGATAACTGCTTTTTTGCAGACGGCAAGGAACTACACAGGATCGTCCTTTCCTACCTGCCCCTGCCTTCCAGTCCAGCCTTCCCCTATTCCAGGCAGGTTCTGCATATCTCAGTTTTCTTCACATCGCCTTCAGTCAACATCATCAGCAAGCTTTTGTTTATTTTTTATTTTAGTTTAGTTTAAGTAGGCTTCACGCCCAGCATGGAATCCAGCGTGGGGCTTGAACTCACGCCCCTGAGATCAAGACCTGAGCTGAGATCAAGAATCGGATGCGTAACCAACTGAGCCACCCAGGCGCCCCAACATCATCAGCAATCTTAAGACTTGGCAGGGGTGGGGGACCAAAAAGCTTCTTATCTTACAAAAAAAAAAAAAAAAAAAAGGAAAGCCTTTGCATTAGGAGGACTTTGTCCAGCTCAGGCACAGTTACCAGCATCCTCCCCTCCTCCCGTAAAGTGGCAATAACAGAACATACCCCTGGCCATCCCCTCCCCCCATCCCCGCCCCCCCCCACCCCCCCAACCCCCCCCCACCCCACCGAGCAGGGGAGAGGAAAAGGGCACAACTTTGAGAAAAACAAGTATCAAGGGTTGACGGTGTGTGCTGAACTTTAAAATGTGAAATTACGGTGAAAAATATTTTGGAAAAGAAACTATCTTCCAAATTGTGCGACATAGTAAAGTTAATGGAGCCCATATGTCGTCTACTAAAACTTAGAAAAACAAACTAAAAACAATACTTTAGCGCCTGCCAGGGTGAAATGTGATCCACTTCTTAATGCTCACTCAACCCAGAGTGAAATGCTTTAAAATGGTAATGATTCCAAAGTGCAGCCTGAGCTCAGTGGATAAACAACAGACCTCAAACACAGGGGGGTGGGGTGGGGGGGGTAATGTTCTGATCCCAGCTCTGGGCAAAATCACTTCATCTCCCAGTTCTTTCTCAATTTTCTCGGCTTTAGAATGGGGATATCAGTATTTCACGAGGTGTTTACAAGGCATACTAAAATGATCATAAAGCACTTTACAAATGTTCAATAACTGATGCTTTTTTCACAATTTGGCTTTATAACATCCTTCATTATTCACTCAGTGGTGTGGAAATAAATGAAGACATGCCAAATGAGCACAGAGGCTATTTATTCAGAGCTTGCTATAGTAAGGGAGTCAGCCACCATGGCTTGCATTTGGCAGAGGCACCAGCCAAGCAGGGGAGTAGCTAGGCTCTGCAGTGGAAAAAAAAGGGAAGAATTCAGGTAATCTCTGGTGGGAGTTTGTTGGTGTGGGGAAGGTGGAGGTGGGCTATCTAGAAGCAGGGCGTCTTATGGGATTGGTTCGGGGAACACATTTGGCTTTCTCAAGTTGGTCCTGGTCGTAAAGGGGGTGGGGATCCTGAGGTGGAAGGCAAGTTCCTTGGCTTCTAGAGCTGATCGCAGAAGAGGTTGTGGGTCAGAGCTCTACTGTCATATGGGTCATATATTTGGCCATTGCCTGTTTGTATGTTCCGTCCTTCAGTGGAAAATGAAAGGTGGGAAGGGTCCGAATACCCACAGAAGCCTAGGAGCCTAGAAAGTAGCTTGAACCTTTGATACCTTGTAATCACTTATAGAAGCAGCGAATTCCGAGGACAGACTCCTGAACTAATAGTATTGACTCTCCAGAATCAATGGGCATACCACCAGACTGGTAGTTGGGACAACCAGGTTCTAAATGTGGTGATTCTATTGTGTCCATTCCCCACCCCAGCCTGAGACAAGTCACATACCTTTCCAATTTCCTCAAGAATAGGCTGAGAATTCCTATCTGTGTAGTGTAGCTCATCATTTGGTTTTAAAAATAAATGGCTTGGCGGGGGGTGGGGGGTGGGGAGACACCTGGGTGGCTCAGTTGGTTAAGCGTCTGACTCTTGATTTCTGCTCAGGTCATGATCTCGAGGTTCATAAGATCAAGCCCTGCGTCAAGATCCTGGCTGACAGGTGCAGAGCCTGCTTGGGATTCTCTCTCTCTCCCTCCCTCTGCCCCTCCCCTGCTCTCCCTCTCTCTCTTTCTCCCAAAATAAGTAAATAAAACACTTAAATAAAAATAAATAAATAAAAATAAAAATAAATGGCTGGGGCCTTCTGGTTCAGTTGGTGGAGCACACAACTCTTGATCTCAGGATGGTGGGTTCAAGCCCCGCAATCTTAAAAAAAAAAATCTTAAAACAAAAGTGGCGTAAGTTTGTACAAGGAACCTATAAAGTGGGTATTTTGAACTCCACGAAGCAGTTGTCTATTTTAGCAGAATGTCTATTTTAGAAGACATTCTAGCAGTGTGAGAAGGAAGATTATGCCTTCGAATTTTCATCTGGTGGACTAGAACCTTAAACATTTTCCATGTGTCCTGTGAGAAGAGTGGCTGACACTCCCTCAGACTCTTTCCCACCTCTACCTCCATTAAGGCTCCCCACCCTCTGCCTCTCCGTTTTCCATCTCTGTGGCAGGACTAGTAGAAACGTGGGAATTTCTTTAGGCCCCTAACAGAAAGATGTGTACTTGATTTCTACCTCTCGCTAATTCACCCATTTCTTAAAAAACAATGTGTTTCTTATTATTTTTAAGTGAAATTTTGAGTATTTTAAATAAATATTATTTAAATATCTCATTTTTAACTTCTAATATCATAAATATTGATAGCTATAACCAATATAAACAAGATCTCTTTAGGTCCTCAACAATAGTTCAGAGTGTAAAGGGGTCCTGAGACAAAAAAAATTGCCAACCACTGCTTTAGATAATATTACCTTTTGTCCTAGTAATCTAGAACATAAAATTGCACAGAAAAATTCATGCACAGTATGTTCATTGCAGCACATTTATCAATATAATCAACCTAAGTCTCTGAGAAGACATGTATTTCATACTTGTTCATAAGGTAGAATATTATACAGTTACTGAACATATTTTCAAAGAATTTTAATGAATACAGACAAACTAATTTTATTTAAAAAATGTTTTAAATGTTTATTTTTGAGAAAGAGAGAGGGACTGAGTGTGGGTGGGGGAGGGGCAGGGAGAGAGGGAGACACAGAATCTGAAGCAGGCTCCAAACTCTGAGCTATCAGGACAGAGCCCAGTGTGAGGCTCAAACCCACACACCAAACCGTGAGATTATGACTTGAGCTGAAGTTGGACACCCAATTGGTTGAGCCACCCAGGCTCCCCCAGACAAACTAATTTTAGACAAAAGTGCCAAGAATACACAGATGAAGAAAGCGTGTCTTCAATAAATGGTGTTGGGAAGACATTGTATCTACCTGCTAAGAATGAAATTGGATGCGTATCTGACACCATACACAAAAATCATCTCAAAATAGATTAAAGACTTAAATCTAATACCTCAAACCATAACATTTCCAGAAGAAAACAGAGGGCAAAACTCCTTGACATTGGTCTTGGCAATGATTTTTTGGACATGACACCCAAAGCACAGGCAACAAAAGCAAAAATAATCAAATGCGACTACATCAAACTAAAAAGGTTCTGCACAGCAAAGGAAACTGTTAACAAAATGGGAAGACAACCTATGGAATGGGAAAAAGAATTGTAAATTGCTTATCTGATAAGGGGTTAATATCCAAAATATATACAGAACTCTTACAACTTAATAACAAACACAAAAACAAAACAAAACCCAAATAACCTGATTAAAAAATGGGCAAATGACCTGAATAGACATTTTTCCAAAGAAGACATACAAATGGCCAACAGATGCATGAAAAGGTGCTCATCATCACTAATCATCAGGGAGATTCGTATCAAAACCAAAATGACCAGATTTCAAGCTGTATTACCAAGCTGTAATCATCAAGACAGTATGGTACTGGCACAAAAACAGACACTCAGATCAGTGGAATAGAATAGAGAACCCAGAAATGGGCTCACAAACATATGGCCAAGTAATCTTTGACAAAGCAGGAAAGAATAACCAATGGATAAAGACAGTCTCTTCAGCAAGTGCTGCTAGGAAAACTGGACATCGACATGCAGAAGAATGAACCTGGACCACTTTCTTACACCAGACACAAAAATAAACTCAAAATGCATGAAAGACCTAAATGTAAGACAGGAAGTTGTCAAAATCCTTGAGGAGAAACCAGGAAAAAACCTCTTTGATCGTGGCCACAGCAACTTCTTACTCAACACGTCTCCAGAGGCAACGGAAACAAAAGCAAAAATGAACTGTTGGGACCTCATCAAAATAAAAACTTCTGCACAGTGAAGGAAACAATCAGTAAAACTAAAAGGCAACCAATGGAATGGGAGAAGATATTTGCAAATGACATATCAGATAAAGGGTTAGTATCCAAAATCTATAAAGAACTTATCAAACTCAACACCCAGAAAACAAAGAATCCAGTGAAGAAATGGGCAAAAGACACGAATAGACACTTCTCCAAAGAAGACATCCAGAAGGCCAACTGACATATGAAAAAATGCTCAACATCACTCATCATCAGGGAAATACAAATCAAAACCACAATGAGATACCACCTCACCCCTGTCAGAATGGCTAACATTAAAAACTTAGGCAACAACAGATGTTGGCAAGGATGCAGAGGAAGAGGATCTCTTTTGCACTGCTGGTGGGAATGCAAACTGGGGCAGCCACTCTGGAAAACAGTATGGAGGTTCCTCAAAAAATTAAAGATAGAACTACCCTACGACCCAGCAATTGCACTACTAGGTATTTATCCAAGGGATACAGGTGTGCGGTTTCTAAGGGGCACATGCACCCTATAGCAGCACTATCAACAACAGCCAAAGTATGGAAAGAGCCCAAATGTCCATTGATGGATGAATGGATAAAGAAGATATGGTGTATATATATACAATGGAGTATTACTTGGCAATCAAAAAGAATGAAATCTTGCCATATGCAACTATGTGGATGGAATTAGAGGGTATTATGCTAAGCGAAGTTAGTCAGAGAAAGATAAATATCATATAACTTCACTCATATGAGAACTTTAAAATACAAAACAGATTAACATAAGGGAAGGGAAACAAAAATAATATAAAAATAGGGAGGGGGACAAAACATAAGAGACTCTTAAATATGGAGAACAGAGGGTTGCTGGAGGGATTGTGGGAGGAGGGATGGGCTAAATGGGTAAGGGGCATTAAAGGAATCTACTCTTGAAATCATTGCTGCACTATATGCTAACTAACTCAGACGTAAATTAAAAAAATAAATTACAAAATTTTCCAACCCCCCCCTCCAAAAATCCATAATGTGATATCACCTCACACCAGTCAGAATGGCTACTATCAAAAAGACAAGAAATAACAAACGCTGGCAAAGACATGAAGAAGAGGCAACGTTTGTACACTTGGTGGGAATGTAAACTGATATAGCCATTTTGGAAACCAGTGTGGAGTTTCCTCAAAAAATTAAAAATAGAACTACCATTTGATCCAGCAATCCCACTTCTGGGTATATTCCCAAGGGAAATAAAATCACTATTTTGAAGAGATATATACACCCCCGTTTTCATTGCAGCAGTATTCACAATAGCTAAGATATGGAAACCACCTAAGTGTCCATCAACAGATGAATAGAAAAGAAAATGTGATATATATATCTACATATACAATGAATATTATTCAGCCTTAAAAAAAAAAAAAAGGAAATCCTGCCATTTGCAAAAACATGGATGAACATAGAGGGCATTATGCTAAGTGGAATAAACCAGAAAGAGAAAGACAAATACTCTATAGTATCACTTAGATGTGCAATCTAACAGAAAGAAAAGACAAGAAAGAAAAGACAAGAGAAAAGAAAAGAAAAGAAAAGATCAAACTCCTAGAACAATAGTTGCCAGGGGCACCTGGGTGGCTCAGTTGGTTGAACGTCCAATTTCGGCTCAGGTCATGACCTCATGGTTCATGAGTTCGAGCCCCAAGTATTGCTCTGTGCTGACAGTTCAGAGCCTGGAGCCTGCTTCAGATTCTGTGTCCCTCTCTTGCTCTGCCCCTCTCCAACGTGTGCTCTCTCTCTCTCTCTCCCTCAAGAATAAATAAAACATTAAAAAAAATTTTTTTTAAAAGAACAGTAGTTGCCAGGAGCTGGGGCGGGGTGGGGGGGGGGGGGACGTGGGAGGATGTTGGTCAAAGGGTACAGCTTTCAGGTGTAAGATAAATAAGTTCTGAGGATCTAATGCAGAATAGTGACAATAGTAAATAATACTGTATAATTGAAATTTACTAAGAGAGTAGATCGCCAGCACTCTCATATACAAGACAAGATAACTGTGAGGTGATGGATGTGTTAATTTTATTTGTAACTTGATTTGATTTCACAATATATCTGTTGTATATTTTAAATATATTATAAACTTATTTGACAATTATACTTCAATAAGTCTGGGGGAGGGGAAGAATGGTAATGATATGGGGAAAGGCTGGCAGGATAATATTAATTGAAATATGAGACAATATTAGGTATAATCCCAATTTTGTATATATGTGTGCTTATGTGTGCGTAAAGGCTTAAAGAAAATTTACCAAGTACACTAAATCACTCACAGTGATTAGCCATCTTTGGGTAATTGGGCTTTGATCTATTTTGTGTCTTTATATTTACCGCTATTTCACATGTTGTCTATAAAAAACTCAAGTATCATTTTTATACTTAGAAAAACACAAATGTTATTTTTTAAAACACTTATCACATTTATATTTTTAATGCAGAAGCTTCCAGCCCTCCAAAAGGACAGGGATCCACAATTTACATTTTTTTGGAGAAGGAGCATTTGCTACAGCACTTACAAATTTGAAAATTTATATAGCCACTGTTTCAATATCCAAGCATGTATCTGGAATCTGAAAAGTCATCTCATTCATAAAATATCTTGTTCATAAACTACGACCAGGATAGGCCAGAAATCATGGAAAACCAGTGGGAGCAGGTGGAGGCCACTGGCCTGACATAGGTGCACAGCTGAGGGTGTAAGCCTTGGAGAAAATGCCAAGACCAAAAGATGAGTGTCAGGGGAAAAGACAGGTGGACTTTGACTTCTACAAACCAAGTCACAGTAGGATCTGAAGGTCAGCCCAAGCTGAGATGGAGCAGGCAGTGGCAAGTGATTGGAAGAAGGCCAAGGAGACTGGCAACAGGGAGATTCAGCAGCAGGCACTCAGGCACCAATCCCAGGTACTGGAACTTATGGGTAATCTGAGGCAACTGAGGAACCAGAGCACATAGTTCCCCATTTCAAGAGGCCATAGATAAAAGTGGGAAGGGCGCCTGGGTGGCTCAGTCCATTAAGCGTCCGAATCCCTGCTTGGGATTCTATTTCTTTCTCTCTCAAAATAAATAAATAAACTTTGATGGCAAATAATGGGAAAACCTTGGTTTCACAGACACACCCAAGAGACCTAGCTCAGACATACTCAGTTCAGCCAAGTGACCTCGTGCTAATTTCTACCTCACAGGGTAATGGCGGAGATTAAGTAAAATATGGCAGGTGAAATACCCAGCACAGAGCCTACGTAGGAGAAATAAATTGAAGTCGCTACTGTTATTAATGTTATTGCTTTTTCAACTCTCATCAAATGGGGACTTGGGTATATGTAGGTAAGAATCGATGTTCCTCAGAAACAAATATTTCCTCGGAAACGTTTTGCCTAATGGACCCAGCCTAGAAATTCTTCAGTAAAGTCCACCTGGGACACATGTTCTCACTAGACCTGCAGGAGCGCAGGTCAAGGGGAACTCATAGTGACATGCTGATTATTTTATCTTCAGGCAAGGCTTTTTTGCCGGGAGCTCCTTGTCTGCACCACGCCTGTATGTGCAACCTGTAAAAATGAGGTTTTACTGCCTTTATTGGTCTCTGTTGGGAACAGAGGGACTCAAAGCAGAGTTCTTTTTTTTTTTTTTTAATGTTTATTTATTTTTGAGAGAGGGAGAGAGACAGAGATGGAGCATGAGCAGGGAAGGGGCTGAGAGAGAGAGAGAGAGAGAGAGAGAGAGAGAGAGAGAGAGGGAGACACAGAATCTGAGGCAGGCTCCAGGCTCTGAACTGTCAGCACAGAGCCCGATGTGGGGCTCAAACTCATGAACTGCGAGATCATGACCTGAGCCAAAGGCGGACGCTTAACTGACTGAGCCACCCAGGCGCCCCAGAGTTCACTTTCTTAAGCCTTTAATCATAATGTTGACAAACATTATACCTTTTATGATTAAGAAACAGAATCACACATGTAGACTATGAATCATATCTTAATCCAATTGGCTAAGAGTTATATAACACAGTTGCAACTTTTTTTTGGAGGGATTATAAATGTTTACCTTCAAATTTCCAACATTATATCAACCATAACAGGAAAAATAAGGGGAATTTCCCTCTGGATTTTAATGCCCTTCACTCAAAACTAAGAAAACGTGCTGATACCTTTTGCTGCTACCTGTGTCAGATTCTGCGTTCCCAGCCTTGTTTCCCTGTAGGTTCAAGGTCAAGTCCACTCAGATCCTGAACTAAAATAAGACTTCGGCACAGCTAATAATTGCTATTCGGTCCCAGTGTATGAACTTTAAGCTCTGGGCACAGTTAGAGCAATTTAGTAATTAGTTTTAATTTTTTTTTCCCGCATCCAGAATAACCCCCTGCTTCTTTTGGTAACACTATCATATCTTTTTTTGGTGGGTGTGGGGTAGGAAGAGGCAAAGTGGGGGATGAATTCCTCCCTGGCTGCGTGCAGTCAGAGTGGAACTCTCACAGCATTCTGCTTTCCTCACATGGAGGCAGGCAATGTGTTTATGAAATAAGACTTTCAGGCTCCAGATATGTGGTTGGATATTTAAACACTGGCTGTACCAACCATCCTCGGAGATTCCAATTCAGTTGGGGCCCGGGCCTCTGTATTTTTTTTTAATTAAAAAACAATTTAAAGTTTATTAATTCATTTTGAGAAAGAGAGGGAGACTGGGACAGGCAGAGAGAAAAGAGGATAGAGAGAGAACCCCAAGCAGGCTCTGCACTGTCAGCACAGAGCCCAACGTGGGGCTCGAACTCAGGAACCATGAGATCATGACCTGAGCTGAAACCAAGAGTCAGAGGCTTAACCAACTGAGCCACCCAGGCACCCCAGGGCCTCTGTATTTTTTAAGCTCCCCGTGTGGTCCTAGTGTGCAGACAATGTTGAGGTCCACTGGATCTGGGCAAGCATTCCATGACAGTAGAGCCTGACAGTTCCTGTCTCTCCCCAACTCAAGGGACTCTCTCTCCCCCTGCCCTTTCCCCCTCTTTCTCCCTCTTGAATTTCCATCTGGCTTATTCATATTATAGAGTGGATATTTGTGCCATGAAGTTAATATGGAACTAAGGTTTTTAGATTTGAAAAACCCGCTGGGGGATGGTGGCTCATTTGTGACATTTTTTATTATTCTCAGACCCAACTGCAGGTTTGTGTTATCTTTAACAGACTCTACCGTTCCCAACATGGCATATTTGTGTTAACAGGAAGATTGTTCTGCCAGTCTTGTGAGAAGGAGACCAGTAATGAGAAGCAGAAAGGAAGTTTGGAGGCTGATTCTAGGGTGTAATGGGCATTTTCTGACACCCTACAGTGGAGGGAGACATGGGGTCCAATAAGATTAAAATGAGCCTTGTGATTCTGTAAAAAGACCTGCTCTTCTCATTTTTGTGCTATCTGGACACCAGAATTTTGATATAGATACTTATGGAGGACTCATACGGTTCAGAAACTAGATATAGCTAGATGTCCAAAACATATATTTTTAATTCCTTAAATCAAGACTTTATAAAGATAACAGACAAATGGATTTGTTTGAAAAGACTGAGCCCATGCTCTCAATGCAAACCATGCAGTTTACCTTCACAGAGAGGTTCCTGTGTAACAAACTATAACATGATACTTTCTGTGGAACATCACTCAATCTCTCTCTGGCAGCAGCAGCTGGAAATTACTGTTTAAACATCCATGCTCACTGATCCATGGGCTATCCAGGCACAATGCTGAAAGTATTTAACTCCCTGTCTGAGGTTAGCTTTCCACCTGCTTTCCAGTTCAGTGACAGAGACACCTGTTGTAAATGCAGTCTGAATTAATAAAAGCCAATGATCTCTGGCCAAGCCACAATTTTTATTAGTAAAATTTGGAGGTAATACTGTGACAGTTTTCCTCATTTCCCACATCCATTTGACACGCAGCAACCAAGGAACTTCTCTGTGTCAGGCATTGGGTTAGGTACTGGTGATTCGAAGATAATACACAATTATAAGAAATTGTGCTACACGTGACTCAGAAGTATGAACAAAGTAGCATGGAGAAACGAAGTTTTCTTAGGAAGTATTAAGGCTTTTTTTTTTTTTAAACAGGGGGAAGTCATGTTCAAGTTGGGTCTTGAAAAGTAAATGGGAGTTTCCCTAAGACAAAGGTAGAGAATGGTACTCCAGGCAGAAAGAATAGTATGTACAAATGCAAATGAGGAAAAAAAAAGCGTGGCAACTTTGAGAGCAGTGAGAAATTCATTGTCACTTAGAGCAATGAGTATCGGGAATAGGATTGCACATGAGACTAGCCAGGTATTTTTGGAGGGTTTTTGTAAGCCTTGCTTGAGGGTTTAGATTTTACTCTACAAGCACACAGAGTAAAGTCATTATTTCCAAGCACAGCCTGTTCTTGTTACAAAAGAAAATCAACCAGCTATATGAGGAAAAGACTAGAGGAGAGAGGCAGAAAAGGCAGCTTCAAGGCTCTTTCAAGAGCAACAGTTTTCAACCAGGGGAGATTTTTGCATGCAGGGGATGTTTGGCAAAGTCTGGAGACATTTTTAGTTTCATGAAGGAGGTAGAAGGTGGGGAGGAGGGGTGGTGGTGGTATATAGTGAGGAGAGGCCAGGGATGCTGCTAACATCTTACAAGGTACAGGACTTCACCCCTTCTCCCCTACCCACGCCTCAAATTATCCAACCCAAAATGACAACGGTACCAAAGTGTAGAAATTCTGTTCTAGGCTGTAAGTGGACAGTTGCTGCTTTGGGTTGCTGGATGTCCATCCCTTCTTCTTTGGAAAAGCACCTTGATTTGTTTTTCATGCGGATGTTCCCCTTCTCCTAGAAAGCCAAGTGCTTGAGGGGAAGCTGACCCCACCCCCACCCCGGAGGTAAGGCTGAATGGGATTAAGCCAATCAGCTCATCCCATTTCCCTCAAGCTTTCATTTGAGTAGAGACCAAGCTAGGGTAACAAAGAGACCCAAAAATAGAGCTTTAAATAAGATGGAAATTCACTTCTAACTCTCATGAAAGTCAGCGGTCAGAGATCTAAAGCTAGCTGGGTAATTCTGTGCCACCTGCGGTTAACTAACACAGATTACTTTGATTTTACTGTGCCACCATCTCCTGAGGTGCCATTCTCCTCTCCTGGTGGAGACTGGCTGAGCTCCGCCTCTGAGTTCCAGTCTGCAGGAAGAGCGAAGAGAGTTCACTGCAAGCATTTTTGGTCTTTAAGGGGCGATCTAGAAGTTGCACACATCACTTTCCCTCCCATCCCATTGACCTGAATTTAGTCACTTGATCCTGTTCACCCAAAAGAGAAACAGGGTAGTAGCCCTGTTTTCAGCTAAAAATCGTGGAAGGCACTGGTTCTTCTGCTGGAAGGAAAATGGTTAGTGTGGAAACTGAGGGGTAATTAACATCTCTGTAACACCTAGATTGAGTGGGTGGTATTCTGTTCAGGACCTTGACTTAATATAGGCCCATGAGGTATGAAAACATGTGAAAAACACATTTGCTGGAAGCTTCTGGGAAAGAAGCTAGTAAAATTCAAATCAACCTAAAAGTAACTTACAACGCCCTGATATTTTTTCTTAACCTTATTAGATCTCTTCCTCCAAACTGCATTTTTATTCTTTCAGTTTCCACACTGTCCTATTTCCATCAGCGGAAATCACTGTCATAGTTTCCCCATCATAATGAATTGATGATACTTGACATTCTCTTTGTAGCCCCTGTAACTAGTCACTTATGAAGGCAAAGCTCTATTTTCTAATGTCCCTCTTTTTTTTAAACAACTTTGTTTATAATTCACATACCATGCAGTTCACTCATTTATAATTACAATTACACCCAACTGCAGCGTACAATTCTGTGGTTTTTAGTATATTCTCAGATAATGTGCAACCATCACTGTAGTCAGTTTTAGAACATTTTCATCATCTCCAAATGAAAGCCCACACTGTCTGGCTGTCACTTCTGTAGATCCCCATCACCCCCCTCAAACTTAAGCAACCACTAATTTGCCTTCTATCTCTATAGATCTCCCCATTCTGGACATTTCGTAAGAATGGAATCATAAAACATATGGTTATTTTGTGACTGGCTTGTCTCACTTAGCATAATGTTTCCAAGGTTCATTCATGTTGTAGCCTATATCAGTACTTCATTCCTTTTATGGCTGAATAATATTCCAATTATGGCCATATTACATTTTGTTTATCCATTTCCCAGTTGAAGGACATTTGGGTTCTTTCTACCTTTCATCTATTGCGAATAATGCTACCCTAAACATTTGTGTACACGTCTTAAATGGGAGTACATTTTCATCTCTCTTGGGTTTATACCTGAGAGTGGAGTTGCTGGTTCATACGGCAACTCTAAACATTTCAGGAACTGCCAGACTGCTTTTCAAAGCAGGTGCTCCATGTTACATTCTGACCAGCAGTGTCAAGAGTTCTGATTTCTCCATATCCTCGTCAACACTTATGTAACTTTTTTATTCTAGCCATCCTCTCTCCTTTTCCAAGAGGCATCATCTAAGCTAAGCCTTCAGCTGGTCCATTGGTCCCTGATTTCACACCTTTTCTAGCACTTCCAATCTCTGTGTTTTCCTGTCTCAAACTCTCAGTTATTCATACTGAGCATCTGGCTTACTCCCATCTGCCTGGCCTTGCCCTCTTGAACCAATGAGAGAGACCCATCAGGCAATATGCAGGTGATTATCTGCTCCAGAACTGCCCAATCCTCCCTACACACACTGAATTTGAAAAGAATTAAAATACCATGACCACACGTTGGTAGAATGAAACATGGTATAGCAATTATGGAAAACAGAGTGGTAGTTCCTCAAAAATTTACACATAGAAATACTGGGGTGCCTGGGTGGTTTTGTGGGTTAAGCATCTGACTCTTAATCTCAGCTCAGATCTTGAACTTAGGGTCATGAGTTCAGGCCCTGCATTGCGCTGTGCACTGGGCATGAAGCTTACTTAAAAAATAAATAAATTTAAAGAATAATAATAATAAAATAAAATAAAAATAGAATTACCATCTGATTCAGTAATTCAACTTTTGGGTATATATCTGTGATGGTTCACTTCTGGGTATACACCTGAGATGTGTCAACTTGATTGGGTCACAGGATGCCCAGATGTCCTGTTCAACAATATTTCTGGGTGTGTCTGTAGGCTGTTTCTAGAAGAGATTAGCATTTGAACAGTTGGGCTGAGTAATGCAGATGACCCTTCACAATGTGAATGGTCACCATTCAATCTGTTGATGATCTGAATAGAACAAAATGTGGAGGAAGAAAGAATTCTCTCTCTCTGCCTGATGGTTGAGCTGCTCTCAGAATGGGACTTACATCATCAGTGCTCCTGGTTCTCAGGCTCAGACTTGGATTAGAACTACACTACTCGCTTCCCTGGTCTCCAGCTTGCATATGGCACATTGGGACTTCTCCAGAATCACCTGAGCCAATCCCTCATAATAAACCTCATTATGTATATAATTTCCATTGTTATACATACAGTTTCCTATTGTTTCTCTGGAGAACTGTAATACAATATACAAATGAATTGAAAGCAGGAGTTTGAACAGATATTTGTACATCCATCAGCATTACAGGTGAACAGATTTTTGTACACCATTCATAGCAGTATTATTTTTTTTTTCAACGTTTATTTTTGGGGCAGAGAGAGACAGAGCATGAACGGGGGAGGGGCAGAGAGAGAGGGAGACACAGAATCGGAAACAGGCTCCAGGCTCTGAGCCATCAGCCCAGAGCCCGACGCGGGGCTCGAACTCACAGACCGCGAGATCGTGACCTGGCTGAAGTCGGACGCTTAACCGACTGCGCCACCCAGGCGCCCCCATAGCAGTATTATTTGCAAAAGCCAAAAAGTGGAAAAACCCAAGTGCCCAAGTGCCCATCAACAGCTGAATGGGTAAACAAAACGTGGTGTACACATTTGGAATGGAATATTATTCAGCCTTAAAAAGGGAAGAAATTCTGCCACATGTTGCTGTGTGGATAAGCCTTGAGGACATGACGCTAAGTAGAATAAGCCAGTTACAAAAAGGCAAATACTGTGTGATTTCACTCATATAAAATACCTAGAGTATCTTCACAGAAGTAGGAAATAGCATGGTAGTTACCAGGGACTGGGGAAGGAGGTATTGAGAGTTATCTTTTAATGGATACCTCTCAGTTTGAGAAGAAAATGTTTTGAGATGCATGGTGATGTCAGTTGTATAACAATGGAAATGTAGTTAATGCAACCGAATTGTACACTTAAGAATAGTTAAGATGGGGGAGCACCTGGTGGCTCAGTTAGTTGAAACTGACTCTTGGTTTCAGCTCAGGTCATGATCTCACAGTTCGTGAGTTCGAGCTCCACATCGGGCTCTATGCTGACAGTGCAGAGCCTGCTTTGGACTCCCTGTTGCTCTCTCTCTGCCCCTCCCCCACTGGCTGTCACTCTCTCTCTCTCAAAAATAAACATTTAAAACAATTTTTTAAAAAGAAAAGATAGTAAATTTTATGTTGTGTGTATTTTACTACCATTAGAAATTATAAAAATCATGATACCAAACATGTATAAATGAGGTATGATTGAGCCATAAAGAGAAATGAAATACTGATACATGCTACAACATGGATGAACCTGAAAATATTACACTATGTGAAAAAAAAACCCGACAGAAAAGGTTACATTGTGTGATTCCGTGTATATGACACATCTAGAATAGGTAAATCCACAGAGACGGTATGCAGATTGGTGGTTGCCAGGGGCCGGGTGGAGGAGGAAATGGGGAGAAAGTGCTTAATGGGTACAGAGTTTTATTTCCGAGTGATGGAAATGCTTTGGAACTAGACAGAGATTGTGGTTGCACAACCCTGTGGATGTACTAAATGCCACCGAATTGTTCACTTAAAATGGCTAAGCATGTGGTATGTGAATTTCACCTCAATACATTAAAGATTAAAAATATATGTATGGGGTGCCTGGGGGGACTCCATCAGTTAAACGTCTGACTATTGATTTCGGCTCAGGTCGTGATCTCATGGCTCATGAGTTCAAGCCCCACATTGGGCTCTGTGCTGACAGCAGGGCTTGGGATTCTCTCTCTCTCTCCCTCTCTCTCTTTCCCTCCCCCATTCTCGCTTACAGTCTTTTTCTCTCTCTCAGAATAAATATATAAACTTTAATATGTATATTATATACTATATATATATAGTATATATATATAGTATATATATATATATATATATATATATATATATAATTTTTTTTAATCTCAGGACTGGTATCTGTTTCCTGCTCGACACCAAGCACTGCAGCTGCTCCATAAGGGGCAGCCCCGATCATGTTCCTCTGAGGGGAGGCTGGCCACTCAAGTGACCCTCTTCTTCTCTCCTTTCTTAGGTGCTCCCCTTTTTTCCTTCTCTCCTTTCCTCATCCCTCTTACCATCTTCATTACCAGGCCTACCCACCTTGCCCCCAGCCTGACCCTTTGAGCTCTTTCTTATCACCCTCCCCTTGGCTTACCGTCCTCCATGGACACTGGCCTCACAGTTGAACAGACCAAACAAGCTGCCCCCTCGCCGCTTGCACTGGCTGCACCCCCAGCAGCTGTAGTGGTGCCCGGCTACTTACTTGCTTTGCCCTCCCTTTGGGTCCCCACTCTAATGTCACCTACACAGAAAGGCCTTTTGTAACCACTCTGTCTACATTTTAAGTATTATCTACCATGTTCTCTGTCTCCTCCCTCTGCCTTTTCTTTTCCTTCAGAACAGTTATCACTAGACTTGTCATATTTGCCTCAGATCTTTCTAAAATAAAAAAATATATACATGAAGGTGCTTTTTCCATCTCCCCCAATATCACTCCCTTTTTCCTCTTTTACCAAAGGAACTATCATAATTCTGGTCTCTGATTCACATATTCTTCTACTTACTTACTTACTCATTTATTTATACTTCATATGTGTGGGTATAAACAACAGACAGGAATTGCTTTTTCTGTTTGTTTTAAATATTATTTTATTTTATTTTAATTTTTTGTAATGTTTTGTTTATTTTTGAGAGACAGAGACAGAGACAGAGCACAAGCAGGGGAGGAGCAGAGAGAGGGAGACACAGAATCCAAAGCAGGCTCCAGGCTCTGAGCTGTCAGCCCAGAGCCCTACATGAACCGTGAGATCACGACCTGAGCCGAAGTTGGACGCTTAACGGACCGAGCCACCCAGGTGCCTCTGTTTGTAATTAATCGTTTTTATAGTTATCTATCATGATGCACGTATCTCTACAACACACACACTCACATGTACATGCACACTTCTATCTATCCAGTTCATTCATTTTAATGGCTGCACTATATTTTAACAAATGAATATACCTCAATTTTTCTAGCCCCTTATTAATGAAGCTTTCCCTCAAGTTTATGGCTACTATGAGAAATGCTGCAAGACAATTATTTGTGCATACCTTTCACACACGTGGAGTTTCTATACGGTGTAAACCTGGAAGTAGAATTGTGGTATGCCAGATGTTTTCCCTTTGCCCCTCAGTTCCACTCTCTCCTCTACTCTGTTCTGCACCCCAGGAAGCTGACCTTTATGGACTACATCAATGAATGCCCTTTTCCTCTGCCTTCTTGTTGGATCTGGCCAGTGGGAGGTACCAGCAGGAAAGCAGGGGAGTGGGTGGGTAGGAGGAAAGGGGGTTGAGATCAGGGCATTTATTCTCCTGGTCTCTATCATGCTGGGTCTCTGTGGGTTGGCTACATTCCTCTCCCTAAGGCTCCCTAAGTTTCCCTAAGACTGTTGCTCCTTGGATTCTGGAGATCTGGTAACCATTTTCTCTCTTTTCCCCTTCAGACCTAGGGATAGCCATGAAGTTCCCCAAAGTTCCCTGCTACTGCTACCCTCATTGATTTTTTAAATTTCCATTAACTGTACCTGTGTTCTTGTAAATAGTCCATGAAATTTTCCTCAATAACCCAGGGTGAGAGCACATTCTGTTTCTTGCAAGATGCTGATCAGTACATATGATGATATGTGCATTTTCAACTTTACCAGATGCTAATCAGTTAAAGGAAGCTAGCTTCCTGTCTCTATTTCTCCCAGAGGATTCATTGATGAGATCTTAAGATATTTTCCAATGCCACTAAAATGTGACTTCCTTGCTTTTCACCACATGAAATCCCTGCTCTAGGTAGATTGGCCTATTCGTTGGTCCCTGAACATCCTTGTGCTCTTAAGTCTTCCTTAGATAAAATATTCCTCCCCATTCTATTTCCTCCTTTTTCATACTGTGATCATCTGCACCCTTCCACTTCTCTTCCCCGCCCCCCGCCTCCCCGCTCCAACCAAGCTTCCTAGGAAGGAATCTCACTTGCTTCAAGAAATCAAGCTACTAAGGGAGCTAATGACCATGAGCTCCTAATACTTATTGTCCCCACTATGCAGCTGGTCCTCTGCCTCTCAAAAATCTCTTGTGCTTATGGGGGCACCTGGGGGCCTCAGTTAGTTCAGCGTCCGACTCTTGATTTCAGCTCAGATCATGATCTCGTGGGTTTGCGAGATTGAGCCCTGAGTTGGGCTCTGTGCTGACAGCATGGAACCTGCTTGGGATTCTCTCTCTCCCTCTCTCCCTCTCTACCCCTCCCCAGCTCATGTGTGCTCTCATTCTCTCTCTTTCTCAAAAATAAGTAAATATACTTTAAAAAAATCTCTTGTGCTTGTTTTCCACTTTTAGTTTTCCCTATGTATATGTCTAATGTCTTCAACTATACTATGCTTCCTTGAAATGTAACCGACTTCGAGCTCTGTTTTTTTTTTAAGTATCTACCCACATTATTTAACTGTCGTGTTCAAGAGGTACTCAGTTAATATCTTTGATGACCCAGTAAATGAATCTATTGCCCTAATATCACTAACCAACATGCAATCTGATGACCTGGAGTCCTCTCTGCACTTACAAATAGATATAATTTCCCTTTTTCATGCCAGTTGAATTCATTCGTATGTTAAATGCATCCTATTAAATAGCCTGTGTGTCTGAGCTCTGAGAAGTATATGTTTTGGGTAATGAATGAATTAATGCCTGTGAATTTACTGTAGACCTAAAACTACTATTAAAATTAAAATTAAATTAAAGTATTTGTATTCTTGGGTCAGTTGCCTGGCTGGGTCAGTTGGAAGAGCATAGGACTCTTGATACTGGGGCCATGAGTTTGAGGCCCACGTTAGGTGTAGAGATGACTAAATAATAAAAAAAAAATAATAATAATAAATTAAAAAAAATTGTATTCTCATTATGAAAAAAGTTCTTAGCAGTGAAAACAAGGATGATGATACCCAACCAAGTTAGTTACCAGGGATCAAGGGCCTTCCATTCTCCACCCTCTCCAATGTGAAAATCTGAGGTTTCTTTGTTGACTTTGAAGTATCTGTTAACATCTGCAGACATCCTAAGGGAAATTGGCAAACGATAAATAGATCCATGCTATTTTTAACTCTACTGGGGGAAAAAAAGCAAGGAGAAATTAGGTTTCTCTAGGTGAAAACAGGAAGAGAGATGTTTTTCAGGAGCCTACCTAAGCAAAAAGAAACAAAAATTAGTCCCAACCTCCTTCATGGCCACCCCAAACGCAGTTGCCTATCTCTATCTAACATATACCCAGTAGTCATAAAGTTACAAATAATCCTTGAGAACGATCAAGTAGTGAACAGAGTAGAAGAAAGGTTACAGAACATTAACAGAGGGGATGAATGGTGAAGAAATGAAATTGATCAGCATAAACAATTGTAATCATTTGCAAGAAAAAGAGAGAGATAAGACGATGTTAAGGAGTAGCTCTATCAAGGGAAGGTGTTTTTGTCATCGGAACTCTTGCATCATGGGCGACCATGCTTGGCTCAGTGAAAGGAGGGGCAGGTTTATCTGTTGAGGAGAGAGATGTGGAATGGGTGCTAAGGTGGTGGTCCTCAAAATATTGTCCCCTGTCCAGCAGTGCCACCTGGGAACTTGCCAGAGAGGCAAACTTCAGACCACCTGACTCAGAATCTCTGGGGGACAGGACTTAGCAGTCTGTCTGTTAACAAGCCAGGCAGTCGATTCTGATGTGTGCTCAGGTTTGAGAACTAGAACTACCGTGCCAGGTGATTGTTTATACAATACCTATCTGTATGTGCGCCTCTGCCGTTAAACTATTTGAGGTTTTTCCTGTCAGGAAATGTTTCCCACTTGGCTCTTCATTGTTCACTCCAGGCAAGGGGAGCGGTGGGTGCCTGTGGGCTCAGGCAGACTCTGAAGCACTTCTAGTCCTGAGGAAGGTGTATAGAATTACAGGTACACTAGGAGGTCTACCGTGGAGGTCACTAGGAGGTCTAACTAGGAGGTCACAAACCGTGAGATCATGACCTGAGCCAAAATCAAGAGTCAGATGCTTACCCGACTGAGTCACCCAAGTGCCCCAAGAGTTTAATTTCTAAGCAATCTCCACACCCAATGTGGGGCTCGAACTCACAACCCCGAGATCAAAAGTCACATGCTCCACTGACTGCACCAGTCAGGTGCCCTGCAGATGATTTAAATAGAGAGAAATTCAATGCTATGACAAAAGTCTGTATGGGGAAATGAGGAAGCCAAAGGAAAGGACATTTAGATCAGGGAAGGTCTCCTGGAGAAATTAGTACCTGCTCTTCAGAACACAGAAGATGTACTTAAAGAAAAAGTATGAAAGTAGCTGAGAGGAAAAGGGGGAGGTATATGTTTCTGGTGAAAGGAATAGCATAATCAAAGACAGGGAGTTCGAACAGGACGGCAAATACTGGGAATGAAGATTCTCAGAAGTCAGCCTCGGACAGAAGCACATAGGAGCTGGAGAGGGGGATAGAGGGTGACCACCTGTCTGGCTTTCCCCAGAATGGTCTCAAGTTTAGCACTGAAAGTCCCCTGTTCCTCCATTCTAGACAAACCAGGATGGTTGGTTGGTCATACTTGGATAGAGGCCAGAGTGCAGAAGATCAGATGTGCCATAAAAAGAAGCACGTATTTGATCTACCAGGATGTCCATCAGGATGTCACTAAGGGCGACAGGATATATTTGGGAAAATCTTACATGGCTGAATTAATAAGAATAGGGGCTCACGAGAAGGGAAGGCAAAGTCAACCCTCCTCGCTTTTGCTGTTCCACACAAGTGGGGACATATAAAAAACATTGTTAAAGAGGGAGAAAGGAAAGGCAGGAAGGCAAGGAGGGAGGATAAGTCTTGAAGTCGGGAGTTCTGTGTTCACTGTTTCCACTTACTCATACACATTCTGTAAGCTTCAATTTCCACATCTGTGAAATGGGATAATACCTACCTCCTTGGTTTGTTTTGATGATCAAACAACAGAGTGCTTGTGAAAAAGCTTTGTGAACTCTAAAGCACTATATGGGTATTACTAATAGGAGCACTATCAAACTCCAAATATATCCAACCACATCAATCTAGAGAGTGTAATTTGGGTTGTAATTGCATCACACTGCCGCCACTTTTCTACCAGCACCGTCGTCATTAAAACGCCTGTATGTTGGCTGGCTTCAGTGGGATTCAGAGTGGCTGGGGAGAACTGCCAAGGGGGAGGCAGTCCAGGTCCTTCCTTCTCTTCCCCCATACCATAAACATTCAAACCAGGCAAAGTGGGATTAAAAAGAACAAGAGAGGGGTAGGGGGACAGAAAGGAATGGAAGCGATTTATTCTAGAGCCCAACAATACTGTTCTAAGGGTTGATATCAAGTCAAGTCATGGCCTTTTTATAATTCTCTTTGCCCATGGGACAGGACTCATACTTCTTGATCAGGTCCCTGCCTACCTCTCCAGGTTGTCTCCGGTCCGTCCTCCATATGCTGCATTGCCACCACAACAAACTGCTAGCCATGGTGGAATTTGTCCTGGTCTCTTCCTGCCTGTGCTCTCCCCTTTGCCAACTTCCCTCCTTAGACTTCTGGGATGGGCTCAGATGCTACCTCCAATGTGAAGTCTACTTTGGCTTCCCCAGGCAAAGCCAGGCATCAGGGGGCCCGAAGCATCTTGGGCACTTTTCTAGCATGGGGAGCGTGTAATGCTGTGTCGCAGACAAAAGCTTAGGTTTTCAGTCATATTCTGGCTTTTATGCCCAGGTGGGCCATTTACTCTTTCGCGCAAGGCGTAAGAGAAGCCTTGCAGTGGATTGTGAAGGGCACAGATTCTGTCTGGAAATCCAGACAGCCCAGATGTGGGAACGTGGACCAAACTCTTGGGTCCCTAAATATGTCAAAAGGGGGTAATGAGGTTAGTATCGACGTCATAGGGTAGTCGTGAGGGTAAAGCGAGTTAACATGTGAAAACCACTGAGAACGGGGCCTGGCATATACTTGTTAGTTCTTGCTGTTACTCTCACGGTTTCTTCTCTCGAGAAATGGGAATAGCACTCACCGAAGAGGGCTGATTGGAGAATTACTCAAGCGGAAGTGCTTGGCTTAGAGAAAGTCCCTGATAAATCTTTTACTTGCCCTTTTAGCTCTTGCCGTTTGTATCACACTTCTTCACTTAAAGATATTTCCACCGCTAAAAACTCTTAGCTCCTCCAGGGAAGAGAGACATTCATCCATCTTTGCGTCCTCAGTGTCTGGCACATACTAGGTGCTCAAGAAAAACTTGGGAAATGAACTGATAAAAATGTAGTCTTGGCAAAACTCAAAATGGCCTTAAGTGGCCTCTTAGCTATATACTAAAAGGCCACCAAATAGGAATGCAATCCCTAAAAATCTGTATTTTTATAAATCTGTGTGAAATTCATCATTTGACTATTAGGTCTTTTGTGTTTGTGTTTCTTGTTTTGTTTTGTTTTGTTTCTTCCCTAGCCGTCTCTCTTCCCTGTTTTCATCTTGGGTAGGGTTTCTCAATCCTGGCACCAGCAATGGTTTCGAGACAGTCCTGTGATTGTCGGCTGTTTAGCAACATCCTCGGCCTCTACCCACGAGATGCCAGTAGCATCTCCCACCCCTAGTTCTGACAATCTAATGCCTCTAGACACTGCCAAGAGTCTGGGAGACGGGGCAAAATCCACGCACATACCCCACCATTGAGAGCCACTGGTCTAGGGAATCTGCTCAAACATTTCCAGATAAACTAAATTTTGGTAGGGACTGATTTTTTTTTTCTGTTTTTCTCCAACGCAGAAATTTGGTTCAAATGCCTCCAAATTGAATAGACTCTGACAACAGTGAAGGAAAAGGAATCCCTTCTTCCTTGACTGCAGTATTCCTCTAGATTCTCATCCTTAGAAATGGCAAGGTTGGGGCGCTTGGGTGGCTCAGTCGGTTAAGCGTCCGACTGTGGCCCAGATCATGAGGTCATGATCTCACCATTCATGGGTTTAAGCCCCGTTTCGGGCTCTGTGCTGACAGCTCAGAGCCTGGATCCAGCTTCAGATTCTGTGTCTCCTTCTCTCTCTGCCCCTCCCTGCTCACAATCTGTGCTGCTCTCTCTCAAAAATAAATAAAAACATTAAACCAAAAAAATTTTTTTAAATAAAAAAGAAATGGCAAGGTTAGGGAAAGGGCTTAAGAGCACATTTTATTTATCTAGACATACGCCCCTGACATAGCAATTGCATATTTCTCTTACTTCATTTTATGGGGAAACTCAAAGAATGCAGTGTTTTACAATTCAAATTAAAGCAACAAACACATCAAGCTGTCTGATTTTCTGGGAGTGAGAAATGGGGGAGGGGCTTTATGATGGCATAACTGCTTGAAAACTTTTCAACACCAGAAAAACGTTTTGCAGCACGGAAGAAAAATGTGCATGTTGAGAAAGAACATGAATGCTAAAACACATTGTTACTATAAATTTTGAATCTGAGACACAATTCACAATGCTGCTTTACTAATAGTGCAGTTTTAAACCTATTTAAGCTGGGAAATTTGTTATCAGGTGACTCATACATGTGGGGAAATCCAGTTCATGTGTGCCAAAGATGAAAGAAAGCGATTAGGTGTTTAAATGTTAAGATTCCATTCAGTCTTGTGAATGAACTGCAGTAATCTCGGATGAGAAGAAAAGCAAGAGGGCAGTTATTCATCAAGTTAAAAAATGTTAAAGGACTCTCTGGATTTAAATAATAAAACCTTACATTTATGACACATTTATCTTTCAAATACCGTAAGGACTTTTCTTTTTTATTTTGAAACATTCACAAAGTTAAAAAAAAAAAAGTTAAGTACAGTGCAAACAACTTTTTGTCCTTAAGCATTTGAAAGTACAGATCTGAGGCCCTACTGCCCACAAATACTTTTTCCTACAGACAAGGCCTCTCTCCTGTATAATCACAATGCGACCGTTAAAAGCAGGCAATTAACACTAATGCGTGACTGCTAGGTAAGCCTCAGGCTCTGCTCACGTTCTGCCAATTGTATCAATGATGTGTTTTCTAGCAACAGGTTCAGAAGCACAGCCTGCACTAAGTTGTCATGTCTCGTCATCTGCCTCTGCCTGAAACAATTCCCTGGTCTTTCTCAGACTTTCATGACTTTGGCACTTCGGAGTTATCCTGTAACCTGTCCCTTGATTTGGATTTTGCTGGTGTTTCCTTAGGATTATATTCAGGTTATACAACCTTGGCAGGAATATCATAGAAGTGATGTCACTTTCATCGCTTTATATCGTGTCATGTGGCACATAATTTCAGTCTGTCCCATTACTAATGAAGTTCACTTTGATTCCTTGCTTAAGGTAATATCTGCTAGGCATATCCTCTGTGAAGATATTCTTTTTCCTAGTGAAACCATGTAAATACCCCATTCCTCAGCAAACTTTTGATGTACTCATTTATTTATGTCTTTGTAGTCATAATTTTCTATTTTATTCAATGCGTGATGATATTTTACTGTCATTTTAAATTTTGATGCTCGATTTGTTCCTGACTTGGCCAATGGAAGGCTCTTCAAGTGGCTTCTATGTCCTTGTGACACTTTCACAGTATTCCTTGAGCCCTTCCTTGCTCTGTCACAACAAAGTGTTCCAGGCTTATACTTCCCCTGCCCCAGATGTGGGATCAGTCATTTCTCTAAGGAGCCCTGGTTCCTCTCAGAGAAAAGCGTTATTTACAAGCCAAGATCTTGACACTACCTGTGATCATTGGGATCAGGCTGTCACCATGCCTAAACTTGCTGTGGTGCCTATAAAAATGTGCCACTTGGGGGCAGCTGGGTGGCTCCACCGGTTGAGCGACCGACTTCAACTCAGGTCATAATCTCGCGGTTTGTGGGTTCGAGCCCCACGTCAGGTTCTGTGCTGACAGCTCAGAGCCTGGAGCCCGCTTCGGATTCTGTGTCTCCCTCTCTCTTTGTACTTCCCCTGCTCACTCTCTGTCTCTCTCTCAAAAATAAACAAACATTAAAAACAATTAAAAAGTGTGTCACTCGGATCTCCTGCTACAGGTAACATAATTGACTGACAGCCCCTACTACTGCCCCCCCCACCCCATCTATCACCCTGTTTGTACTGAGGCCATACTCCCCAAGGGTTACTCCCAGTCAATACTTAAGCATAGCAGGCTCAGGGGGCCCATTCTGCAAGACATAGGAATTCTTCAAGGGGCAACTTTGGTTTGGGAACTCCCCATCTACTTAGTAAACAGAGAAGTTCCACATTCTTGGAACTGTGCGGCTGTGCAAGACTTGTCCTACTCCTGTCCTTCTTTCCTTGTCTCCTTCCACACATGTCAGAAGACATCTCAGGCTGAAGGATCTCTCTCCCTTCTCCTTTCTTACTTGTATTAGTTACCTATCACCGTGTAGCCATTACCTTCGAAAGATATTAACTTAAAACAAAATACATATTTATTATTTCATAGTTTTTGTAGGTCAGGAATTTGAGAGCAGATTACCTGGTCCGGAATCTCTCATGATGTTGCTGTCAAGAGGTCAGCCACAGCACAGTCATCTGATGGCTTGACTTGACCCTGGAGGGTGTATTTCCAAGATGACCCAGTTGGCTATTGGCAAGAGGTCTCAGTTCTTCACTACAAGGACCATTCCTTAGGGTCCCTTGAGCGTCCTTGTGACATGACAGCTGACTTTAGCCCTACACAAGTGCTCCAAGAGAAGGCAGAGCCACTGTTAAAGACAAGCCAACAGGTCCAAAATGGAGTCACTTATGCTAAGCCCCATGCCACCAAACTGAAACTTACAGTTTCGTCCTCTCCCAGAAATGGAATCTTAAACCAATCAATTAGGAATCACCAGGTCAGCACTGGTGAGGTAACCTGCCGGATAGACCCTTGCCATTCCCTGAAGGAAAGTGACTGTGCACAACAGATCCATTATTTTGCTAGTATAACTTTCTTGTCCCACTCCCTTCTACTGATAAAAGTCTTCCATTTTGTATAGCTCATCGGAGCTCTTTTCTATCTGCTATGTAGGTTGCTGCCTGATTCATGAATCATGGACTAAAGCCAATAACATCTTTAATTTTTTTTAAGTTTATTTATTATCTTTGAGAGAGAGTGAGAGAGAGAGAGCACAAGCAGGGGAGGGGTAGAGAGAGAGGGAGACACAGGATCCGAAGCAGGCTCCAGGCTCAGAGCTGTCAGCACAGAGCCTGATGTGGGGCTCGAACTCATGAACTGTGAGATCATGTCCTGAGCCCAAGTCGGACACTTAACCAATTGAGCCACCCAGGCGCCCCGCTAATAGCATCTTTAAAATTTACTCAGTTGAATTTCTTTTTAATACATGTCTTGTATTGTCTAACCTTAAATTCACATCATGTCACTGCAGAAATAGGTCAACTCTATTCATTTTGGGAAGGACTTTCCAGGTGTGAGACCGCCAAGAAGTAAGAATCATTGGGGTCCACCTTGGAGGCTGCCACGCTCCTCCTATATATCTCTTGCACATCTAATCTTGTGCAAGAGTCTTGGTAACTCCTTCTTAGTAAACATGAACTGACACACCTGCTTGGTGGACAGAGCTAGGGAATACACACACACACATACACACACACACAGAGTCACATATTCATTTATAGCTATTTATTTCTATATCTATCCACATATACTGAAAACCATAAATTCATATCGATACACCCAATATCGATACATTCCAATAAAGAATCACAGCGTCTGTTCTAGTGTTTTCTCTTTCTGTATTTGTAACTGCTTTGTACGTGTTGAGATACCTGGACATGTAGATTTACCTATTTTATCAAATATGGGAAGTTTTTGACTCATTCCTTCAAATATTCTTTTTTTTTTAATGTTTACTCATGTTTTTGAGAGAGAGAGGGAGAGAGAGAGACAGAGATAGAGAGCGTGAGTTGGGCAGGACCAGGGAGAGAAGGAGGCACAGAATCTGAAGCAGGTTCCAGGCTCTGAGCTGTTAGTACACAGCCCAATGCAAGGCTCGAACCCACGAACTGTGAGATCATGACCTGAGCCAAAGTTGGACACTTAACCGACTGAGCCACCCAGGTGCCTCCTTCTTCAAATATTCATGTCCTTTTCTGTTACTGGAAACCCTGATTGCCACCTTCTACATTGCTACTGCACCATGGAAAGAAGGGCAGACAAGAGTAAATTAAAACACAACAAACTTCTTCTACCATGTTTCAGTGCTCATTCTCTCTCTTTTTTTAATGTTTATTAAATAATGTTTATTATTTTGAGAGAGAGAGAGAGAGAGAGAGAGAGAGAGAGAGAGAGAGAGAAAATGTGAGCGGGGGAGGGGCAGAGAGAGAGGGAGACACAGAATCTGAAATGGGCTCCAGGCTCTGAGCTGTCAGCACAGAGCCCGATGTGGGGCTTGAACTCATGAACTGCGAGATCATGACCTGAGCTGAAATCAGACGCTTAACCAACTGAGCCACTCAGGCGCCCAGTGTTCATTCTCTTAAAACAAAAACAAAAACAAAAACAAAAACAAAAACAAAAACAACAACAACAACAAAAACCCCTTTATTTATTTATTTGTTTGTTTAAATGTTTATTTATTTATCCTGAGACAGAAAGAGAGAGTGCAAGCAGGGGAGGGGCAGAGAGAGGGAGAATCTCAAGCAGGCTCCACACTGTCAGTGCACAGCCTGACACAGGGCTCTATTTCACGAACCGTGAGATCATGTCCTAGGCCAAAATCAAGAGTCAGATGCTTAACTGACTGAGCCACCCAGGTGCCCCTCAGTGCTCATTCTCTTGACTAAGCATTTGCTTGGTTGCTGTAAACCTTTCACTGTCTTGTAGAGCTCTGATAAAGTTGACTCTGAGAGTTTTTGCCACTGTTTTTTTTTTTTTTCCAGTATTTACGGGAAGAGACAGGCCCCTGGATTTCCCCACTCCATCATTTTCATTGACATTGACATCAATATATCTGCCTTCTATTTGTGACTCCGTCCTCCAACAGAAAGCCAGCTTCTATTATTCTTAATGTATTTACTTTTTGATTAATCCCTCTGTATGTAACCAATATTCCGCTCCCTCTATCATCCCCTTCCCTGCATGGACCCCTCCTTTCTGCTCCGTCTACATCCGAGTCCCTGCGACAGAGTGTCCTCTGCTGTAGGAGTCCTTTAATTCTGCTGGGGCTAACCTGAGTACTTTAGTGCACAGTGTTTTCATTTATTGATCATTAAAAAGTTTTATTAGGTTTTACTGGGGGGTTATACGGCCACTGATGAAATAAGAAACAAATATTATTAGGAACAAAGTATACTTCTTTTCAAATTATAACTATATTTAGGCATCTCATGCAATACTCTTATTCTGTAGCTAGGAATGACTATTAAATCCCATTCAAAGATGGAAAAATAGAGGTAAGGTACTCTTATGGTATCCCCCAAATTTATGGTGAGCAGCTGCAGTCACACCCTGTCCGATGTTAGGAAACCTTGTAACACGTCCTTTGTCACTTCCCTCTTCCATTTCCAGCAGCAACTCTTCTACATCTTTATCACATTTCTGAAGCCCACGCTGTATTCTTTCTTACTTCACTCTGAATAGATTAACTTTGCTTTTTAAAAAATAATTAATTATTTATTTTTTTATTTTAGAGAGGGGAGAAGAGGGGGAGAGGGGCAGAGGGAGAGAGAGAAAGTCCCAAGCAGCGTGGAACATGACATGGGGCTTGTTCCCACGACACCGGGATCACGACCCAAGCCAAAATTGAGTCGCATACTCAACTGACTGAGCCACCCAGGCACACCAAACTTTGCTTTTTGAATACAGTGGTCTCCCCTTACCCATGGGGTACACATTCCAATCCCCCTGAGGGTGCCTGAAACCATGTTTCTTCCTAAACATAAAAGCTTAACTTATAAATTAGGTGCAGTAAGAGATCAACAACAGTAACTAATAATAGAACAGGGGTGCCTACCTGGCTCAGTGGGGCATACGATCTCGATCTCAGGGTCATGAGTTCAAGCCCCATGTTGGGCACAGAGCTTACTTTAAAAAATGGAACAATTAGGGGCGCCTGGGTGGCTCAGTCGGTTAAGCGTCCGACTTCAGCTCAGGTCACGATCTCACGGTCTGTGAGTTCGAGCCCCGCGTCAGGCTCTGGGCTGATGGCTCAGAGCCTGGAGCCTGTTTCCGATTCTGTGTCTCCCTCTCTCTCTGCCCCTCCCCCGTTCATGCTCTGTCTCTTTCTGTCCCAAAAATAAATAAACGTTGAAAAAAAAATTAAAACAAAAATGGAACAATTATAACAATATAATGTAATAAAAGTTCTGTGAATGTGGTCTCCGTCTCCCCAAATATAGTATTGTACTATACTCACCCTTCTGCTTGTGATGACGAGATGCTAAAATGCTCCCATGATGAGATGAGATGAAGTGAGGTAACATTGTGCCATAACATTAGACTACTAGTCTTGATCTTCTGATGACAGGGACTGTGGTTGGCTGTGGGTAACTGAAACCAGGGAAAGTGAAACTTTAGATAAGGGGGGACTACTGTATTAAGCAAATAAAGGCCATCAAATGTAAACTCTTTCAAATATTTGTCTCTGTTATCCCATTGCCCCCAAACCTATAGTTACAAGGGGCAGATTCGGGTTTTGTGGTACCTGAGCACATGCAACTGGAAAAGGAGGAATTAAAAAAAAGAGAATTCAAAAAAATTTACCCTGGAAAATTTTATAAAAACATATGACCATGTCATATCCTGGTCATGGTCCCTCCCAGAGCCTCTGGAAGCAGCCTGTGAAAGTAGGGGTGGAAAAAGGGAGTTGGAACTTCAGCAGCTTTTGATAGGTCTCCTCCTTCTCTTGCATCCGGAAGTGGTGGTTCTCCTCCTCCCCCCGTCCAAGGCCAATTCATCCTGTACCCTCCCTCTCTCTTCTTCCCTTCTAAACAATTCCATCACACAGAACATACTGTTCTCTAACTTGTTCTTCAATTAACAGTATATCAAGGCTACACTTCCAAATCAATACATCTAAATCTACACAATTCTTTTTAACAGCTGTATAGTATTCCACAGTAAGGATAGACCATTGTTTCAACTATTCCCTATTGAATGCATTCAGGTTTTTTTTTTCTTATTAGATTGAACCATATAAAACTACCATATTTGTAGGCTTGTTTGTTTTGTTCATTTTATATTACAATGTTTTACTTTTTATTTATTTATTTATTTTTTAAAATTTTTTTTATTTTTAAAAAAAAATTTTTTTTTTCAACGTTTATTTATTTTTTGGGACAGAGAGAGACAGAGCATGAACGGGGGAGGGGCAGAGAGAGAGGGAGACACAGAATCGGAAACAGGCTCCAGGCTCTGAGCCATCAGCCCAGAGCCCGACGCGGGGCTCGAACTCCAGGACCGCGAGATCGTGACCTGGCTGAAGTCGGACGCTTAACCGACTGCGCCACCCAGGCGCCCCTACAATGTTTTACTAAATATCTACGTCTCTATAAATTTTGTTCCTGTGGATAAATTCTGAGAGGTGGGATTCTATTTTAAAAGAGGTGGATATTGGGGGGGGGCACCTGAGTGGCCCAGTCAGTTAAGTGCCGGACTCTTGATTTTGGCTCAGGTCATGATCTCACAGTTTTGTGAGTTTGGGCCTTGCCGAGAACACTGTGCTACAGGTGCAGAGCCTGCTTGGGATTCTCCCTCTCTGTCCCTCTACCACTCGTGTGTTCTATCTTTCTCTCTCACATGCAAAATAAATTAAAAAAAAATTTTTTTAAAAAGGTGTGTATAACGGGCTACCTGGTTGGCTCAGTGGGTTAAGCATCGACTTGATTTTGGCACAGGTCATGATCTCATGGTCCTGAGATAGAGTCCTGGCATCAGGCTCCTTGCTTGGTGTAAAGCCTGCTTAAGATTCTCTCTTCCTCTCTCTCTCTCTGCCCCTCCCCCATGTACACCCCTCCCCTCCCTAATAAAAAAATAAAATAAAAGTTGTGTATATTTTACTCCTAGATTGCTTTCCTAAAATGTTGGCATAACGTGTGCTCCCATCAATGACCTTTTTGGAAATTATAAGTCACAGCAGCCTTGTTTCAGTGCTTCTCAGAGCAGACTGTCTCCACCATACCCTGTATTCGCCATTATTGACCGCACCTTCTCTCACCACAACTCTTCAACCAGTTTTCCACCTTCCCCCTTTCGGTTTATGTCTCTAGCTTCTCTTTTTCTATTCATTCCTAGATACTTGTATTCCACATGGATCTGCTCTGGCTCACTTTTCTAGCCACAACGAGTGCTCTCTTCTCCCCTTAGGTAAGTTTATGGCTTCAGCTGTAACCTCTACCCTCAGCCCACCAGTGAGGTGGCCCCAAGTTCACTTCACCTGAACTATGAAAATGCCCTCCCTTCCTGCAGATGTCTTACTGTCATCCTCCAGAAAATTGTGGTAATAACTATTTACTATTCTACAGCACATTCCTGGATTGTGTGGTGTATAAGTTCCACAATCATCACTGAATAGCTATATTTTCCGCTCCTCTCCTGAGTCCAAACTTCTACATCAAAACTGTGTACTGTATATCTCCAGCTGGAAGTTTTACAGGTAGGGCCAATACAAAAGACCCATTGTTGAACTTATCATCACCTCTTCTGAAATCCTCCTTAGGCATTGCTTTTCTTAGTAAACGAGACTCTCATTCACTTGGGTGCATAACTTAGAAACCTGGAAATTCACCCTAGACTACTTCTCTCTCTCTCTCTCTCTCTTTCTCTCTCTCTCTCTCTCAATTCACATCGGATAGGTTCCCAAGCCCTGCGGTTTCTACCCCATATTCCTCAAATCCATGATCTCTTCAATCCCCTGGGTTGTTGGCCTGACCATCTCTTTCAGGGGCTAAAAATAACTTCCTCCTTGGTCTTTCTACTTTTTGCCTTGCCTCCCTTCTGTTATCCACACTGCAGTCAGAGATATTATTTAACACGTAAATCAATTCTCTACCATGAGAAAACTGCTTCAAACTCCACACTGTCAACAGGCTAAAATCTAAATGACTAAGCATGACTTAAAAATCAATTTATTGGGGCGCCTGGGTGGCGCAGTCGGTTAAGCGTCCGACTTCAGCCAGGTCACGATCTCACGGTCCGTGAGTTCGAGCCCCGCGTCGGGCTCTGGGCTGATGGCTCAGAGCCTGGAGCCTGTTTCCGATTCTGTGCCTCCCTCTCTCTCTGCCCCTCCCCCATTCATGCTCTGTCTCTCTCTGTCCCAAAAATAAATAAACGTTGAAAAAAAAAAATTTTAAAAAATCAATTTATTTATCCAATATCTACTTAATGGCCTGCCTCATTTTCTGACATTTTCTAAAAGCACCCTATGCTTCAGCTATATGGATCTACTTTCAAATCTCCAACATGCCAAGCTCTCTAATAATTCAGTGCCTTTGCACCTGCTACCCTTCTGCTTGGAATTCCTTGTCAGTCTTGTTGGCCTGACAGACTCCGACTTAAATTTCAGGCTTAAGCTCTCAGGTTATTTTCCTTTTTTTAAATGGTGCAGGCAGACAAACACTCAAGTTCCTTATTGATATTCTGCACACCTACACCATAGCAATTTTAACATTTAAATTATTTGTTTTATCAATTAGTGTTTCTAAACACAGTTGTAAGCTTTTGGAGGGTAGGAGCCATGATTAGTCTCATCTTTGCATCCCCAACACATAACACAGTGACCTGCATTGAATATTTAATAGGCATTTGAATGAATGCAAAAACAAATTAGTTAAGTAGTAAGAATGATGTCCAGGCTAGGGCTTAACCTTAAGCTACATAGATTTTTCACTTAAGTACCTCTTAAAAAATTGGAAAAACAGAAGAATATATTAACGGAAATTTAAGAAATAAAAAGTAAAAAAAATCTCATATTACTTTACCATCCTAATGCCTGTTTTAATGCAGTTACTATTTACTTTTGGTCTTTTTTCCAATATGTGGTAAATAAGGAAGTATATTTATACTATATGCTTGTTTTTATATTTATATTTTACATGGTTGTAATGAAGACATACGTGCACTTTCACGTTTTTAAGTTTAACTAACTGTGAACATTTTCCAGCACTGTTGTGTAGTCATCTGAACCATCACTTTTCAACATTGTATGATACTTCCTCTCTCTACTTAGGATGACAGCTATAGAAACTTAGGTTGTACTCGGTTTCCTATTATAAATAGGAACAGATCCAGGTTTTATGGAACTTGAAATTTATACAATTTTGAGAGATGTTTTCAGTAAAAGAATACAAAAAAGCCTTACTTTCGCAAACTTTGTGAATACATTGTTAGGGACCCTCCTGGGGTCTGGAAGGGGCCTGTGAAAGTGAAGCTTAACTGTCACTTAATTTAAGTGAAGGTTAATTTTCATCAGCTTCACAGTTGTCTACCTCCAATTATAAATAATCCTGTGATAAGCATTTTGAGCATGTGATTTTTCCCTCTCTTCTATTATGTTCCAAGGATTCCAAGTTATTATAACACCATAATATGGTCATGACACCTTTCTCACCTTGAGGTTGAGAAAGGAAATGATTATTTATTGAGCATCTATTATATATTGATATATTATTTATCAATATAGTTTAGATATATTTAAAAAAATTTTAATGTTTATTTACTTTTGGGAGAGAGAGAGGCAGAAAGAATGAGCAGGGGAGAAGCAGAGAGAGGGAGACACAGAATATGAAGCAAGGAAGCTCCAGGCTCTAAGCTGTCAGCACAGAGCCTGACACGGGGCTCCAACCAACGAATTGCAAGATCAGGACCTGAGCCAAAGTTGGACGCTTAACCGACTGGGCCACCCAGGCACCCCAATATACTATTTAATTTAATCCTTACTACAAGCCTGAAGGAGGTATCATCCCCATGTTACAGACGAGAAAACTGAGGTGCAGTGGGTTTTGTACATCACGTACATCTTTGAGTAGTTACATCTTGTAACTGGTAGGGTTTGGATCCAAAGCTCACGCCTTCTCTTCTCCACCTCATTATGGTGTTTCCACAGCCTCACTAGCTTCAAAGTAATACATTTTCTAGGCTATTGCTGAAAAACCTGGTTCACAGTTACCTGTTTTGAGGAGGCCAGTAGGCCAAATTTGCAGTCTTGACATGGTTCTTGGAAGAAGGTAATTTAAATCAGTGGTGGCTAGACTTTCTTCAGGTGAATTTAGGAGAAAGTGATTTGACTGTTTCTGCCCTCTGTCTGCTTACAGACCTGTATCACTTAGTTCAGCACATATTTCTTGGAAGAAGCAGTGTCTGAAGTTGAAAGACCTGGGCTGGGTTTGGGTCCTGCTGTTAACTACTTGAGTGGCCTTGGCGAAGTCATTGAACCCCTCATTTTCCTCCTCGGTGCAATGAGGATAATAAGTAACAAATCCTGCCTCACTCCAGGCTAGTGTCCAATACGATAATGTGCGTGCAAACCCTCAGTGAACTCCAATGTCACTGAGGTACAGTAGTGCCCCCTTATCAGAGGTTTTTGCTTGCAGTGGTTCCCCGCAGCCAACCACGATGGGAAGCAGATCATTCTTCTTCTGACTGTTGTCAAAAGTCAATAGTAGCCTAAGGCTACGTCCCAATGCCTGCATCATTTCACTTCATCTCTCGTGTAGACATTTTATCATTTCACATCATCACATGAAGAGTGAGTACACGGAAGATAGTTTGAGAGACAGGCCATAGTCACATAACTTTTATTATAGTATATTGCTGTAATTGATCTATTTTATGGTTAGTTATTGTTGTTAATCTCTTCGTGTGCCTAATTGATAAGTTAAACTTTAACTCAGGTACGTATGCATAGGTAAAACCGGTATATGTAGGGCTGGGTGCTATCCATGGTTTCAGGCACCCGCAGGAGGTCTTGCAGTTAAGGAGGAATTTTTGTATAAGTAACATGGTGGAAGTTCCTCCACTTGCTCGCCCGTCTGCCTCCAGGTAAGGACCTGTGACAGCCATACAGAATTCACCTGATGGCTCCCTTATGGTTAACTCTGGCTGGAGTTGCCTCCTCAGCTGAAGTTGCCACTTCTTTTTATGGGGTGGATGTCTGAGCTGTTCCACCGGGAAGCATCAAAAGCAGCAGAGGCTGTGCAAAACCAGGCTGAGATTCTGGTGAATCTTTTCCTCCTCAAGCTGCGAGCTGATCAAAAAAAATGGTAACGATTTATCTATAAATGCAACTCGTAAAATCCCAAGCGCAGTCCTTACCAATTGTCCCTTTGCTCTGTCTTAGGTGCTGACGCATTTATCCTGGAATTTTACCTGGCCGATTACAAATCTTTAGTCCTTGTGGGACCTAATTCTGGGGATGGTCTGTAATTCTGGAAAGCCACGAGAAAATAAAAATCTCTGTTCTGAGTTGGCGTTTGGACATCCTCCCCGTATCACGTTTAAAGCTGGTGTAAGCAGCATTAGTCTTTATTTTCCTTAACAGAGAAAAGCGTAAACCCATTTCCAAGCCCCAAGATTGAACTCGTCACCCTGTGCCGGGCCCCGCGCGGCTCCCCGCGCACGGCCTGAAGCTCCGCAGCCGGCCCGCCGCCTCCCGCGTCCCCAGCCCAGGTGTCAGGCAGCGGGTGCCCGGACCTCCACCTGGCTCGGCCGGCGGCGACCGCACAAAGAGCGGAGCAGGCGGCGGCCCGGCCGAGCCGCAGAAAGTAGTCCCGACCACGCCGGGCCGATGTTGTTCGACGTCGCTTCACGCCCTCCGCGGGGAGGGCCGCAGCGGCCGACCCAGGAAAGAATCCCATAGGAATGCGCCGGCGGGAGGCCTTTTCCCTCCAGCTCGCCACTGCTCGCCTGGCAGATCTCCCGGGGTCTCCAAGCAGAAGCCGTGCGCGCGGCCCCCCACCTTCTTCCGCAGCTGCTCGGGAGGCGGCGCCGAGGGAGGGGCTCGCCCGCGCGCAGGGAGACCTTCGCGGCGACCCGTGGCGGCGGCGGGACCGCGGTATCCCTGCGCCGCTGCGTGAGAGGAAGAGGCTGAATGAGGAACTGCGCGGGGGAAGCGGGGCGCCGGGGGAGGAGGCGGCGGGATGGAAGCAGACGCTGGCGTCGCGCGAGCCCCCGGCAGAGCGGCGCGGTAGAGAGGGCGGCGGCGGCGGCGCGCGCGGAGCCTTGACGTGCCCCTTTCTTTCTTCTCTCTCTGGAAAGCTGGGAAGCATGAGCGTGCAGACCTGCCGCTGCGGCGGCCGCCCCGGCTCCTCGCCTCCCCCTTTTCTGGCCGCCCCTCGCCGGTGAGAGAAGAGAACGCGAGAAGGGAAGATGGGGGCCGTCCTGAGGAGCCTCCTGGCCTGCAGTTTCTGTGCGCTCCTGAGAGGTGGGAAAGGGGGGGGGGGAGCGGGAAAGTTGGTGGGATTTGGGGGGGAGGTGGCCTTGTTTTGTGTGTGTCTGGGGGGAGGGGGAGGGAGGGAGGAGAAGGGGAAGAGGAGCCAGGAGAGGCCTGGTCGTGGGGAAGGAGAGAGAAAGGGGCCCGGGAGAAGGGGCTGTGCGCTCCGCCTGGCCACAATGCAGACCCCTTCCTGGGGTTCCGGACCTTCCCTGGACACAGAGGAGCTTCATCCGGGCTGCTTGTGTAGGTGAACCCCTGGAGCTCCATTCTGTCGCAGTGACTGAGGGTCTGCGTGTCCCTTTCTGCCGGGAGTCATCCGGGAGAAGGGTCTTTGTATGGATTTTGGCTTTTAAAATGTTGGAGCCGAAGATGCTTTAACGTTGGTCTTCTCTCTGGAAGCCCCCACCTTTTCTGTGTCTGTTACGTGAACTTTTAGAGCCTTCTTACTATTTTTCCAGGCCTTGTTACTACTAATAATTGGCTTCCGTTGGGGATCTAATGATCCTGGGTGAGAGCACAGTTGGAAAGTGACTCCGAGGTTATAGGTCGAGCGTTTCAGCACTGGGAATCTTCTGAGCTTCAGCCCATAATAAAATAGAAACGTTGCCCTTGTAACCCCTGGTATTCAGGACTTGCCCCTATTTTCGGAGCCTGCAAGTGTACAGTTGGCACTGAATAGGAAAGTCATCCTTGTGTGAAGAGGAGCCTGTCCTGGGACCGAAGTTATCGTTTGCTGCGCTCCCCTGGGGGACTGCTTGGCACTTTGGTAAAAAACGTGGGCTATTCTAGGTATTTTGCTCCGAGAATCGCATAAATTCGACGGCCCTGTGGTTTTTTGAATTGCCCTGTAAAGCTGTCACATACGCCGTGACTTTTATTTTGTGACAGTTCACTAAGGTTTTTGATTGGCCCGCAAGATTTCAACAGCTCTTCTCAAACTTATCCGTGTGGAAGTGGTGATGAGTCTTGCTATTGAGCATTTACCAGCAGAGGAATTTACGTGTGGATCGATGCAGTGGCTGTGGCTTTGGTTTTGTTAAAATTCTCACGTGTTCATGGCAAATTCTTTTCAGGTATAAGACCTCTTGAGTCCATGGAGATTTTTAGCTCTTCATTTAACAAACTAAACATTTGTTAAGCCTCCATAACTTGCTAAAGTTTACAGGGCACGATAGTAACTCATGATCTTGTGCAAATGAACCCAAGATGCCTTCTGTGTGTGTATATTTGTGTTGGATGAATGTGATTGACTTTTTTTTTTTTTTTTGAGTAGGAGGAATTTTTTTTTTTTCTGTAGTTACTTTTGCAGGATTATTACGTTTGCATGTTATATCTACTTATACTTAATAATTATGACTCACTGTCAGCATATTCCAAACTATTTTCGCATGTCACCCCCAGAAAGACAGTGCTCGCTTAATTGTCTTGGCAGAGAATTTAATACAGTGTTGTGTACTTGAAAGGCTTAATAAGTATATGTTTATTTCATCATCGTATATTCTTTGTTGAAAGGGGATCTTGCTCTAGTTGTGAGAAACATATTTGACCTAAGAATATGCATATATTTTAAGACAGAAAGTTAGTAGTTAAATATGAGAGTCAGCTGGTTGGTTAAAGTCCTCGGGAAATCTAAGTCCATAACCTGGGGATGCTTCTGGTTGCCTGGCTGTATTTCTTGGAGAGTAAGGCTGTATTTGTTTAACACCAAGTTTGAGTCTAGAGTTGGGTTTGTTCGTTACTGGACTTCAGAGAAATTGTACTTGAAGTATTAATTTGAAGTACGGTGTTATGTAACAAGACCTAAAAGAGTTAATAGTTTAAACTGCCTCATTTCTACCAGCAAATTTCCAAAAGTGGACCTCTCATTTTCAGTGTAGCATAATGATAGTATAAGGTGGTCTTTGAATTTATCAGTGCTTAACTGTGAGTACATATTATTTGAACTAAAAAATAGTCTTTTGATGTGAAAGATTTTCATTCATAATTTAGGTTTTTTTCATTCCTTGAAAATGTCATCCTGTGTTATAATAGTGGCATTAGTTGACCTTGGACTCTGAGGAGAAAAATGTGATTAACTTGTCGCGTTAAGATAATTTTTTCTGTAGAGGAGTTGTTATGAGGAGTTAATATTGGGATGATGGGTTGATGAGAGAGTTCGGGAGACCTTTTGTCCTGTAGCGCTGTTAAGTCAATAGCTGAAAGCCAGGGAATAATGCGGTCATCTTCTGGGCTGCATCCCTAACCCCTATCATCTGAGGACAAAGTGTAATGGAAAGATTTGGGGATTTCTGCACTAAAATCTTGGGTTCAGAGTCTGTGCTTCTCTGTTTAATAACCTTGTGATTCTGGTCTAGTCAGTCAATTTCTCTGGGTCTCAGTTTCTTTACCTGTAAAATGTAAATAGTAATACTGACCTAATTTGCATGTTTAACAGGCATATTAAGTGAAATGATGAATATCAAGTGATTTGCTAATGTTATTTTTTGTTATAATTTTTTATTGTGGACATATTCTCAAATGCCAGGAATTTGAGACTTAATTTGTGTAAGATTTACAAATTCTTGTGGCCAGAAGAGATTTTGATCATTCTGGTCTAACTGCTTAATTTGCAAGTGAGGATACTCAGAATCAAACAGATTATGATCTGATTAAGCTCCTATAGCTAATTAACAGTGGAAGGATGGTAGGGATTTATTGGTAGGGATTTATTAATAGTAGGGATTTATTGTTCATTCTTTTAGCAAATATGTATGGGAATACCTGCCTACTGTATATCAGACTCTGATGGTATAGTGGTGAGCAAAATAGCCATGTCCCTGTTCTAATGGACCTCACAATCTCGGTTGCCATCCTTACTGTTCTCTTGGTTCCATCCAGGTACTGATTAGAAAAGATTATGTCTCCAATTTTCTAGAGCAAATATATATATATATATATGTATATATATATATATATATTTAAATATTTATTTATTTTTGAGACAGAGGGAGAGCGAGAGCATGAGCAGGAGAGGGGCAGAGAGAGAGAGAGACACAGAATCTGAAACAGGCTCCAGGCTCTGAGCTGTCAGCACAGAGCCCAAGGTGGGGCTTGAACTCACAAACCGTGAGATCATGACCTGAGCTGAAGTCGGACACTTAACCGACTGAGCCACCCAGGTGCCCTTAGAGCAAATATTTTTATAAGATTTTTATAAATTTTGGAATACTATTGTGTGTATAATCTGTAAATACTATGTCCCAACTTATGTTGAGGAGGCTTTGTTGTTTCATAAAAATTTTTTGCTACTTAGTTTTTTAGAAAATATTATTAGTTTTTGTGGGATGGTGGTAAATACTGTACAAACAAGCCACTAGTGTTTTCTATCTTATATTTTGTAGAAGTGGTCCTTGGAAAAGCATTTGCTTTAATATCAAGTGGAACAAAATCTTGAGGTAGAGTGAATTTTGGAGTGGGAATCAGGAGAATTAAGTTCTCATTCTAAGTTTGCCATTAGCTAGCTGTGTCGTGACCTTGGGTAAGTCACTTAATCTCTGTATACCTTATTTTCATTAGGCATACAGAGATGCGTAATTCATATTAAAATGTTAAGATCTCTGAGAGAACGTGAAGAGACCAATTTTAATTTTGTTTAACTATTTCCCAAACTTGGGAATATTTTTTCCATAAATTTTTTTAACATTCTGGTGAATCTTCGATCTAAGCAACACACCTGGAGAGGGCTGGACTGGATGACCCTTTGAGCATTAGGTTGATTAACATGATTGATACTTTTTAAAAATTTATTTTGAGAGAGAGAGATTGCACGTGCACATGAGCAGGGGAGGGGCAGAGAGAGAGGGAGAGAGAGAATCCCAAGCAGGCTTTGCACTGCCAGTGCAGAGCCCAGTGTGGGGCTTGAACCCACAAACGGTGAGATCATGACCTGAGCTGAAGTCAAGAGCTGATGCTTAACCGACTGAGCCACCCAAGCACCCCTGATGTGATTAATACTTGATGGTAATTTCATATAGTTAAATGTGATACTTTCATTCCTAGTTACTTGGCTTTAGGTTTGCTTATCTGGCTAAGGAATAATTTGATTGGGTACGAGTAAGATTTCAGCTCTTTGTTATTATGAGGCCTAATAGACTTTTCCCATTGGTTTGGTTTTTCAGCGACTTCTTTGTTTTGCCTTTTTTTTTTTTTTTAAAGTTTATTCATTTATTTATTTGGAGAGAGGGAGTGTGCATGCATGAGCAAGGGAGGGGCAGAGAGAGAGACAGAGAGAGAGAGAGAGAGAGAGAGAGAGAGAGAGAGAGAGAGAATCCCAAGTAGGCTCTGTGCTGTTAGTGCAGAGCCCACTGTGGGGCTTGAACTCATGATCCATGAGATGATGACCTGAGCCGAAGTCCAGAGTTGGACGCTTAACCAACTGAGCCACCCAGGCGCCTCTGTTTTGCTTTAATTGGAGGTTTTTCCATTTGCTGAACTGAAATATTCTTTCCGTATAGTTATACATGCTTTGGCTATCAGAAAGGACTCTTTTTTGAATATCAAATAAGACTGTGGAGGGTATATAAATGAAAATGTTTTACGTGAGTTTATAATTTGAACATGTTGGAAAAACAAGTAACACAATAACCTGTTTAGGTCATTGTAGATACTCTTGAAATTTTAATTTCATCATGGAAACTTCATTGCAAGTTATATTTAGAGAAGATTATAAAGAGGGGCAGGAAGATATAGGCTTTGTGGATAAATTAAGTTCAGATATTCTACTACTTTATGTAGTCTTGGACAAGTTACTTAGCTTTAGTTTCCTCTCCTGTTAAGTAGAGGTAATATCTTACAAGATTTCTATGAGAACTGATGGGATAATATTTGCAAAGGGAGAGTATGGTGCACAGTCAGTAGTAGTCTTTGAATAAATGGCTACTAATATTAGGATGGCTAAATTAAAAGAAACATTAATGCTCAGGAAAGACTAGTAAAACATTTAAGTGCCAGGCACTGTTTTAGGGAGCCGATAATTTTAGGCCAGTGGTTTTTGAACTTTTTGACTCTTCTACAACTGAAACAAAAACTCCACGAAATACCTTTATTTCCGATATTGTCTTTTTTTATTAAAAAAAAATTTTTTTTAATGTTTATTCTTGAGACAGAGACAGAGCATGAACAGGGGAGGGGCAGAGAGAGAGGGAGACACAGAATCTGAAACAGGCTCCAGGCTCTGAGCTGTCAGCACAGAGCCTGACGCGGGGCTTGAACCCATAAACTGTGAGATCATGACCTGAGCCGAAGTCGGACGCTTAACCGACTGAGCCACCCAGGTGCCCCTGATATTTTCTTTTTTAAGTTTTTATTTATTTTTTTAAGTATTCTGTACCCCCAATGTGGGACTCAAACTCTTGACCTTGACATCAAGAGTTGCATGCTCCTCTGTCTGAGCCAACCAGGCTCCCCACTTCTGATATGTTATGTTTTATTTTATATAACTAAGATGGTCGCTATTAAGTTTACTTTACCTTCTAAAGGATTGAAGCTTTATTTAACACTATTTTAGGTGAGTATTATAGATAAACCAGAGGATAAATAGTGCAGTTGATTGTGATATTATTTACTTGTTTAAGAGTTTAGTATGGGCAGAATGATTTTATCAAAACATTGTCTAATTGAGAAAAAATTTTAAAAATGTTTATTTCTTTTGAGAGAAAGAGAGGTAGAGCATAGGCAGGGGAGAGGCAGAAGAGAGGGAGAGAGAGAATCCCAAGCAGCCTCCGTGCTGTCAGTGCAGAGCCAGATGTGGGGCTCGAACTCACAAACCATGAGATCATGATCTGAGCTGAAATCAAGAGTTGGCCGCTTAGCTGACTGAGCCACCCAGGTGCCCTGAGAAAATTTTTTTATTCTATTATTTTGTTATAACAGTTAAAATTATTCAATTGATGAACTTCTCCCTGCAGGATGGGTAAATGCTATACCAACTTCCAGCATTGCATGTTTCACTCTTCATATGAAAGTTTTTAATGTGTCTTCTGTAAAATGAGCCTTGCATTGTATGTTTTACTCTTTTTTTTAAAAGTAGTATATTTTATTTATTTTTATTATTTATTTTTGAGAGAAAACGTGTGTGCACATGCACGAGGTGGGGAGGGGCAGAGAGAAAGGGGGACAGAGGATCCAAAGTGGACTCTGCACAGATCAGCAGAGAGCCCAACGTAGGGCTCGAACTCATGAACCATGAGATCATGACCTGAGCCCAAGGTAGACGCTTAACTGAGCCACCCAGGTGCCCCCATGTTTTATTTTTCATATGAGAGTGTTTATGTGTTTTCTGTAAAATGAGCCTCACCTTAATGAATAGAACTCTGCTCCATGTGAATAACTTTGAAATTACATAGTCAAATACATAGACTAGGTGACCTAAGAATAGGATATTTGCCCTTGAAATTACTAATTTAAAATTAGAGGAAAACAGTGTTAATTTGATATTATTAGCACACACTTTGTTTCTCAACTGTTTATTTGTGGCAGTTGACTATCTTCACAAAAAGTTCAAGACATTCAGATGTGCCTGGGCTCTGTTTGTTGAAAATTAGTGTGCTTTAATGCTGTGATCCTCTTAGCTGTAATGTAACTTGCTAATTTTTGTGTCTGTGATACCTTGCTTGGCAGGGCCAGGAGATTGGGGATACAAAGTGAAATCATATTTTTAGCTGAAAAAATTTATTAGTTAAGTGAATTTTTAAGTTATAAATTGACATTAGGCTTAAAATTATTGATTACATTCTCAGTAAAAATAAAAATGCAGGGCGCCTGGGTGGCTCAGTCAGTTAAGCAGCCGACTTCAGCTCAGGTCATGATCTTATGGTTCATGGGTTCAAGCCCCGCGTTGGCCTCTGGGCTGACAACTCGGAGCCAGGAGCCTGCTTCAGATTCCGTGCCTCCCTCTCTCTCTGCCCCTTTCCCGCTCTTGCTCTGTGTCTCTCTCAAAAATAAATAAACATTAAAAAAAGTTTATAAAAATGCAGAGGTGAATATGATTTGCAGTGGTCATGGTTTTCAAGAAAATAGTCACTCACTTATTGGAAAATGATACCTTTATCAAATTCTATATGTTTGGCCAGGAAGCTATTTTGTCTGATGGCCTTGGTTAGTCATCCTAGACCATTTATCATCCTAGACGTTATCATTCCTAGACCAAAATCACTGGATATAGGGATAGGAGTCTTTCTCATTATTGGCCAGCTTTTATTGAAAGATGGAATTTAAGTGTATCCATATATCCAATTTAAAGATTCTGTATTTTGCAAGTCTGAGAAAGCTAACATCTGAACTTGATTAATGTGAACTCTTAGCTACAATTTATATGGTCTTTATTTGTAGGTTTCTTGATTTATGCCAGTGAAGACAACAGCTCTTTGTTAGATATAAGCTGTTTCAAGAATAGGTATTTTTCCTTCAGTACTACCATGTATCAGAGCTTTGCCTGTATTAGGTATTCTAAATTTTACATTTAAAGCGGTATAAAAAGATGTGAATTTTTATGGCATTTATACAGTTTGTTTTGGGGCTTCATTTTGTGTTTTGTCTCAAGTCATTTATTAGATATGGTATAAATTTGTAGGTACTGTAATTTCTTTTAGCACAGATTAGATAGAGAAAACTGAATCAGAAATAAATCAGCATGTTTCTATGTGAGAAACTAATCAGAAATAAATCAGCATGTTTCTACCTGAGAAACTAATCAGAAATAAATCAGCATGTTTATATATCTGAGACTGAATTTGAAATGTGAATTATGTAATATGTTGTCTGGTTTTAGGATATAACTCTTGCATTGGTAATATAATCAGCAATCTCAAGTACTTTCTTAACCCTGTTTTTTTTTTTTTTTTGTTAAAGATATACTTCACATACCATAAAGTTCTCCATTTTAAAGTGTCCAGTTCAGTGGTTTCTAGTATATTCACAGGATTGTACAGCCACCACCACTGTCTAATCCCAGAACATTTCATCACCCCCAAAAAGAAACTCCATACTCCTTAGTAGTCACTTTCCATTTCCCCTTTCCCCCAGCCTCTGGTAATGAGTAATTTACTTTTCTGTGTCTACAGATTTGCTTATTCTGAACATTTCATATAAAAGGAATCATATAACATGTAGCCTTTTGTGTCTTGGTTTCACTTAGCATAATGTTTTAAAGGTTCATTCACATTTATAGCATGTATCAGTATTTCCTTTTTATGGTTGAATAATCATTGTATGGATACATGAAGTACTTTTGAATGAGTGTGGTTTTGATCATTGGGATCTTTATTTGGAGAAATTATTTCTGAAATCTCTTTCTGAAGTTATAGACATTAAAAAAAGTCCTAAGTTCCTCTTTTTTCTGCTGGAGAAGCACTGAGTAGTTCACCAGCGTCTCGTTTTTGTGTACTAACTTACACAGAGCCCTGTCTCAGTTAACCTTTTTTTGCCAAATTCATATTAGATTAATAGGATAGAAGGGATATTAGAAATTACCTGGCCCAAATTCTTCATTTCATGAAGGAGAAAGGTGAATGACTAACTTAAGTCTAGATTGTTGGTACTCTGGACGGTAATTTCACATGCATTGCTTTCTGTATGTACTTAATTTTACCTGAGCCTTATTACAGTTTTGAAGATGATACCCGTCATTTAAAACATTTTTTTAATGTTTATAACAGAGAGAGAGAGAGAGTGCAAGTGACGGGGTGGAGGAGGGGGAGACAGAATCCGAAGCAGGCCCTAGGCTCCGAGCTGTCAGCACAGAGCCTGACGTGGGGCTCGAACTCATGAGCCGTGAGATCATGACCTGAGATGAAGTCGGGTGCTTAACCACCTGAGACACCTAGGCTCCCCTATACCAGTCATTTTTAATAGAGGAAAATAAATATCAGTGTTATTTTAGACTTTGCAATAGGTGGTTTGTCATAATACTGTTAAATAAAAACTAGTTTGGATTTAGGTAAGGAGAGACTGTTTGAAAAGATTATTATAATAGGGAGAATGCTCTGACTGAAAGATCTGCAAGTGTCTCAAATTAAACACAAAAAACTTTTACAGAGTAGGGTAAGCCGGGCCAGCAGGAGCTTTCAGTGGAGGTGAGTAAAGTGGGTGGGGGTGAGCAGATTGCATGATCAGGATAGTTTAACTGGATTTGTTTCCCCCCTATGGTCAGCAGATGCATGGAATGAGCTGTTAAGAGAGGAAGTCCTGGGGCACCTGGGTGGCTCAGTCGGTTGAGCGTCTGACTTCAGCTCAGGTCACTTCAGCTCAGATCTTGTGGTCTGTGAGTTCGAGCCCCGCGTCAGGCTCTGGGCTGATGGCTCAGAGCCTGGAGCCTGCTTCCGATTCTGTGTCTCCCTCTCTCTCTGCCCCTCCCCCGTTCATGCTCTGTCTCTCTCTGTCTCAAAAATAAATAAATGTTAAAAAAAAATTAAAAAAAAAAAAAAGGAAGTCTTGCATCTACTTCCTTAAACTTAGGGCAAGCCAAAGTTTAGGGGCTTGTGGGAAAGGGGAAAAGCCTGACTAAAGTTTGGTCAAGCCAACTCAGTGGATTAAGTAATGAACAGTTGTGAACACTTGGTTAGTCCCCCTGTTCAAAACAGAATTTTTCGCTATTAGGGGTATGTTTTAGTCTGCTAAGGCTTACAGGCTTTTTGCTATAACAAAAATAGTGTAGGGGTGCCTGGGTGGCTCAGTTGGTTAAGCGTCCGACTTCAGCTCAGGTCACGATCTCATGGTTCGTGAGTTCGAGCCCCACGTTGGGCTCTGTGCTGACAGCTCAGAGCCTGGAGCCTGTTTCAGATTCTGTGTCTCCTTCTCTCTCTCTGACCCTCCCCCATTCATGCTCTGTCTCTCTCTGTCTCAAAAAGTAAATAAACATTAAAAAAAATTTTAATAAAAAAAACCAAAAATAGTGTAGTTTGGGTAGCTTATAAACAACAGAAATTTATTTCTCATGGTTCTGGTGGCTTAAAGTCCAAGATCAAGGTTCCAGCATGATCAGTTTTTGGTTGAGGATCTTCTGTGGATTGCAGACTACTTACCTCGCTATCCTCACATGGTGGATAGCAGAGAGAGGAAACAAGCTCTCGACTCTTGAAAGGGTACTAATCCCATTCATGAGGACTCCATCCTCATGACCTTATGTAATCCTAATTAGTCCCCAAAGACCTCATCTCCTAATACCTTCACATAGTGGGGGTAAGGTTTCAACATAAGAGTTTTAGGGAACACAAACTTTCAGTCCATAACAGGGTAGAGTAAGAGTAATTGTGAAGTTGATATCATTAGATTTGACCTGATTATTTATGTAGGTATAGGCCTTATAAGTTTGCTTTGCTGAACATTTTTATAAGGAATCTTGGATTGGACTTGGAGGAAAAAATTTAGTATTGAAGTATAATTGCCATGCAATGTTATATTAGCTTCATGTATACAGTACAGTGATTTGACAATTGTGTACATTACTCAGTGCTTATCATGATAAGTGTAGTCACCTCTGTCACCATTTAGTGTTACTACAGTATTATTGGCTATATTCCCTATGCTGTACTTGTCATCTCTGTGACTTATTTTAAAAGTAGAAGTTTGTATCTCTTAATCCTCTTCATTTTTTGCCCATTCCGCCACCCATCTTCCCTCTGGTAACCACCAGCTTGTTCTCGGTATGTATGTACGAATTTATTTATAAAATGTATTTATTTAAATTAGGTTCCATGCTCAATGTGGGGCTTGAATTCTTGACCCTGAGATCAAGAATCATACACTCTACTGACTGAACCAGCCAAACGCCCTTGTTTTTTGTATTTAATAGTTTGCTTTGTTTTTTGGATTCCATATATAAATGAAATCATATGCTATTTGTCTTTGTCTGACTTATTTCACTTAGCATAATACCCTCTAGATCCATCTATGTTGTCACAAATAGCAAGATCTCATTCTTTTCTATGGCAGAGTGATAGTCCTGTGTGTGTGTGTGTGTGTGTGTGTGTGTGTACATATAACACATCACCACACTTTCATTCATTCATCTAGTGATGGACACTGGATTGCTTCCATATCTTAGCTATTGTAAATTATTGTAAACATAGGGGTATGTATATCTTTTCAAATTAATGTTTTTCATTTTCTGTGGATTAATAGCCAGTAGTGGAATTACTGGAGTATATGGCATTCTATTTTTAATTTTTTTTTTTTTTTACGTTTATTTATTTTGGAGACAGAGAGAGACAGAGCATGAATGGGGGAGGGTCAGAGAGAGAGGGAGACACAGAATCTGAAACAGGCTCCAGGCTCTGAGCTGTCAGCACAGAGCCCGACGCGGGGCTCAAACTCACGGACTGCGAGATCATGACCTGAGCTGAAGTCAGCCGCTTAACTGACTGAGCCACCCAGGCGCCCCTCTATTTTTAATTTTTGAGGAACCTCCATACTGTTTTCCACAGTGGTTGCACCAGTTTACATTCCCACAAACTGTGCCTGATATTCTCTTTTCTCCACATCCTTGCCAATGCTTGTTGTTTCTTGTGGTTTTGATTTTAGCCATTCTGACAGGTGTGAAGTGATAATTTCATTGTGGTTTTGATTTGCATTTCTCTGATGATTAGTGATGTTGAGCATCATTTCATGTGTCTCTTGTAATGTGTATGCCTTTGGGAAAATGTCTCTGCAGGTCCTCCGCTCATCTTTTTTTTTTTTAAGTTTATTTCTTTACTTTTGAGAGAAAGAGAGCAAGCACGTGGGGGAAGGGGTAGAGAGAGGGAGAGAGAGAGAGAATCCTAAGCAGGCTCTGCATTGCAAGGGTGGAATCTGATGTGGGGCTTGAATTCACGAACGTGAGATCATAACCTGAGCTGAAGTTGGACGCTTAACCAACTGAGCCACACAGGCGCCTTTGTCTGCTCATCTTTTAATCAGATTGCTTTTTGTGTGTGTTAAATTGTATAAGTTCATTATGTATTTTAGATATTAATTCCTTACAAGTATCAAATTTGTACAAATTTGCAAGTATCTTCTCCTACTCAGTAGGTGGCCTTTTTTTTTTTTTGTTAATGGTTACCTTTGCTGTGCAGAACTTTTTATTTTGGATTTCATTTTTAAAAGTTTCTTGAAGCCAGGAAGCCAACTCAAGAATTCACTATCAGGTTTCACTTGTAGTACCTATAGATGCTGGTGAATTCTTGACATTCTCAAATGTGTCCTAGGGTTCTTGGGCCTGACTGGGAGTGATCTTGCTTACTTCTGCAAAGCTTGGAACTCCAAGCCAAGTACCAGTCCTTTTTTCCTAAGAGGACTGTGAGCACTGGCTTCATGAAGTCAGCCACAGCTCCTTAAATCTGTCTAGTCATATTTGATTAAATGAGCACCACTTTCAAAAATGGCATGTCAGTTAAAGCCTTGGTTGCATAACCAATGTTTCCAACTAGTGGGACAGACTCTTACTGAACTTATGCAAATAACTGTATTGCTGGGAAAATAAGAATACACAATGAAAGTTTTTGAATTATGGAGGAGTCAGACAAGGAGGAAAAATGTTTTATTTCTGTTTACAGAAGCATAGTCTGCTTAAATCATTAATGAGTTATAGATAACTTAAAAGAAAAAAGAAAAGAATTCTTTATATCCAGAAAATGGGACATTAAAGCATCAGCAGTATCTTAAATAAAACTTGTGATCATTCTTCATCAGTTTATTCAGTCCTGTTAATTCTTGTCCTTCTAGATCTTTGGTTAGTAGTCTTATGAACCTATCTGCTTCTCCACTGACTTTTTAGAAATACTGATTTAGTCCACTGGTACAGTCTCAAAGTTATTTAAGTGATCAGAAGCCCAAGAGTACCTGGTATAGTCCTTTTTCAACAGTCCTTTGAAGATGAGCACTCTAGCTAGCTTATACCTGATTTGCAAGCACTTTCAGGAAAGCATCAGAATAAAAAAAAACAAACCTGTAGATGACAAAATACTTAAAATGGTGGTGATAAACTTACTCCTGATTATTTAATTTAATTAACCAATTTATTATTAAGTAATTTCTGTGGTCAATGTGGGGCTTAAACTCATGATCCCAAGATCAAGAGTTGCATTCTCTTCTGACTAAGCCAGCCAGGTGTCCCACTATGGATTATTTTATTTTTAAAGTTTATTTATTTTGAGAGAGAGAGAGTGGGGGAGAGGGAGACAAAAGGGGAGAGGGAGAGGGAGAGGGAGAGAAAGAGAGAATTCTAAGCAGGCTCCACACTGTCGGTGAGGAGCTCGATTTGGGGCTCGAATTCATGAACCATGAGATCATGACCTGAACTGAAGTCTGATGTTTAACTGACTGAGCCACCCAGGTGCTGCCACAACCCCCCCCCCCCCCCCCAGTAATTTTAGAAACGAAAGATCTGATGAGAGTTTGTTATAAAACATAGTGCAATTGATTAGGAAATTTGGTTTTGTGACATGCAAACCAAAGTCAGGTCAATCCAAAAAAGTTTTAGACAAAATATAACCATAATGATTAACCTTATTTTAAAGAAGAGTGGATATTATATTATATCATCTATGTGATGAATATATATGATCTTTGCAGAGAATAAAACTGTAAAATATATCATAATCCTGGGCCACATGTCCCATCAAACATATAGTTAGAGCAAATCAAGAATATATCAAAATTAAGAGGGAATGGGGTGGGAAGGAGGCCAAGAACAACAACAAAGAGAATATATCAAGATTATTAAGTAAAAATTTTAATAAGTCTGGAATAAGTCCTAAACATCTATATAATAAAATTCCTTAAGTAAGTGATGTGAATTCTGACTGAGAAACATGAGCCTATTGTATATGACGAAGTTAACATAAAAATGTGTAACTGAAATGATCACTGATGACACAGTATTGTTGTCTAATATTAGGAAAAGCAGCACCAGGACTCCTGATAAATAGAAACATATCATTAACAGAATATTGATAAATTCCTAGGAACTTCATGTAATTTGTTAAATAATGTTTTACTCATATGATTTAATCTAGGGAATGTAAGCATCACTTCTGATTTGCCATGTAATAACATTTTTTTTTAAAGATTTAATTTTTTTAAGTAATCTCTGTACCCAACGTGGGGCTCAAGCCCATAACCCCAAGATCAAGAGTTGCATGCTGTACCAACTGAGCCAGCAAGGCGCCCCACAAATCATAACATTGATCAAATTAACCTAGTTATTTTTAACACCTCTTTTTAGAAGATGAAAGAAGAAATTCTTTGTGAATTCCCAGGGACCCTTTGGGAAATTTCGAAGATAGTCATAGGGGCAAGATACATCATTTAAGACTTGATTTAGTAAAAGCAGAGTGTCAGAGTTGTAGGAGATTTGGAGATTTGAACGTTTGATTAGATAGGATGATGGGTCACTGAGAAGAACTAGTTGGCTACCCATTTAACCAAAGTGTAAAAAATTTTATTTAAAGTAACCATAGGAAGGAACATGATGAAGCATAGCTCTCTCAAAAGTGAGAAGGATTTTTGTTCTGTTTTGTTTTTGTAAATAATCAAGATATGATAAAGTCAACATCAAGCACAGGAAATTCTAATTTTTTTTTTTTTTTTAACGCTTATTCATTTTTAAGAGACAGAGACAGAGCATGAATGGGGGAGGGCAGAGAGAGGGAGACACAGAATCTGAAGCAGGCTTCAGGCTCTGAGCTGTCAGCACAGAGCCTGATGTGGGGCTCAAACTTATGAACCACGAGATCATGACCTGAGCCAAAGTTGGACCCCCAACCAACTGAGCCACCCAGGCGCCCCTCAAGCACAGGAAATTCTGATAAGATACGGGATTTTCACTTTCTAGGGAGATTATTTAGAAGGCAAAGAAAAACCTTTTATAACCTCTTTATTAAGAGCAGACCAGTAACCCGAGAAAATTTTGTCATTTTAATAGACTGAATTTTACTTTTGTGCAAGTAACAATATTTGATACTAAAGCACTTTTTGAAAATCTTACAAATAAACCCATCAGATCCTAGCCGGCTTTGACTACAACAAAAAAATTTCTTTTTCATAAACTTTTTGTAACTTTCTGTAACCATTCAGCTTTTGTCTTGCATCTTCTTCTTTCTATTCTGGAATAATTAGTCATTTTACTTTGGGACTATTTTCTTTTTCTTGATAAAAACACATCCTGCACACCTGTATACAAAGTTGTTCTTTTCTGTCACTTTTTCTCCTAGTACAGTTTCATTTATGAAATTATGGGGGCACCTGGGTGACTCAGTTGGTTAAGTGTCTGGCTCTTAATTTTGGCTCATGTCGTGATCTCATGGTTCTTGAGATCAAGCCCTGTGTTGGGCTCTGAGCTGACAGCTTGGGGCCTGCTTGAGATTCTCTCTCTGTCTCTGTCTGTCCCCTGTGCATGCACGCTCACTCTCTCAAAAATAAATAAACGTTAAAATAAATGTAAGATTATGACTTAATAATTGCTTCTATTTTATGGAGTTGGAGACCTGAACTGCCTGTCATGCACCATCATTTTTCAGTAGACTGGCAGAGCTTATGAATATATATATCTTACAACTTTTTATAGCCATACACTTCTCAATGTGGCAAAAATGAATATGCTTATAAGTAAACTCATATATATATATATATATATATGTATGTATATATATATATATATATATATATATATATATATATATATATATATGGCTGCTTGGTAACCCTCAAAGTAAGGGGTCAAAAAAATATATAAACTTGAAATGCTTATGCTGTATTCTATCTTATAGAAATGACCTTGTTATTTAATAAATATTGGTGAATTAGCATAGTTCTTGCAGTTTTTTTAAACATTTTTTTTAATGTTTATTTTTGAGAGAGAGAGAGAGAGAGCACGCGGATGAGCAGGGTAGGGACAGAGAGAGAGGAAGACACAGAATCCGAAGCAGGCTCCAGGCTCTGACCTGTCAGCACAGAGCCTGATGCAGGGCTCAAACCCACAAACCGTGAGATCATGACCTGAGCAGAAGTCGGATGCTTAATCCGACTGAGCCATCCAGGTGCCCCAGCATAGTTCTTAATGTGTTAAGAAAATATTTCGGAAACTATCTTCAAGTTGGTTTATTACAAAACATAGTTACTAACTGAAATAATGATTGCCAGAACAACTTGGCTAAATACAAATGTAGATGTAAAGCTAGTTTATTCTGTTAGTAAACCTGTAAAAGTTTAGGAAGAACATATCCAGATAGAATAAAAATGTATGCTTGTCTTAATTTTATGTCGATAACTCAGAAGACGTAGCTATTTTTATTATACCAACAGTATTGAACTAGTCTCATTTTCCAAAGATTTACTTAAATATGTGTTACTTTGGATTCTTAAAATACGTGGGTTAGTTTCTATGAAAAATACTTTTGAAAGTAGAAGTTTAAGTTCCTTGATTTTTGGAAATCTTAGGAATATTCAATTTATATGAACAAGTGTTTACTTTCAAACCAATTAGAATAGAACTCTTTTAAGGGATTTTATAATCTAAAATTATAATTGGTAATACCATCTAGAGATAGGAAAATATTTTATGTATGTATAACACATGTTACATTAAAAAGCATGTATTAAAATACTGTAATAGCATTCTGTAGTGACAGTTGGTAACTACACTTGTGGTGAGCATGGCATAGATTTTTGAAATCATCATGTTGTACACCTGAGAGTAATGTAACATTGTGTATTATCTATACTTAGTTTACTTGCTCTGCATGAATAAAAGCTCTTTTAAAAAAGATTATGAAGGATTCATGGAAACAACTAGTGCCCACTAAACTTATTTCAGGTTTGACACGGTACTGACTACAGGAGAGGGAGGTGAGAGCCTTAGGCACTGAGACACAGGGAAATTTGGGTTGGTGTTTGGAATCCAGCTTTGGAATCAGACCTGGGATTGAATTTGTTCTCCACATCATAAGCTTATTAATTGGATGGTCTTGAGTTAGGTAATTAACATCATTGATTCTTGATTTCTTCATCTGTAAAATTGGCATAATGATACCACCTACTTTACAGTGTTGTAAAAATTAAATGAAACTATATGTAAAGCACTAAGCATGCTGCTAAGTTGTAGCTGATGTCATCCTCGTTATGTGTATAACTGTATTCTGGCATTTTTGGCATTATGATGGAAAAGTAGAATTCTGGTTAATGGGAAAGCACTGTGGGTAGGTGTCAGAATGAGCAGATTTTTGTAAGAGAATATGGAACCTAGAAGAACTCTAGATTCCTTACTGACTGGCTCTGTGACCACGGATAGGTCACTTCTTTGTGTCTTAATTCTCTTAATTACCAGTGAGGTAGGGACACCTGACTCAAAACCCTCACAGGGAGGACATGGAAATCAAGTGGAATCATACGTGTTAAACTGTTCTTTAAAATACAAAATATTGGGGCGCCTGGGTGGCGCAGTCGGTTGAGCGTCCGACTTCAGCCAGGTCACGATCTCACGGTCCGTGAGTTCGAGCCCCGCGTCAGGCTCTGGGCTGATGACTCAGAGCCTGGAGCCTGTTTCCGATTCTGTGTCTCCCTCTCTCTCTGCCCCTCCCCCGTTCATGCTCTGTCTCTCTCTGTCCCAAAAATAAATAAACGTTAAAAAAAAAAATACAAAATATTGTATGCAAAAGTGATGGGTCTGTTATTTTTGTTATGAAGGTTAAGCATCAGAAGTTTTGCTGTGTCTCCCCAGTGGGGCTCTGTTAACAGGCTACTTTAATGCCACTGCTCACATTTTTATTAATATTGGTTATTAACTTGGCCATATCATTATTAGAACTTTATTTATTTATTTACTTACTTATTTACAAGAGAGGGTGCGAGTGAGTGAGGGGCAGAGAGAGGAGACAGAGAAGTGGGGCTCATCCGAAGTTGGTCTCGAGCTCCCCCAATGTGGGGCTCTAGCTCATGAACCATGAAATCATGACCTGAGCTCAAGTTGGACGTTTAACCAACAGAGCCAGCCAGGCGCCCCAGCAGTGATCTTGTTGAACATCTCCATCAGCACTTTTGAGTGACCAGATGCATTGTCAACGAGCAGTAATATTTTGAAAGTAATCTTTTTTTTTTCTGAGCAGTGGGTCTCAACAGTGGGCTTAAAAACCAGTAAACCATGTTGTAAACAGATGTGTTGTCATCCAGGCTTTGCTGTTCCATTTATAGAACAGGCAGAGTAGATTTAGCATAATTTTTGAGCACTCTAGGATTTTCAGAATGGTGAATGAGCATTGGTTTCAATTTAAAGCCACCAGCTGCATTATCCCCTAAGGAGAGAGTCAGTTGGTTCTTTGATGATTTGAAGCCAGGCATTGACTTTTCTCTAGCTGTGGAGGTTCTAGATGTTGTGTTTTTCTAATATAAGGTTGTTTTGTCTACATTGAAAATGTGTGATTTAGTGTAGCCACCTTCCTTAATTATCTTATCTAGATTTTCTGAATAACTTGCTTCTGCTTCTATATTGATACTTACTTGGTGCTTTTCCTTGCACTTTTATGTTATGGAGAGGCTTCTTTCTTTAAACCTCAAGAACCATCCTGTGTTAGCTTCAGACTTTTCTGCAGGTTCCTCACCTCTCTCAGCCTTCGTAGAACTGAAGAGAGTTTGGGCCTTGCTCTGGGTTAACCTTTGGCTTAAGGGAATGTTGTGGTTGGTTTGATCTATCTAGACTGCTAAAACTTTTTCCATTATCGTCAATAAGGCTGTTGTGCTTTCTTATCATTTGTGTGTTCACTCTAGTAGTACTTTTAATTTCCTTCAAAAGCTTTCCCTTTGCATTCACAACTTGGCTTATTGGCACAAGAGGCCTAGCTTTTGGCCTATTTCTGCTTTTGACATGCCTTTCTCACTAAGCTTAATCACTTCTAGCTTTTGATTTAAAGTGAGAGATGTGGGCCTCTTACTTTCACTTGAACACTTAGAGGCCTTTATAGGGTTATTCATTGGCCTGATTTCAACATTGTTGTGTCTCAGGACCTGAGGAGAGGGAGAGACACAGGGGAATGTCTGGTTGGTGGCACAGTCAGAACACATAAAACACTTATTGATTTTGTTGTCTTTGTGGGTACAGTTTGTGGTGCCCCAAAACAATTACAGTAGTAGTATAACAGGTCACTGATCAAAGATTACCATAACAAATACAACAATAATGAAAATATTAGAAATATTAGGAGAATTAACCATAAGGTGAAGTACATACATGAAGTGAGCAAATGCTATAGGAAAAATGGCGCCAGTAGACTTGATGCAGAATTGCCACAAACCTTTAATTTGTAAAAAAAAGGCAGTATCTGCAAAGTGCAGTAAAGTGCAAAGTGCAGTAGGGTGAGGTGTGTTCCCTTGTGATGAGCCAAGGAAATTGCCTCTGTAATCTCCACTGGAGGAGTCAAGGGAGAATAGAAAAGGCCTCACAGAATAGCTGGGAATATTCCTGCTCAAGAGTTAGGGTGTGATTCTCTACTCAAAGAGCCAGAGAAAAAAATTTCTTGGCTGGAAAATATCAAAGGACCATGTTGCAACAGACTAGATGTATGGAGCACTGATTCAGGAGTTGAAATTGAGGAAAGATACATGAATTTCTGGCCCAGGAGAGAAGTTTACATAGCATTGTCAAGGTAGGGATGGTGTATGTCCGTAGTTGAAGCCCAGTCCTCATCCAAGTCATGTCACCATACCAGCGTCAAAAATAAATCCCTACTTAGGATGACACTTTATTTGGAAAGACTGTTGTGATGCTCTGACCATGAGGTACGTAGGTATCTGAAAATCAAATACCAAAAGGCTTTTCTCTTATAGATACAAGTGAATAGTGCCAGCAGGATCTTTGTGGGAGAGTGGGATAAACTGGTGGGGGTGAGCAGATGACATGACCGTGGTAATTTAACAGATGTTTTTTTCTGTGGTCACCTTATGCTCGGAACGAGTCCTTAAAAGAGGATGTTCTGCATTGTCTTGCTTAAGCTGAGAGCTAGCCAAAGTTTAGCAGTGCGTGGCGAGGAGGTAAACTTGACTAAACTTTGGACAAGTCAATAGGTAAGAAATGGGCATTTGTGAGCCCTTGGCCAGTACTTAATGTAAAATCCTTTTGGGTTAATGGCAGATATATTGGTTCTGGAAAATACCTTTTAGATATTAGTGCAGGTTCTAGAAAATACCTATTCAATATTAGTAAATATGTTTACCGTATTATTGTCAGGCAGTAAACTCTGCCAGGGTTTGGGGATAAACTTAGTTATAAGATATTGCTGCTGTTCTCAAGGGACAGAGGTCTTGGTTGAAATAGTAAATGTGTTTTTAAAAATGCTAATATCAAATACATGGTAAAGACTGTAAGGTCTCAAAGAAGGAAAGCTGAGGCAGTAGGAAAGATTGATGGAATAGGTAAGGTTTAAATCTGGCCTTGAAGAACTTGCTTGCTGGGATAATGAGAGAAATATGGAGTATGGAAAATGAATACACTGTGGTGATGTAGTGCTCACAGTCTGTTAAAAACCAGTTTGTATGATCCAGAGGCTATGAAAGTAAGTTAGAGTCATAGGTAGAAGTCACCTGGTGGTGGCCTGAAGTATTGAGCCTTTTTTATTTCAGGCAAAGGAAATCAGAAAGCTTTTTGAGTGAGATAAAGCAGAAGTATTTGAGGTGGAAAAGGATTGGGAGAGTATTGAGATCACTTACTATTAGTTTAGGTGTAAGGTCATGAAGGTCTAGAGTAGGATAGTGGTTTTAAAAATGGAAAAGAAACAGATTTAAGGACATGCTAAAGAAGGATCAGCAAGACAGTAATTGGCAGACTGGGGGAAAAGGGAGGTGTCAAAGAGGGTACCAGTGAGATTAGAAAATGGTATTGTCAGTGTACCAGTGAGATTAGAAAATGGTACTGTTGACTCTTGAAGTGTTGTTTTGTTTTGTTTTTGGTGGGTTGGGGGGCAGGTGATGAATTGAATTTAATGGCTAGAGGAGATAGCCAACAAGAGGTTATAGGTCCAGTAGTGAAGATTAGGCTGGAGATGAAAAAATTACCTGAATAGAGTTGCTTTATTGACCAGGTGAACTTGGCTTTCTCTACTATACTTCTGCATTTCAGGAACAAGAAAGAGAATCTTGGGGATATCTATAATTGAGAAGTGGGGGGGGGGGGAGATTTGAAACTAAAAGGCAAATGAAGCATGACCAGAAAAATAAGAATAATAGCGTAGTATAGTATAAGGAGAACATTGTGTATAGGTAGAGCTATCGTCAACACTGTTGAATGCTAAAGAGAGGTCAAGAATAAGGACTGAGAAAAGGCCATTGGGTTTGGTTAGGAAGACTTGGAGAGAGTAGGATTAGTTGAGTGATGGGTGAAGAGTTACTGTAAATTAGAATAAGAGGTGGTGGTATGAAGTATATTCAATATTGTAAGATTTTGTGGTGAGGAGAAATACAATTCTCTTGGTGGTAGCAAGGTTAAGGATATTAAAGTTTTTGATAGCAGGGACCTGGCAGGAGTCATTGAAGATCTAAGAAATAGGGAATAATCCATAGAGCAAAGTTGCAGAGAGGAAGTAGGGAGGCTGAATCAAAAGTTTTGCTTTAACCTTAAAAAGGAGAAAGGGTAACTTGTCATTTGAGACTGTGGACAAGATAAAGGAGGATGGGTGGGACATGTGGAGATTTTTGAGAAGTTTAAATTAAGTTGTTGGGGATATATGACATTTACCTTGTTAGAGTGAACTCTAGGATTTCCTTTTAACAGTTCGTAGGTTTAAGTATAGTCCTTTATTTCTTTCTGTATTTTTTTTTTTTTAAAGATCTTTTTTTTTTTTTTTTTTTAAATTTTTTTTTTTTTTCAACGTTTATTTATTTTTGGGACAGAGAGAGACAGAGCATGAACGGGGGAGGGGCAGAGAGAGAGGGAGACACAGAATCGGAAACAGGCTCCAGGCTCCGAGCCATCAGCCCAGAGCCCGACGCGGGGCTCGAACTCACGGACCGCGAGATCGTGACCTGGCTGAAGTCGGACGCTTAACCGACTGCGCCACCCAGGCGCCCCAAAGATCTTATTTTTAAGTAATCTCCACACCCAACATAGGACTTGAACTCAACAATGCTGAGATCAGGAGTTGCATGCTGTAATGACTGAGCCAGCAGGGGTTCCTAAGTATAGTCCTTTAGAAATCTTAAACAGTACTGCTAAGTTAAAAGAAGTTAACTTGTTCCCCACCCCAACCTTCTTTTATTCCTCTTGTACTTAGGCTTCTGAAGCCTTAAATGGTCAGATGGGTTCTTTGGATTTTGTAGACCACATGTTCAGTAGAAATGTTTGACTTGAAAGTCATAAACAGACTTACTATTACTAGATTTAGCTGATACTTAATGCCATATGCAGATTTGGTCCACAGTTTTCCAAAGATAGTACCCAATAAATATTAGATTATTATCAGTTTTGGACTTTAAATTATAAGTGCTCAGACTTAGCCTTGTGTAGCACTTGGCATTGTACCCTTCATTAATAGAGACCCTTTTCCTGATTTTTTGAATTGGCTCCTAGTAGGAGGGGCTCAATATAAGAGAGTGCACTGGACACTGTGAGTACTGATAAATCAGTGTGATGAATGAAGGCATGAAATTAGTTAAAAGTGAATCTGTGAGGGAGATTTATAAATTTGTCAGTAACAGTATCAGATGTACAGAATAAGCAGAAAGAGCTCTTAGTCACTTTTAAAAAAATCTATCCACCCATTTGTTTTTGACTAAGAAAGTTGAATTTAAGCTTTGTTAGAAGGGAAATTCATGTTATACTTAGAGATGAAAATAGTGGATTTTATAACTCCATTTGGCAGCCATAATCCATAAACTGGCTTAAACATCATTTTTTTTCTTTATGCTTTTTTGAGCACCTTAATTTTTTGAAATTAATTTCTTAAAAACGAGGTAGAATTACTTTTAAATGGTATGTGGTATTGGCTTTGGATGACACAGTTTTAGACCTTCAGTAAGTAATTGTGGGAGAAGATTATGTAGATTATTGTATAATTCTGGTATTATTTTTCCTTCCTCATTTGTCTTATCTCAGCCTTTAGATCTGTGCTATCCAATACGACCACTTGTCTACTTAAATGTAAGTGAATTAAAATAAAATAAAAGATTTGATTTCTTAGTCATACTAGCCATGTTTTGGGTGCTTCCTAGCCACATGTGGTCAGTGGGTACTGTATTGCCCAGTCGAGAGTCTATTTCTATTATCATAGAAAGTTGTGTTGGATAGTTGTAGTCTAGATCTTTAATTACTAATAATGCCTGGAAAGTAAATATCAGGAACTTGGAATAGATACTTAAAACACCCCACACCATGGAATTTATACAACTTCAATCCTAACAAAGTCAGCCTTCTAAAAGTTAAATATTATTTCTTTAGGATAGCCTTTGTATTTAATTTTGGTCTTAGGCCTTACTCAGAGGTCATTCTGATAATAATGTAAGACAGAATAAAGTAGTTGTGCCAAGAGCTGTCTCTGCCAGACTGTTTCTTTAACAGCTTAATTAAGATATAATTGATGATACAATAAATTGTGCGTATGGAAAGTATAACATTTAATAAAGTTTTGATATGTATATATCTCTGGAACCATCATCATAGCCAACCTAATATATCTATTACCTACAGGTTTCCTCATGCCTCTTTATAATCCCTCCCTGTATAAGCCCTGTTCTTTTTTTACCCTCTCTGTTCACCTCTAGACAATTGCTGATTTGCTTTCTGTCACAATAGAGTAATTTGAATTTTCTAAAATCCTGTATAAGTGGAGTCATGCAATCTATACTCTCTTTTTTTTGGTCTGACTTCTTTCACTCTCCATAATTATTTTGAGATTCACATATTGTATGAGATTCTATATTACATGTACACATAATTCATTACTTTTTATTGTATGGATGTATCACAGTTTGTTCATCTATCTGTTGATGACTGCTACTGTTGATAAGCTGCTATGAACATTTATGTACAGGTCTTTGTATTGACATATGCTTTTATTTCTCTTGAGTAAATACCTAGGCATGGAATGGCTGGATAATATGGTAGGTTGTATGCTTAACCTTTTAAGAACTATTTTCCAAATTGGCTGCACCATTTTACATTCTCCCCAGTAGGGTGTGAATGTTCCACTGGTTCCATCGTTGCAAATTCTTGGAATGGCCAAGCTTTTTAATGTGACAGACTATTTTAACCAGAAAAGACTGTCCTAGGAGAATTAATTCCTTGTTCTTGCAACTTTTTGTATTTAAGTGCTACAAAAATAGTATTTTGTGAAAAGATTTTAAGACAGTCTTCTACAGATTTATTTACTCTTATTTTTGATAGTATTTGTTCATTAATGCTGATTTGAAACTCAATTTATGAGAGCCATTACATTTCCTTTCTTACTTATTTCTCTTTTTTTGTTCTAGCGGCCCCTTTGTTGCTTTATGCAAACAGACGGGACTTGCGATTGGTTGATGCTACAAATGGCAAAGAGAATGCTACGATTGTAGTTGGAGGCTTGGAGGATGCAGCTGCGGTGGACTTTGTGTTTGGTCATGGCTTGATATACTGGAGTGATGTCAGCGAAGAAGCCATTAAACGAACAGAGTTTAACAAAACTGAGAGTGTACAGAATGTTGTTGTCTCTGGATTATTGTCCCCTGATGGACTGGCATGCGATTGGCTTGGAGAAAAATTATACTGGACAGATTCTGAAACAAATCGGATTGAAGTTTCTAATTTAGATGGATCTTTACGAAAAGTTTTATTTTGGCAAGAGTTGGATCAACCCAGAGCTATTGCCTTAGATCCTTCAAGTGGGTAAGTTTTGTGCAATGTACAAAGGCTGTTGCATCTCTGTTTCCTGGTTTCTTTCTGCTAGCATAGACTCCTCCATCCCCAAGAGAAAAGAGGTCAAAAACCCAATTTTAGATTCTTTGAGCTTCTTTTCAAGTAGACTTGAATGTGGAAGATTGTGTTGTGTTCTTTAAGATGTTTCTGTAAACAGTTTTGTTTCTAATATCACTTACGGGACAGCAATATATAGAGTTCTTGGTTTGTTTTCTACATTTAATAAGTACAAGAGGGTAATTAGAAGAAGAAGGAATGAAGACCTAAAAGAGTAGTATTCATTTATGGATCTTAAAACTTTCATTGTATATGCAATCATTTTGTAGTACTAGTGTTTTTTTAATTAAACTCTGAACTATTATTTAATAATTTAATATGCCAGTATTGAATGAACAATAAAAATTAAGTTGTTAACTCATTTCTAATTCAAGAGATTTGCTGTAAAGATTTATTTTCTAATGAGAAGGGAAGCGTAAAGCCAAGGGTAAATCCTGTTAGAAAATGTGAACTGTGTCATTATATGCTTCTGTTACTGTGCTTCACTTCTACCATATACCATTCCTTGATACTTGTTTATTGAATATGTTGTCATGCCACCTGTCATGGTAGGGGTAGATAAACATCTAAACATGAACCTGAAATGAATTACTAGTAATTTAAAATCTAAAGATAAATAACCTGCAAATAACCATTTTAACACTTTGTTTTCTTTGACTTCCAAGTATGTTGGAATGTTTTAAAATTCATTTATAGGAGTGCTTGGGTGGCTCAGTCGGTTAAGCGTCCGACTTCAGCTCAGGTCATGATCTCATGGTTCGTAAGTTCAGGTCCCTTGTTGGGCTCTGTACTGAAGGTCAGAGCCTGGAGCCTGCTTCAGATTCTGTTTCCCCCTCTCTTCTGCTCCTCCCCTGCTTGTACTCTGACTCAGTATAGTGAAACTTTAGGATGAGAAGTCTGGAACACACATGTAATTTTTATGTGTGTGTATTTATATTTATATATATATATGTGTGTATGTGTGTGTGTGTATTAAAATTGTATAATTTTCAGAGGGGCATTAAGAGGTATCTGCTAAAGTCAGGATGGTCTTTTATTTTAAAAAAAAAATTTTTTTTTCAACGTTTATTTATTTTTGGGACAGAGAGAGACAGAGCATGAACGGGGGAGGGGCAGAGAGAGAGGGAGACACAGAATCGGAAACAGGCTCCAGGCTCTGAGCCATCAGCCCAGAGCCTGACGCGGGGCTCGAACTCCCAGACCGTGAGATCGTGACCTGGCTGAAGTCGGACGCTTAACCGACTGCGCCACCCAGGCGCCCCAGGATGGTCTTTTAATAAAGCATGATAAAATACAGTGGTTCTAGTGGGAGGAAAAAAGTATTGAGTGGCCCAAGGAGGAGGTCACAGATGTTGGATATGCAATAAACTGTACAGATCGAAGAATTTGGTTGTTGAGAACTTGAAAGATATTTTTGACAAATGGAATCTGTGTTTTTCCAACAGAGTTTGAGAGTCTCAGTGTTGAAATGTTTGTGAGGTTACTGCTTTATAGAGCATACAGGGTTTTTGGTGCTTTCAGTGGTCATTAGGGAACTTTGGTGAAAAGACAAATAGTTCTTAAAATTTTTTTTTTGACAGACTTAATTTTATAACTGTAAGGGTGATGATGGCAATTTAGCCAAATATCCATTAAATAGTATGTTTAGAGTTCTGCTTTTTGTGTTCTTGTTGAGGAGAAAGAATATCTTTAAGGATTTGCAGTGTATTTAAAGACAGAAAACTTGGGAGAGAGAACTTTCCCTTCTTCAAAAGCCTGTTTACTTGCATTATGTAGTGTGTAAGTGGAGAGGGGAAGAGTGTTAAAAAAAAATTGGAAGGGCCACAGAGCTCTTGTGGAGGATGGGTAGATAAAAGAGCTTGATTACCACAGTTCTGGAGCAGCATGTAGATCATTTCCTATAAGGAATAATACGATAGTACATCATATAAGGGATAATGTGAAGGTACATATTCAAGGGAGCTGAATTTATAGGTAACTCTTCACTCAGGATTTGATAATTTAATGATTAAATGAGTCATTCTCATTTTGTGCCCTAAAGCTGATCAGCTTTACTTCTGGGTGTCACGTCTGATAAGTATCTAGGAAGTAAGTTTACCGTATGATTAAAAAATACATTAGAGTTTTTCTGTGGCTAACTTCCCAGTATTGAAGATGAGAAACCACCAAAGACTCAGCTGATCAAGAATATTACTGGAAGAATCAATAAAACTGTGCTTTGAAGGTAGACAGTAGTGTTATTTAAGCTTCTAAGGGATGTTCAGTGAAGGCGTAAAGTTTGCTCAGACACTCAAATATTTTTTCATTATTTTTGAAGGTTGTGGTTAGTGTTGCTTATGTGTAGGAGTGTGTATGTAAATTTACTCCCCCTCCCATTCTTAAAATCTTTTTAATTTTTGGAAAGTTATGTGTCATATGGCTATTTTTAAAATTACACAACTGGAAATAAATAGAATGCAGCCAAATGGTATACATTTGGTAGTTAGCACGATGGAGTATAAAATTATATTTTAAACTCATGCATTTAAAAATATATTCTATCAGTCTTCAGTGTTGATCTTAAATTTATGTTAAGGATTGTGGTTTTACTGGAAAAGTAATTTTAGATTGAGTACATCACTTATCAAACAGAAGAGATGATTTCCAGATTTATTTTTGGGGGGAGAAATGAAGTTTACTTTCCAGAGAAAGTACATGAAAACAGTGCTGAAGAAAAATGTAGGCCTTATCAGAGTTCCAGTATCCTGGGTTATGGGGTTCAGAAGAGCTGACTGAGCTCTCTCACATCAGCTTATGTAAAAGGAAAGCTATTGAATGACTGGTATTGTTTGAGCCCTGGGAACTAGTGCAGACATCTGCGTGCTTTCGGATGTATGGAGTTCTTTGTGTGATCAGTCCATTTAGCCTAGACTGAAGGAAGATTTTTATTTCCCTCCCTAAATTTGGCCTCTGTTAGTCTGAGATTTTTTTTTTTCTTTCTTTTGAGTGATGGCAGTGTAGAATTCAGAATAAGGGGCAGGAAAATGTGTGTATACAAATTGTTCCAGAAATGAACAACCATAGTTAGAGAAAGCAGTATCCTTACTTTATAGGGAGAGATATTCCTGACTGTGTGGCTGCTCTAATTGTAAGTTCCTTAGTCTGTTTCACAATGACTGTACTAATCTTAGTGATGTTGAGGGCCAGCTGTTTCAGGTACACATAAAGCAGTTTTAAGGGTTTTTTGTTTGTTAAGGATCTGTTCATATTTCAAATCCTTTTGGATATTTTTGAAACAGTTAAGCTTTAGTGATTCAGTCTGAAGTGAATTCATACTGAACCACTTTGAATGATACATATTTTTAAAATATATTCTTATCATGAAGAATAATATTTATAGTACTAAGAGCTCTGCTTTAAAAATGCTTGCAGAACTCAGTGGAAAAAGAATAATGTATACTTTCCTCAACAATTATATACATTTAATTGTCATATCTTGAGTATGTTTAAAAGTATTTTCTACACTGTTTTGTTCCAGGTGACAAAAATCATTCCTGCCACATAGAAGGTGTTCAATAAATATTTAAAAATTTTTTTAATGTTTATTTAATTTTGAGAGAGAGACACAGACAGAGCAGGAGTGGGGGAGGGGCAGAGAGAGAAGGAGATACAGAATTCAAAGCAGGTTCCAGGCTCTGAGCTGTCAACACTGAGCCCACTGCGGGGCTTGAACCCATGAACTCTGAGATGACCTGAGTCCAAGTTGGCCGCTTAACCAACTGAGCCACCTAGGCACCCCAATAAATATTTTTTGAGTGACTGGATTTTTTATTTTCTTTCATAATCCTTTTAGTTTTCCTTGTTAAGAGGAGAAAATGTTTTCTAAGCAAATGTAAATTTTAGCATCATCTCATGAATTCTACCTCAGTATGGTTTTTATTGTAATTTCTTACTTAAAACATAATAAGGTTTTTAGTTTTTTCAATTCAGTTCATCAAGATTATATTTTATGGAAATATAAAAGTCACTTATAAAGTCACTTACAAATAGAAGTCATTTTATCTTTTTGGACTTCAGTTTTCTCATCTCTAATACGATGGGTTTCTTTCAGTTTTGACATTGTTTAAACTTAAAAAGTGAAGATATTTAAATAAGTACTCTATATCAATTAAAAATTTTTTACTTTACAATTACACATTCAAGTCCATAATTTAGTGTATGTTACACTTAGAATTATTTCTGCAGAACAGATTCTTTTTAAAAATTTTTTCTAAAGTTTTTTTTTTTTAAATTTTTTTTTTCCAACGTTTATTTATTTTTGGGACAGAGAGAGACAGAGCATGAACGGGGGAGGGGCAGAGAGAGAGGGAAACACAGAATCGCAAACAGGCTCCAGGCTCTGAGCCATCAGCCCAGAGCATGACGCGGGGCTCGAACTCACGGACTGCGAGATCGTGACCTGGCTGAAGTCGGACGCTTAACCGACTGCGCCACCCAGGCGCCCCGCTCTAAGGTTTTTTTTAATGTTTGTTTATTTTTGAGAGAGAGAGAGAGAGAGAGTGCACAAGTGGGGGAAAGGCAAAGAGAGAAGGGGATGGAGGATCTGAAGTGGGCTCTGTGCTGATAGCAGAGAGCTCGGTGTGGGGCTGGAACTCGTGAACCTTGAGATCATGACCTGAGCCAAAGTCAGATGCCTTACCGACTGAACCACCCAGGCGCCCCTTTGCAGAACAGATTCTTAAAACTTGTTTCTACTGCTCTTATTGCATAGGTCATCACACTCAACAACACCGCCCCCCCTTTTTTTAGGGCTATTCGACTCATAAAACCAGTTTGCCAGTTCTATGTGATGTAAATTGGAAAATACTGTAAACTGTCAAAGGTTCTTTTTGTTTGAAGAATGAAAAAGATAGCAAATTACTTTCAGGCAGATTATATAGGTTAAACATATGTTTGGGTGGTGAGGTTTTGAGATTACTACCCCAAATTTAAGAGAAACGTATTAGAAAAGCCACTAATCCAGGAAATCTGGATTATTGGTTTGGCTTTACCCGCCTCTGGGATATGATGCAAGGTCCTTGAAAATGAAAAGAAAACTTTTTAAGAATAAGTAAGTGTGTGTGTATATGTATATTTTCAAATGTTAGTGTAGGGCTCTTTACTTAAAAAAAAGAAAAATCTTAACCCACATCCAATTTTTACAAGAAATCTTAATCCCATCCAATTTTTAGTTCTTTATGTCTACTATTCTTTATGTCTACTATCCATTACCCTTAGATTGAGTTTTAATTATGTAGTCAAAATTTTTTTATGTCCTTTATCTCCAGGCCCACTTTTATTGAAGGAATATTAAAAAGGAATATTTGCAGTATAACTAAATGACTTTACCTAGCCCAGTCTCTTAATAGTTTTGGTTTTTCAGTAAACGCTTTCCTTGCTTGCAGCACTGACCTTTTAATTCAGCCTAAGCAGAAAGAAGAATAAAATTTTGTGAGAGTAAACAACAGGATACCTTTAACTGTCTGTATTTTGGTGATCTTACGTACCCTTGCTGTATTCCACTGTGACTGGCTCTTTAGAAGCTACAGTAAATTATTTTTAACTGGCACCAAGTATTTGTGCCATTGAGCCTTTAAGATTTTGGAAGGAGTTTGCCAGAGAGCTGATTCATGAGGTAGGAATAAAATGATTGTCTTTAGTCTTTTTCGCATTATTTAATATTGATACTGTATTTCTTTCAGAAGTTTTTCTCTTAAGACTTCCTGATTTTTATACTCTTTGGTTTTCCTATCACTTGGACCACTCTTTTCCTTCCTTCACTAGCTCTTGAGATACGGAATAGTAAAAGTGCATCATTTTCTTTATTCTTTCCCTGAGATTATATCCATTTCTATAGCTTTTGCATAGAAGCAGATAGCCAATTATGCTAAAATAGAAAGCTTCATACTAGTCTTTGCTGTAAAACACTGGTTCCGTGTATGAAGGATCTTGCTCCATATCTCAGCAACGTACAGTTTTGAAAGATGTCCTGCAAACTGGGGGAGCCTATTTTCTACCCATTAAATCCTAGAACTGGTAGGAAATCTTGAGGATCTTATAGCTAAAGGCCTTCACTTTTTGGCTAAAGAAACCAAGGCCTTGGCCAAAATAAGAGACAGCTAGATTCTAATTTACAATTTTTTTTTTTTTTTTTTTTTTTTTTTTTTTTGTAATTTGAGAGAGAGAGAGAGAGAGAGAGAGTGAGCAGGGGAGAGGGGTGGAGGTGTGGGGGGGAGGATGCAGGAGAGGGAGAGGGAGAGAGAGAATCTTAAGCAGGCTTCATGCTTGGTGCAGAACTTGATGGAGGGCTCAGTCTCACAACCATGGGGTCATGACTGACCTAAGCTGAAATCAAGCGTTGGACGCTTAACCAACGGAGCCATCCAGGCATGCCAAGACAGCCAGATTCTTAGCTGAGATTTTCCAGTCTCACATTTGGTGCTTTTTTCTTCATGAAAAGCATCTTGATAAAGCTGTGTTTTTTGTTTTGTTTTGCAAATTGAATTACTTTAAAAATGCAACATGGTAGCTTTATTTAAAGAAGGATTTTTGTAAATTCTTTGTTTTTTAGATTTATACCCTATCATTTTTTATTTTACCATTGCTTTTTGCATGCACTTAGTCCACTTGGGTTCAGCTTCCTTCTATTGAAGTATGTTCTTCAGCTTTTTTTAGCAAAAGTTGATTAATTATAAATTCTTGGTCTTCATCTGAAAATGTATTTAGTTTGCCCTCATTTGTTAGTGAAAATTAGTTGATTATAGAATCTGGGCAATAGTTATTTTCATTCAGTTGTAGGAGGGTCTTACGATTTTAATTGTTGCTATGAGAGGTCTGTTATTTTCTAATTAACATTGTGGCTAAGTACTTTATCTGTTTTTTTTTTTTTTTCCCCCCTGGTTCTTTAGAAGCAGCCCATAAGCATCTCTCAAGTTTTGATATTTTGCAGCTCTTCCTACACTGTCTAGATGAGGCTCTATTTTTTTTTTTTTTTTTAGTCCTGCTTAGAACTCATGTTTGTAAAATCTATTATTATTGTTTGGTAGTTCTAGAAACTTATCATCCATTATTTTTTACTTTTCCCTCATCATCCTTAGAATCCTTTGGAACTCCTTTCTGCTCCATGACTCTTAATCTTGCTTTCATATCATCTCTTTATTTCTCTGGGCTAGTGTGTAGTTTATTTTTTTACTTGTCTTCCAGATAACTAATTCTTTTCTCAGGTGTGCCTAATTTTGCAGTTTAATGAATCAATTGAGCTTTTTTTTTTTTTTTTTTATTTTATTTTTTTTTTCCAACGTTTATTTATTTTTGGGACAGAGAGAGACAGAGCATGAACGGGGGAGGGGCAGAGAGAGAGGGAGACACAGAATCAGAAACAGGCTCCAGGCTCTGAGCCATCAGCCCAGAGCCTGACGCGGGGCTCGAACTCACGGACCGCGAGATTGTGACCTGGCTGAAGTCGGACGCTTAACCGACTGCGCCACCCAGGTGCCCCTCAATTGAGCTTTTAATGTCAGTGACTATGCTTTTCTAGAAGCTCTTTGTACTCCTCATTTAAAAGACTTATGAGAAAATGTCAGCCTACATGAAAGTAGAGAGAATAGCATACCAATAATTTTAGACTTATAAAAAAGTTACAAAAATAGTACACCCTGCATCCCTTAAGATTAACATTTTATTTAACCATAGAACAGTTACATAGACCAAGAAATTAATGTTGATATAGTACTGTATCTCTGTATACCATATTTAAATTTGTCCAGTTTTCCTACTAGTGTCCTTCTGGTCTAGGATCCCATATTGCATTTAGTTGGTATCTACATAGTCTTTTCTAATCTGGGACATTTTAGCAGTCTTTGTCTTTATAACCTTGACCTTTTGAACATTACTGGACAGTCATTTTTTAGAATGTCTCTCAATTTGGGTTTGTCTGATGTTTTCTTATGATTTGATTAAGGTTATACTTTTTTGGCAAGAATACCACAGAAGTGATGTGTGCTCTTCTCAGGGCATCCATCATATCAATAGTGCATGATATGAATCCTGGCGATGTTATATTTGATTACTTATGATGTTGTCTACCAGAGTGTTTGTTTTTTTTTTTAAACTGGATTTACTGTTATTTTCCTTGCAATAAATATTGGAAGCTATGTAGTTACCTTGTTTCTCATCATTCTTTTATCCACTAATTTGGGCATTCTTTGATGGTTTTTGCCTGCCAACGATGATTGCTGTGGTTTTGCCACATGGTGATTTTTCTAGTTCCATTGTTTCTTCCACATGTATTATTAAATTCTACTTTAATGAAGAGCTATCTTGTTCTTCCCACTTATTTATTTAAGTATTGTGTATATTAGTATGGGCTCATGTGCATTCCTTTAATTCTATAGATTATAGTCCAGTATAATGTCATCATTTTTTGCTTAAACTGTCCCAGATTTGGCCATTGGGAGCTCCTTCAAATTTGTTTCTGTGTCCTTTTGATAAGTCCTCATCATTTTTTGAGTACTTACAATGGTCTTACCGTGGAAGATGTTTCAGACTTATCTTGTCCTTTTTCTACTTCGTGCTTAGAATCAACCATTCCTCCAAGGAGCTCTGTCTCCTTTTATTGGAAAATGGTATTTATTTATTTATCTATTTATGAGAGAGAGAGAGAGCGAGTGAGAGAGCTGGGGAGGGGCAGAAAGAGAGGGAGACACGGAATCCAAAGCAGGCTCCAGGTTCTGAGGTGTCAGCACAGAGCCTGACGTGGGGCTCGAACCCACAAACTATGAGATCATGATCTGAGCCAAAGTCGGACACTTAACTGACTGAACCAGCCAGGCACCCCTGGAAAATGGTATTTAGAAACTAAGATCTGGAAGCTAAGTGTGTTCATTGCTACTAGGTTTTCATTGCTTTTAAGACCTCTCAGTACACAGAGTTAAGAAATACATGGATGTGTACACATGCACATAGTTCTGTGTATTTTCATCTTTGTCTATATATTCAAAAAAACATGAGTTCATTATATCCAGTTCCAACCCACTGCTGCAAAATTATATTACAGTCTTGTCCTTTTCTTCTTTTGGTCTGTTCTGTGATATTGAGAAACCTGGTCTTATGCACAGTATATTTTTGTATATATTGTGTGCAAACCTAGTGTGCAGGGGTTTCAGAATTGCTAACGTATTCTATGAGTAACAAATTTACTGTCTAGAATACAATGCTATGAAACTACTGTCCATAGAGTCAAAATACTGTCTTTGAAATTTATTTAGGTAATTTCTTTCTTATCTGTTGCAGTGTGGCTATGTTCTTCATTTATAAAACAATTGTTACTGTTTGTATTCCATTTCGAATGTTCCCCTGTATCCTAGCTGATTTTAAGTATTGATTTATATTGGAGTTTGTCAAACAATTGCCATTTTTTAAGAGTTAGAAATAACACAAAAAGTTATACTCTGAGTAGTGTCCTTCTTCCCCATCTCTTTTACCCTGGTCCTATTCCCCCTTCCTGTCCAGTCTGTTCCCTCTTATTTATAGGTATTTTACTTTCATTAATTTTTGGTTTTATCTTCTTGAATTCCTTTTTGCACAAATGAGCTAATGCACGAGTGTTCTTTTATAGTTCTGTGTGTTTCCATCTTTGTCTACATATGAAAAGAACATGAGTTCATGTTGATAACTCCAGTTCCAGTCCACCACCGCAAAATTACATACTAGTCTTGTCCCTTTCCTCTTTTGGTCCATTCTGTGATAGTGGAAGCTTGGTCTTATCCACCTCCCCCTGCCTTTTTTCCCCTCTCATCCTGTTGCCTTACTGGAAAGATTGTACAGTTATCCAGTAGAATGTTGTAGATTTTGGATTTTCTAAGTGATCCTTGTAATGTTTGACTTATTTTTATGTCTTTACATTTCTTATAAAATGAAATTTAAAATAGAAGACTTAGTGACAAATTCAACATTTTGCATGAATGCTTCATAGGTAGTACTAAGTACTTTGTATTCATCACATCAGAAAGCACATAATATCTTGTCCTCCTTGTAGTGATACTAAGATAGTTCATTAGGTTCAGATGGTGAAAGTTAACATCTTTATTATAAAGCTGAGTTTTTCCTCTTATATCCTTCACATATTTGTGGGATGATCCTTTTGTACCATGCCAATATCCAGTTCCTCATCTATTGATTGTTTTAACACCCACTGAACATTATTTTTTTGTATTATTTCATTAGGAATATCTGTTACTGTTTTATGATGTTCTATCTCATGTATTTTATTCCATATTTCATGTGTTTTAATCTTTTTAAATATTTATAATCTCTATCAGATTGCTCGGTTGTCTAAAGTTTTTAGAAACTCACTTCTGTGCTTTGTTATATTTGCTGTTTCTTGCTTAAGGTGAACTGTTGTTTCCATAGGTACTGTATAGTTTCGGATTGTGAGCTGATCTTCAGAGGAGTTACTGGCCTCCGGGGTGGGGGGTTGGTGGTGCATATCCCTCCAGAGAGGTTTTAGTTGGCTTCTGCTAACCACCCTACAGGGTTTCCAGGGACAACTTTATTTTCTATTTTTAAATTGAAATATAATTTCTATACAGTAAAATGCACAGACCTTGTTTATGCGGTTTTAGCAGATGTGTACACCTATGTTATCACCTTGTTTAAGCAGAGATCGTTTTTTACATTTAATTTTTGGAGTTCGAAGTTCCTGTACCATGTACAGAGAATTAATTCAACCTCTAAACCGATGTGAGGGCAGTGTGTGGTTACAAAGTCTTTGCTGATTTTTCCTACCTTTTCAGAACCTAGGCCAAGACTGAAAAGCTCCTTTGCCTTCCTCTGCCAGTGGCAGATTTTTGTATTTCATTGTTCCCAGGGAGTCTGTGAAATGTGCAAGAATCTTCTCACAGTGTGTTTCTTATGTGTCAAGGCCTTATCTTCCCTGTTTTGCTGCTGAAACAGAAGTCCCTCAGTTTCTGAGATGAGAACATCCTAAAGGGTTGTTGTAACATCAAGCATGTACTGCTTTTTACCTCCCTGTTCATTTTTGGCTGTCTAGAGATTTCTTCCCCTACTTTCATGATACTTAGCTCTATATTTAAAAGCTTGTTTATGTATTTTTATTTTGTGTATATGTATGTCTTAGTCTGTTTGGGCTGCTGTAACAAAATAGTGAGTGGCTTATAATGACAAATTTATTGCTTACAGTTTGGAGGCTGGGAAGTCTAAGATTAGGGTGCCAGCATGGTCCCCTTCTGGTGAGGGCCCTCTTTTTGGTTCTTGGCTGGTGCCTTCTTGCTGTGTCCTTACACGGTGGAACAACGTAGGGGTTTCTTTGTAGCTCTGTCCTCATTACTAAGCACCTCTCAAAGGCTCCACATCTTATCACCTTTGAGGGTTAGAATTTCAACATACGAATTTTGAGGGGACACAAACATTCAGACCATGGCAGTGTATAAATCAAATAAAAGTGGTTCTAGAGGTTTTGTAAAAGAAGGGTTTTCTGCTTATTTTATTATTAAATTATCAGAAATAGAAATTCTAACTTTCATGTTTTTAAATATTGCCTTTTCTTATTGTGGATATATATGCAAGATAAGCATTATTCATACTTACTAATATGTGTATTAATGACTTTTAATTATAGGTAGGATTAAATAGGTAACTTCAAGAATCACAAAATGATTTATGATCAAGTATAGATCTGGTTCATTTAGTTTTTATGACTCAGTTCTAAATGTTCTCTTTATTAGCCACCTTTGTGTGTAATTACATCTTGTAAAGGGTACAAAACCTAAACCAGTTTAGGTTTATTGAAACTGAGCGCTTCTGGATATTTTTGTTAGGGGAAACTGGATTCAGAATGGAGAACATACTAGACTAGGGTTTGTGAACATTTTGGAAAATTTATTATTTTATCCTTACCTAAATTGTAGACATTATTATGCTTTGGATTGTAGTAAATTTGTATAAAATGGTTGATATCTAGTCTGATTGTCAATTGAGGTATTTTTACTTCCTGGTATAAGAAATTTTGATGTTTTAAAAACTTAACAGTTTCTTTACTTACTGTAATTACTTCCTAATTAAAATAAAGCCTGTCTTCAACCCTTCACTTCATTTAAAATTTATTTTCCAGAAAGTATTGCAGTGGATATCAGGCCAGATACAACAATAAAATTACATTTGTATGGAAACTAGTGAATAGCATTTAACAACCTGGTACTGGTTCATGATTTTTGATGAATAGCAGATGTGAATACTATTGCAAACTGGCGCTGTAACCGTATATGTTTAATTCTTCAGTATCAAGTCAGAATGTTTATCTTCTCTTAAGTCAAAGCCAAAACAGAACCCACTGAAGCCAAAATAAATTAGGGGCCAAATAGACCACATAATTGAGAGCTAGTAATAATTGTTGCTGAAGATTTTTTCTATATGAGCCTGTAGCCTGGCCTGTGAGAAGCCACAGGCAACATTTATCAAACAGTCTTGCATCCTAAGGATACTAAAATTGGCTTTTCAATATGATGCGGATAAAAAACTTTTGCAGAATATATTACACAGCTAGTTGAATTTAGACACTTTATTGTTGAGTACATTCAGGTAATCATAGAGTTTCTAAGCTAGGTTAACTCCCCAAACAAACAAAACTAAGCTAAACCAAACCTACTTTTTAATATGTGTACCCCAATTATTTTTTATTTTTGGAAAGATACAGTGATGTAGTCAAGGAGTTTACCTTGTAGTCTTATTTTAAAGCAGATGGTTTAAGAGGGAGGTGTCAAGCCTCAGTGTCAGATATTCCTCATTCTAATAACAAAATATTTAAGTCATATTCTAACAGAGAATATAGAGAATGTTTTTTTCCTCAGAAATCTTTTTTCCCCTGCATCCTAAAATCTCTATTCTGCTGCAGTCTGTTTTTATTTAACTGATAGATCTTTAAAAAGTTTACACCTTTCTCTTATTGGCTGGTGCCCAACCCCCTTTAAAGATTAACTTTGTCTTAAAAGTACTAGCACCCAAAGATTGCTCTTTATGAAGTCTGACACCTTAGTATGACTGACACTCAGGCTTCTAGCAGGTGCTCCACACTCAGCTTGGAGTCTGACACAGGACTTGATCCTACAGCCTTGGGATCATGACCTGATCCAAAATCAACAGTTGGTCTCTCAACTGACTGAGCCACCCAGGTGCCCATATGCTGTATATTTAGTTCTGGAAATGGCCTTCACTTACCTTTCCAATGCAGATGTAACTCTTGATGACTTATTTGACATTCATTGCCCCCATGATGCTTTCTATTGGCAACTCTACCCTAGCTGTTTCTGGAAATTTTGAAGTCAGAATTATTTTGAAATATGACAAACAAAAGTCCCTAAAGGATCCAATTTTGTTTTTAAATTATCTGTATTTGATAAATTAATGTGAAAAACTCTAAAGTTAAAGTTTACTGAGAATTTTTAAAGCTCTTTTATAAACTTGGGATTTTTCTAGTTTACATAATCTTTCTGATACATAGAATGGACCTTTAATTTCTTTTAATACCTAGGTGTCTGTTAAGTTTATAGAGATATCGTATCTTTGTACCATGTCTGGATTATACATATTTGAGAACAGAGCATGGTACTCTTATCTTGTACTACACTTGTACTAAGGGATGTAAATTGGTATTCATTACTGTAACTCAGCTTTGTCTCCTCACCTGGCTCAAATAAAGTCCTCAGATAATCATAACCCAGTTTAACAGAATAAGTCTTCTGTATCTACTTTGGATACAGGAGATACTTTATCTGATTTTGGAGGACAAATCCCATTAGATGTTTTCTTTCCTCTGTTAGGGTTGTTCTTTTCCCCTCATGCTGAATGATGGATGAGTTTGGGTTTACAAAATGGAACTATCCGTGTGATCAGCTGCCATAGTTCTCCAACATCACATCCCTTTATAGTGTCCTCTGAGCAGGGCTCAATAACTTCCACTCCTTTTGGATCAGCTTCATTGATGCATCCCTGAGTGCCATGAATGCTTCTCTCCTGACTCTCTAGGACCTGTTGCCATTTTACTGTGCTCCTTGGAGAGGGACAAAGTTGCATAAAGCAGATTCTGAGCCTGAAGCCTAGGGAAAAATATAATGTGACTGCTGTGGAGAGGACCCAAGCACAGAGCCTCATTCTGCTGTCAGGTCATTCCGTTACTGGAGACACCCACTTGTTGCATTTTAAGAATAACATTAATTTCTTTCAGGCTCTGTTTCTTATTCTTTCCTGTGGATACATAATTTAGCTGCCTTTGGGAAAAAGTACCAATTGAAGATTTGGTACCAATCTCACTGACCAATACAAATGAGTACTAAGCTTTATAGAGCAGCAAACTGAAACAAAAGGGCTTTGTCTTTTTTTTTTTTTTTAAGTTTACTTATTTTGAGAGAGTGAGAGAGAGAAAGAGAGTGTGTACACATGAGCAGGGGAGGGGGTAGAGAGGGAGAGTGAGAGAATCCCAAGCAGTCTCCACACCGCCAGCGCAGAGCCTGATGCGGGGCTCGGACTCATGAACTGTGAGATCATGACCTGAGTCAAAACCAGGAGTCAGATGCTGAACTGACTGAACCACCCAGGTGCTCCACATTTTTTAAAATTTATTTTTATTTTTAAATTTTTATTTAAATTCAAGTGAGTTAACATATAGTTAACTGTATGTTTCAGGAGTAGAATTTAGTGATTCATCACTTAAATATAACACCCAGTGCTCATCCCAACAAGTAAGTGCCCTCTTTAATGCCCATCACCCATTTAGCCCATCCTCCCAACCCAGCACCCCTCCAGCAGCCCTCAGTTCTCTGTATTTAAGAGTCTCTTATGGTTTGCCTTCCTCTCTGTTTTTATCTTATTTTTTCTTCCCTTCCCCTGTGTTCATCTGTTGTGTTTCTTAAATTCCACATAGGAGTGAAATCATATTTGTCTTTCTCTCACTGACTTATTTCACTTAGCATAATACATCCCACCTGTTTTTTTGTAAGACTTATTTATTTTTTTAATAAATTAAAAATTTTTTTAATGTTTATTTTTGAGAGAGATAGAGACTGAGTGCAAGCAAGGGAGGGGCAGAGAGAGAGGGAGACACAGAATCCGAAGCAGGCTCCAGGCTCTGAGCTGTCAGCACAGAGCCCGATGCGGGGCTCAAACTCGCAAACCACGAGATCACGAATGACCTGAGCTGAAGCCGAACGTTCAACCGACTGAGCCACCCAGGCGTCCCTTATAAAATTTTTTTAATGTTTATTTGTTTTTGAGAGACAGAGAGAGAGAGGGAGACACAGAATCCGAAGCAGGCTCCAGGCTCTGAGCTGTCAGCACAGAGCCTGACATGGGGCTCAAGCTCACGAACCGTGAGATCATGACCAGAGCTGAAGTCAGACGTTTAACTGACTGAGCCACCCAGGTGCCCCATTTTGTAGACTTTTTTAAAGAGAAGTTTTAGGTTCACAGCAAAATTGAGTGTGACAAAATCTTTCTTTCTTTCGTTCTTTCTTTTTTAAAAAATGCTTATTTATTTATTTTGAGAGAGACACTGAGAGCGTGAACGGAGGAGGGACAGAGAGAGACACAGAATCTGAAGCAGGCATCAGGCTCTGAGCTGCCAGCACAGAGCCTGATGTGGGGCTCAAACCCATGAACCGCAAGATCATAACCTAGGCCAAAGTTGGATGCCTAACCGACTGAGCCACCAGCACCACCCCCTGCCCTCTCCGCTGGGAAAAAATATTTCTAATTCCTCCCTTCTGTAATAAAAACTTTTATTTTCTATTCATTTATTCCTTCTCTAATGCTCTTGCTTTCTTTAATGTAGATCTGAGTTTCTTATTTATATCATTTTCTTCTCTTTTCAGAACTTCTTGGCAAGGCAGGTCTACAGGCAAAAATTCCCTCAAGTTTTGTTTGAGAAAGTCTCTTTTCACTTTTGAAGAATAATTTTGGAGGGTACAGAATTCTAGGTTGGTAGGTTTCCCCGGACCTTTCACCTCTCTAAATACTTCAAATATTTCCATCCAGTCTTTTCTTGCTTGTATGGTTTCTGAGGAAAAGTTAGATGTCATTCTTATCTTTGCTCCTCTGTATCTGAGGTGTGTTTTTTTCTTCTGGATTTTGTTTTCCCAAGATTTTTTCTATGTCTTTGAATTTCTGGGGTTTAAATATTTGCTTAGGTGTAGGTTTTTTTTTTTGTTTTGTTTTGTTTTTTTTGTTTTTTTGTTTTGTTTTTTGTATTTATGCTGCTTTGCTGTTCTGTGAACTTCTTGGATCTGTGGTTTGGTGTCTGACATTAATTTGGAGAAATTCTGAGTCATTATTGCCTCCCATATTCCTTTTTCTTTTCCTTCTGGTATTCTCATCATGCATATGTGTATCTTTATGTTATATCTTTTGTAGTTGTCCCCCAGTCCTTGGATATTCTGTTCTGTTTTGACAAACGCCCCCTCCCCCCCCAGTCGTTTTTCTCTTTGGCTGTTTCTGTGGACATATCTGTAAGCTCAGATTCTTTCCTTAGCAGTGTCCTGTCTACTATTGATTCCATTAAAGGCATTCATTTCTGTTATAGTGTTTTTGATCTCCATCTTTTTTTTTTTTTTTATTCTTAGAATTTCCTCCATCTCTTGGGTCCTATTACCGATCTGTTCTTACATGTTGCCTATCTTTTCCATTAGAGTCCTTGGGATATTAATCATGATTGTTTAAATTTGTAGTCTGGTAATTCCAACATGCCTGCCATATCTGAGTCTGTTTCTGATGCTTGCTTGCCATGTCTTTTCAAAATAATTTTCTTTTTAATATGCCTTATAATTTTTCGTTGAAAGCCAGCTATAATATACTAGGTAAAAGGAATTGCAGTAAATTGGCCTTCAGTAATGTGTTGAGTAATGTGTTTTGGGAGAGGAGAAGCATTCTATAATTCTTTCACTGGGGCCAAGTTTTGTTGGTTTGGTTTTTTTTTTTAAGTTTACATCCAGGTTAGTTGGCATATAGTGCAACAATGATTTCAGGAGTAAATTCCTTAATGCCCCTTACCCATTTAGCCCATCCTCCCTCCCACAGTCCCTCCAGCAACCCTCTGTTCCCTCTATATTTTTTTTTTATTTAAAAAAAATTTTTTTTAACGTTTTTATTTATTTTTGAGACAGAGAGAGACAGAGCATGAACGGGGGAGGGTCAGAGAGAGGGAGACACAGAATCTGAAACAGGCTCCAGGCTCTGAGCTGTCAGCACAGAACCCGACATGGGGCTCGAACTCATGGACCGCGAGATCATGACCTGAGCCGAAGTTGGCCGCTTAACCAACTGAGCCACCCAGGCACCCCTCTCTGTTCTCTATATTTAAGAGATGTTTTGTCCCCTCCCTGTTTTTATATTACTTTGCTTCCCTTCCCTTATGTTCATCTGTTTTGTATCTTAAATTCCTCATATGAGTGAAGTCATGATATTTGTCTTTCTGACTAATTTTGCTTAGCATAATACCCTCTAGTTCCATCCACGTAATTGCAAATGGCAAGATTTCATTCTTTTTGATTGCCAAGTAATACTCCGTTGTGTATATATACCACATCTTCTTTATCCATTCATCCATCGATGGACATTTGGGCTCTTACCATACGTTGGCTATTGTTGATAGTGCTGCTATAAACATGGGGGTACATGTGCCTCTTTAAAAGCGTACACGTGTATTATCCCTTGGATAAATACCTAGTAGTGCAGTTGCTGGGTCATAGAGTAGTTCTTCTATTTTTAATTTTTTGAGGAACCTCCATACTGTTTTCCAGAGTGGCTGCCCCAGTTTGCATTCCCACTAGCAGTGCAAGAGGGTTCCCCTTTCTTCACATCCTCGCCAACATCTGTTGTTGTTTGAGTTGTTAACGTTAGCCATTCTGACAGGGGTGAGGTGGTATCTCATTGTGGTTTTGATTTGTATTTCCCTGATGATGAGTGATGTTGAGCATTTTTTCTTGTGTCAGTTGGCCATCTGGATGTCTTCTTTGGAGAAGTGTCTATTCGTGTCTTTTGTGCATTTCTTCATTGGATTCTTTGTTTTCTGGGTGTTGAGTTTGATAAGTTCTTTATAGATTTTGGATACTAACCCTTTATCTGATATGTCATTTGCAAATATCTTCTCCCATTCCATTGGTTGCTTTTTAGTTTTGCTGATTGTTTCTTTCACTGTGCAGAAACGTTTTATTTTGATGAGGTCCCAGTAGTTCATTTTTGCTTTTGTTTCCATTGCCTCTGGAGACGTGTTGAGTAAGAAGTTGCTGTGGCCAAGATCAAAGAGGTTTTTGCCTGCTTTCTCCTCGAGGATTTTGATGGCTTTTTGTCTTTTGTTTAGGTCTTTTCATCCATTTTGAGTTTATTTTTGTGTATGGTTTAAGAGAGTGGTCCAGCCAGGTTCATTCTTTTGCATGTCGCTGTCCAGTTTTCCCAGCACCACTTGCTGAAGAGACTGTCTTTATTCCATTGGATATTCTTACCTGCTTTGTCAAAGATTAGTTGGCCATACATTTGTGGGTACAATTCTGGGTTCTCTCTTCTGTTCCATTGATCTGAGTGTTTTTGTGCCAGTACCATACTGTCTTGATGATTACAGCTTTGTAATACAGCTTGAAGTCTGGGATTGTGATGCCTCCAACTTTGGTTTTCTTTTTCAAGATTGCTTTGGCTATTTGGGGTCTGGTTCCGTATAAGTTTTAGGATTATTTGTTCTAGCTCTGTGAAGAATGTTGGTGTTAGTTTGATAGGGATTGCGATTAGGGACCAGTTTTGGTTTTTTTTTTTTTTTTGAATGTTGTATTTATTTTTGAGACCAAGAGAGACAGAGCATGAGCAGGGGAGGAGCAGCAAGAGAGGGAGACAAAGAATCCTTAGCAGGCTCCAGGCTCTGAGCTATCAGCACAGAGCCTGACACGGGCCCCAAACCCACAAACCATGAGATCATGTCCTGAACCGAAGTTGGATACTCAACTGACTGAGCCACCCAGGCGAGGGCCCAGTTTTTTAGTGAGCCTGTGCTCCTGAGCTGTGAGCTTGACAAATGCTTCTTAGTTTTTTTCCTCATTAGGTGGGTCAAGGTGGCTACAGGATGCTGGAGTTGGGTAATTCCCTTCCCTTAGGTGGCTTAGGCTCTGATAAAACCCCAATAGTTTAGGCTCTGGTAAATTTGTGTCCCTCTAGGGTAGGCCTTGCTAAGAAGAATACAATGTGTTGATGTATTTTAAAATGGTTAGTTTATCCTTCCTCCTGCTGGGAGCATGAGGTGATTTTTCTTTGATCTTCACTGTGAGGACCTGGTAGAGTTCCTGGAGGTAAAACTTTCCGAAGTGAGGGCCCCCTCATGACTGACTCCCTTTAGAATTTTTAACTTTCAGATTTGTCTAAGCTAAGGCTCTTACAAGTCAAATACAATTTAGGTTTCCTACCCTACTACTGATTCTCCTGGAGGTTTCTGTTTATGGGTTTCTGCTCTTGTAAGTTGTGATATTCTGGATTTGCTTTTCTCCAGTTTTGAGGGCACCAATTTGCTATGTGACCCTGCCTCTCTGATGGATCTAAGAATTGTTGATTTTTCAGTTTGTTCAGGTTTTTGCTGGTCATTAGAATGGAGTGATGACTTCTGAGCTACTTTCACACTGGACTTAAGTTGGAAGTTAGAGCTTTGTGTTTTTTTTGCATTGAAAATATGAATACATGACACATGGGAAAATAATAATATGATATTTATTAACCAAGAGGATCTTACACAGTATAGTATGAAATTTTAGTTTTGATAGATGAGTTCTAGGAATATTCAGAGGTCTTTATCTGGTTTGGGGCAGGCTTTAGGGGCTAGAACCTATGTGCTGTTGTATCTTATTTATATTCTCAGTCAAATTCCCTGAATCATTGGTATTGGATTTAATAATATTGTTATTTATTAAAATAAACTTAATCTACAGTAAGCAGATACTGTTTAGACTAGACTGACTTTGTGTAAAAATCTTTACAGTGAGACTGAGATAAGCAAATCTGCCTCGTATCAGTTTGTATATGGGAGGACCAAAGTGGAAGTGAAATCAGCAAAATGAATTCATAACTGTCTTTATATGCTTTCATTAATTTATTAATGATAGAGGTGTGAGTAAAACTCTCAAAACTTGGTTGTAAAATAAGATGAAATCTGTTTTCTTATATACTGTAACAATTTTTCTTTTAAGCCTAATCATGAGCAGACAACTGTTAGTAATCTGAAAGCAAAGTTTTCTGAAATGAGTCTCCTCAGAGATTGTGGAAAGAGTGGTATGTGCATGGAGATAAGACTACAAACATGAAAACTCTGTATCCTGTTTAGTAGAATTGAAGATGACTTTGGAAATGTGTGTGTTTGCCTGTAGAATGAGTGGTAAAATTGTAAGATGCTTTATGTTTATAAAAGATGAGAAGCATCATAAAAAAGCTCACTGTGCATTTGTCAAAACCCATAGAACTTTAACTGAGAAAGTGAACCTTAATGTATGCAAATTAAAAAAAATCATTTAGAAGGTTGGAAGACCTTAGGTAGATTGCAGATTGAGACAGAAGATTCTAATTCTGTTAGAAATTATGAAAGAATCTCACTGACAGAGTTGGGGAGGAAAGGTGCTGACTTAATTAACTTTGGAAATGCATGGAACCTGAAAGACTAAAGGCGAAAGGAACTGCACATAAGCAGTGTACTCCAGTTGTCAGTGTTGCTTCCCGTAGCTGTGATTGCATGCTAGAATTAAGCAGTTAAGTAAAATAGATCGTACGAGGTAGGAACCAAATTTCTTACTTGGGATGGGAAGGTACAAATAAACAAGGGGAAGGATGATCCTCGCGGTAGTGACTTAGAATCGAAGACCTCAGTATGAGCTCATGTGTAACTTAATACAGTGTACATTTTAAGTCAGTTTAGTTCATTAACCTCAAAGCAATCAAACGTAAAAAATCTCAGCCCTGGAATTAATGAACAGCTTTTCATATTTAAGGTAGAACTAGTAGAAAAGTATATTATAGTTAATTATTTTCAACATTGGCTTTCAAAAGCATTGTAGGATTTGTTAGACCTCACAGAAAGAATGTGGGAGAGTCCTAAATCCACACCTGTGTATTAGCAATCATATTGTTGAATGACTTTGGATATGAGGGAGCTTTGTATTGATATAAACAAATACATAACCCGTAATTGTAGAGTAATGATTGCATTTTGCACTATTTGTAATTTTATTTAAAGTACTGGTAAATATATGTGGTATGCTGCTTTCTTCTCTCTCTCTTTCTCTCATTCATTCCCAGGAGGAAACACAG